>NW_026706896.1:365000-965000 GCF_024137745.1 Phymastichus coffea | reverse complement strand
GTTCTTTTACAGCAGCAGCGAGCTCTGGCGGATTCTCCATAAAAATTTCATCAAGTCCGACAGGACAGGAAAATTACGAAAGCTTTTGAAATACATCGAGTGCAAAATAAGAGCAAAGCCGACGCGCAAGAGAGAGCAGCGTCGAGTCGAGGAGAACGAGATTAAAAAAGAAATTGGACAAGTGGCAAGTCTAAGGCAGAGAGCAAGACGGACCGAGAAATAATTAAACGAAGGTATGCCAAAAAACGTGGAAGAGTTCGTCTGGAACAAGGTCAAAGATCCAGATAAGAAAAGGGAGCCAGACGGGGGAGGAGACAAAGGACGAGACGTTGGATTTTATAAGAGCAATGCATCTACATAAAGAGAGAAGATAGCGACTCGCGCAGCAGAGGCATGCTTGCTCCGCGAGAAATTCGCAGGTCCCATTTACGCATACGAATAGAAGGGAACGACCGAGCGACCGAGCCAGCGAAGTAAGTCGTAGAAAAGAAGGATGCGGCGGAAGTTTCCCCGAGACGTCGCGCAATAGCAGAACAACGCCATATCCTCTCGCGCGGCGGCGCACTTTACCAGGCCGAGTTATAGATACAGCTTTGCCCGCGAGCGCCGAGAAAGGAGAGCACCATCCTGCATAGCACGCGGCTGATTACAGCCGCGACGAAGCCGTCGAAACCAGTTCATTTGCAGTAAAAATAATGACGAGCGCGCTGCCACCCCCGCGCCACTTTCTCCGTTTTCGTTATTACGCCGCGCCGAGCGCGCGGCACTCGCGCTTTGTCTATGCACGAGACCCAGACTCGCTGGGGAAATTTCATATGAGAGCGGAATTTCTTTTGTGCGTGTCGTTTTTTTCGCGCCCACGCGCGATGGAGCCCTCTACGAGTATTTCGACTCGTTACATGTCTCATTCCTCCGTGATGCCAGGGAAAAAGCGCTCACCTTTTGTTACCAGCTGAAATTTTGCGTGTGCTGCTCCTATGATTTTATTCAAACGTGTCGGGGCCATTTCCAAATTTTATTTCGCTCATGTTTATTCAAACAATACTTGCGCATTGTTTCTCGAATTCGCAGTATATTTTTTTTTTTACTTATTTGACTTTTCATTTAAACGTAAATAACGAATACAACTAGCTGTCGAATAAATTAAATGTTGTTCATCCTTCCAGAAGAATTAGGTCTCGATAGTACGATGAAAATTCATTTGAAAAAATTAAACTTTCCATGGTTATAATGAAATATCCCTATATATGTGCTGAAAAATTAATAAAAATAAAAATTTGTCAATTATTGATTACATAGCTTGATGGATGCCACCCCAACAACGTACAAAATAAAGTAAACCACTATCAAGCGACGCTTTTCATCATTTTTTTTTTGTCGTACAATTCAGAAACTTTTTTTCCAAATGAAATTTTTCCATTAAAAAGCCAAATCCATCAGCTTTCTAATCATTGAAGCCGCAAAACAGAATCGATTTCAAATTCAATTAAAAAACTGGCAAAAAACTATGATATAAAAAAGCAAGCCAACCACCGATAGCCTAAAATAGAGTAGAAAGTTAAATAGCGACTTGACGTATTTACTAAACTTTTTGGGACTTTGACTCCCACCGCACATCTATAACGAACGTAATTAATCGTGTAACACAATCGCACGCGCATACAGCACACGAGATGAAAATTCTTTTGAGTGAAAGAAACACCACTGGCTTTGAATAATTTTTTTCCTAGGCATAATAAGCCTACGCGACACAAAAGTACACTTGGCTCATAATAATTCATAATAGAGATAAGGCACTAACGTATACACGCTCTTGAACCACGGAAAAGAACTCGACGTCTTATACCATTTTCTTGGTTTTAATGAGGAGCTAGAGCGTATAATCCTTACCATTCCAGAAATGTCAAAGCCCTGCAAAACGAAAAAAAATAGGTTACAGCCACAGAGTTGAGAGAGCGGCGGTTCATTCGGAAGGAATGCCACATGGGGCAAACGCGGGCGCACTACGGTACAAATCGCGGGCGAGTGCGAAATATTAGAAAAGTTTTTGAAATATTTCCGACTGCACGAGTAAGTCTGCAGTTCTCTCTTCTCCTGTATGTGTCTCACAATAGAGTCGTATTTTAGCTGTTTTGCCGTTGCATTAGCAGCAGAAGAGAGAGAGAGAGAGAGAGAGAGAGAGAGAGAGAGAGAGAGAGAGAGAACTGTAAATACATTCCCCTATTCGCCTTGCGCGCGTTCTTTCCTGAGCATAAGTGATGCCGATCCTTGCTTTTTCTCCTTTCTCTCCTTCACATGCTTATGTACTGGGCATTCCGTCGCACGCGCACCGCCGCGCCTTTATGTACTACGTTCTCATCTCTTATCTTATTTTTCCATTTTCATCCTTTCCACCGCCGCCGTACCAACCCCTCGCCGATGCCACCCTGCGCGCGTTTTCTCGTTTTCAATTTCCTTGTCTTCTGCGAGCAACCAAAGCTCTTTTTTTTTTGCTCCTTTTCAATTCCTCGTGCGCTGCTGCTGCTCTGCCGTCGAGTAATGCAAAAGGAACAAGCTGCAGCGTTATTTCTCGTATTCGAGTATGAGACAGTTTTATTACCAGATGAATTTTTACTGGAAAAATTGGAAACGGAAAGTCAACTGTTTCAGGGATGGTAACTTATGGGGATTTGCGATGAAATTGCGCTTTTTTTCGATGAGCTGTGACACTGTTGCAGCAAATATCAGCTTCCTTGAAATTCAATTCCTTCTCGAGCCAAATGAAAAAGCTATCATCACAGATTTTCGTTGTAAAAGTTGAGACTTTGACGTGTGATACGAGCGTATATCCACCAGATATGATAAATATTTATCGCGTTGCTGGGATTTATTCTACTGGAAGTAATAAAAAAATCAAACTTAAAGCCTTATTAAGACGAAGAAGTCGAGTTTTACTACTATATTTTCGTCTCGTGGTACTTTGCTCTTTTTTACGGCTTTTTTTTCTCTCACGCTAAATATGTCGGCAAAAGTGTACAAGATCTTCAGACTGAAGTTGACTCGAGCGTATTTACCCGGTGAAAAGCGCGGGAAAAAAAGCGTCGCATTCATATGCACTCATCTCTCGCGCTTTTCATGGCACTTCGACCAACGCATTCACGCGCGCATACCTTTTTTCTCTCATCCGCCCAATAGCAGTAATACATTCCACTCTTTGTTTGCAAAAAAAAAACAGTTGTACGCACGTTCGCTGCTGGCTCACGGCAGCTTTTACTGGAGCTTATCCTCCCATTACCGGTCGCATGCACTCGCTCGCGAGACTTTCCTCTTCTTCTTTTTTTTTTTTCGCGCGACGCGAACTAAGAAAAAGTCGCGTAAAAGGCTTCTAAAAGCGTATATACGCGAGCACCTCCATCTTCAAATCGAAGCCCGCCGCGCTGGCTTTTTTTTCGACACTTTCACCGCTAGTGTGTTTCGAGGGTGCATGACCGTGGGAGAGTAAAGACCGGAGGTGGTTTTAAAGCCTCGCGTATCTGATGAATATTCCCCTCTTTTTAACCCCCGTGCAGTGCGCTCTTTCTCTTTTACTCGCTCTCTTTGTCTAGCTTTTAGCCGTATGCGTCTTCTGGAACTGAACGAGCCGCGAAATTACGAATGCTAATGGAGTCCGTAATGGGCGGTCAAAGAATTTTCATGCAGCTACGGCGACGATTACGCAGATGTGCTGGACCAAATGCATTTTCACGCCAAAAGATCTTTTCTTTTTTTTGTTTTGTCTTTTTTTTTTTGTTTCATGCTCGTGTTCCGATTTTACTACAGACAATGATTAAGTGTATATCGAGAATTTTTGATTTTTCATTCAGTGCCTTTTCTCCATTAATTGATTATCGTTTTACGTTTGCTTTGTCTTAAATAATGTCTCTACAACATAATAGAGTATTAGATTAACTTTCATAACCGAGGATACGTTGGAAGCAGTAGAAAAAACCTTGTACACTGAAATTTAAGGACGTAAATTTTAAATCGATTTTATGCATTCTAATCTTAAAATGAAAATTTTGTATACCATCTGGGAAACATCTTTTGCTCTTTTTATTCAACAAAAGAACCTTTTAAAAGAATAATAGTTATTTGAAATTAATACATTTTTCATGTATCTCATAAACAAATACAGTTATTAATACTATTCAAAAAGGTAATATTTCGTTTTAAATAACGTTATTAAATTCTATGCAATCCTCTCACGAGATGATTCTCGCATTAACTGTAAAATGTATAATATTTTCTGATTTAAATGACTTAAATGAAGTTTTAATACAGTATAATGTCAGTCTAAAAATAATTGTAAATTAGAGCAAGGAAACATTTATATATGAATTTTTGAATATGAGTTGAATATGAATTTAAATTCATATTCATATATTAATATGAATTTCAATTTCAATATTTTTATATTTTCAATTTTCAAAGATTTGATACAATTTATTTAAAGCGAACAATTGAACATTCAAATTGTTGGAGTTTAGTGACGTCGGACGCAAACATCTTATGCAGCTGTGCGGAAGATGCATTTTTATGTATGTAAGTGGTCAGTCCGAAAGTAGCCGCCACAATAGACAGTCGCATTTTCCAAGTGACAGTTCAAATAACGTGTATTTAGTGTTTTACTCTAAAGGATGTTCTTTATAATCAATTAAACACATGTCTAGTTGTATATCAGATAACTAAGTATACTAGCATGTACTGCGTTATGTTCTACTTTTACCTTGTATTATTTACTATCTGTGTGTATTATTCATAAAGTCTCAATGTGCTAAAGTCAAATGTTAATAATAAATTACAACACAAATTAAAAAAGGACTTAAAACATTCGAAATAACTAATTTAATGGATGGAGTAAAATGAGCGTACGAGTGAATTGTTCTTATTCTTTAAAATATATACACGAAAAATCGCATATATATGTATGAATGACTTTATTTCATAATTCAATAAACTATCTATATTACAAATATACAAAATTTTATTTACATTCACAATAACGCTCGAACTAATGTTCACATTCTTTCAAATTTTTTGTCTTATACATTTTGTCATCTTACATGTTCGAGCAAAATATTGAACTTTATTTACTTTTTTTCGATTTATAAAGATGAGATAAGTTAGAGAGAAAAATCTTTACGTATTTCGTTGCACACAATAATATTACACAGGCTGCATTAACGTTGAGATTGGCTCTAATGGCTCACTGGCGCGCAAAAACTACGAAGCTACCACGAATGTTGAAGATTAAAAATGATGTGGAAGTGGAGAATTGCTGATTTCTCACTCGATGGGACTACTTCGATGATGCAGAAATGATGGCCTACGAAAAAAAGAGGCCCAATGAATTTTTTTCTGAAACATAGAAACAAATTAGCGAGCTTTTAGTATTTCAATCGTGCGCTTTTTATTTCTTTATAATATTAGTGATGTTAAGCTCGTCTTTTCCATTTTTTCTTTTGCATTTACTTTAATGCCCGAATATAGATTAAAACTTTTATTGGCCAAATTAAAAATTCGAAAATTCAATATGCATTCAATATTTCCTTCATTTCATATGAGATATAGTCGGTGGTATTATTTATCGGTAACAGTTACGTCGATACTTATGATTTGAAAATCTTATCAATGAATTTTTAGCTTTTTACTAGCTTAAGTTCTGTCTTGAAAAATCATCATTCAAATATTTGGAAAAAAAATGATAAACTATGTATTATAAGTTCTAAAAACATAGTTTTCTATAATCATATCCTTCACGATGTAAACAACATACTTTGGTATAGAACGTTCACGGATGCAATTAATGCCTTTTTAAAAAAAATTTCCTAATATTTTACGTATCTTAATAAAATAGAAATCACTGTACAATATTTTATTGTGATATCATGTCGACTTATATCTTTTATAGCCTACCTTTTTTATTTAAAGCTAAACTTACGTATAGAGCAAAGTTCAATTAATTTCTCTATCGAGGTATCAATCGGTCATTATTTTGAGGTTAGTATGACTACGTCAATAAATGCATATTAAATTCATGCCAAATATACTAATAGACTTTTTGAACGTTTAATCATCTAGAAAAATTTGCAGTAATCTTTTATAAGCATACCCAATATACTACGATCACAAAACACCAACTAATAAACTGGCTTCATTTTGATAGATTGTTTTTTTATAAGAGGAGGATTTTCAAACAGATATCAATATACTGTGCCATAGAAATACACAAGCCAGGTACAATTAGTATTGAATTTTCGATATCGAATCCGTTAATATTGCAACATGTAATTGTAAATTGTTCAAAATTGAATTCACTTCAGGGTTTGTAATTTCACTCAGAAATTTGTAAAATAAATATTTTTTTATATTTAAGATCTTAACGTCTATTTCTGAAGTGCTTACTAAAAAACGCTAATCAGTTGAAAATCAAATAAAAAATCAAATGTAAAAATCATTTATTGTCATTTGAGAAATAAGTATTTGACAAAAAAACTTGATATCCATCAAGATCGTAAATTACGAAGATAGTAAAAATGCATAAAACAAGATAATTATCGAAATAAAAAAAGTTGAATAAAAAATTTAATGCAGTCGTTCTTCAAAAACGGCGCGAACAAAAAGTTTGAAAATTTCCTCATCGACTCACCGATTTTTATGTATGTATATATCACGAAATCGCTGGCGAGTCGAACGTTGATCCATTCACCAGTTCGTCGACTCTGTACGTCACCTTTCGGTCCCCTTGACTGAAACAGAAATAACAACGCAGCATTTTTATTGTACTGAAAAGAAATATATAAAAATTTTAGTCACGCAATTAATTTTTCAAGACAAAAAAAATAGATTTTTTTTCTATTGCCAACGTGTATTATTCGAAAATAAAACGATTCTTATTTACATAACTAATTTTTATGAAACATGTCAGAATGTGTAGTTTTTCGTCTGCAATAATAATATTTAAAAAAAATCGTATTACGTTACATGTAGGAAAAATAAAATTTGATAGTAAGTTGAGTGACTATTTAGGTATACATTATAAAATATGTTGCAAACAGATGCAATTTTCAACACTAAATAATCTCTTCAAAGAAATTGTTTTAATTTATTGTATTAACAATACTTTATAATTATGTAAATTGAAGAATTGTGTTATAATTAAATGATTGTATATATGGAAACCATAAGGAGCTGCTATATAAATAAAATCACAATTATACATTTATTGAAACTACATATCAGCATTATAAATATTACACAATCAGAATGTTAACATAAAATCATGCGGAATTTATTAAGTAAACGTTATAATGAACTTCTTCAGTTTCGATAGCTCTTTAATATTCATCGAGCATTTATACGATTTTTTAACCAGTATTTGAAACTTTTCACGCGCGCGCGCCGAAATAAAAGCCACAGCTGGAGAAAAAAAGCTTGAACAAAGAAGGAGAAAATACCCAATTACCCAGATAAAGTCGGACTCGTGGTGCAGATTAAGAAAAGCGCAGTAAAGCCAAAAAAAAGAAAAAGAGAGAAAACGAGAAAGAGCGTGGCGCAACGCGCAGGAAACCTCTTGAACGGTGTACCTAGTCGAGAAAAAAAAAATGATAGGGCGAGGAAAGAGAAAAGGTGCGAGCGAGAGAGTGGAGATTTTTATTTTCGGCTTTATACCTTAGCATTTCATGGACCATTACGGGGTTATTCCACGAGCGCGCGCGCGTATATACATATCTGCTTATATGAGAGATTGGGCTCTGTCTTGGCCTCATCTGTCTCGTTGCAGCCCCTCTCGGAGAATGGGATTTTACGTGACTTATTACGCGATTTATGTGTATTTATGTATTGTATGCGGTGCCCCTTCTTTCTTTCTCTTCTGTCTTGTTTTTCTCTCTCGTTGACTGGTGGTGGATCTTCGTAGAGCCGAGTTAGGGTTCGTCACTATCGCGCGTATGCACAGGGGGATTTTTCGGACGAGCCGACAAAACTCTCTCTCTCTCTCTCGATGCTTTATATGCCCTCGCGACCCAGCAACGTACACATCGAATTATTTAGCTTCCCATTCAATGCGACAGTATTTGTTGTGGCTGTATAGTGGCTACGTATTTCAAGTGCATGTGTCACTATACGCGAGAGAGAGAGAGAGAGAGAGCTCAGTAAGGGGGATGTTCTTTTGTTTGCCTGTGGACTCGAGTGGCTAGCTTTTTTTATACGTAGCGCGTGCGCGCGTGTAAGAAACGTACCTGTAAACCAAGATCTTTGCTTGGAAAACCCTCTACGCCACGGTCTTAGCCATTATTAACTGTAAATAAGGTAGGGATGAACTTTTAAAGCCCCAGAAAAAGTGGTCCGGAGTTATTAAGTTTGTGGAGTTATTTTTTTCTCTCTCTCTTTCCACTCGCTCTTTCAGAGCAGTAAAAAGCACTTTGAGCCGCTTTGAGTTACGAAATTCTTTTGACTTGCGCTAGATAACTGCCAAGTATTTTATATAGCCGTGTTAAGTAGATATACTTTTCAATCTAAAAACACGATGCTCTTCATTTTTAAGACTATTTCGTATTTCACGTTCAACGTTAAATCTGACCAAATCTATTTCGAAACGAGAATTGTTATGATAAACTATAACGTGCGGCGATCTTGATAATCGGCACTTTTCAATTGTTAAGACTGTTGCGTAGCAGAGTGAAACAGAAGGGGTAGAGAGAAGGAAATAGAGAAAAAAAAATCAATAACAAGCACATAAATTCACGCGACCGTTTTGCTACGAAATGGACTCCTGTATATGCGACTTTTATACCAGTTACTAGCGTCTACACGGTGATTTAGTAGAACGCCGACTACTCAGGTGTATAACCGAAGTTGCGGTTGCTACTTCCCTCGACTACAAGGTAGTCTCTCTCCCTTCCCCTAATAAACGCTTATAAATCAAGATCTTCCCTGGAAAGAATATCCCTTAGTGACGACTATGCCGTTATTAACAGTAAATAAGTTTGGAGAAAAGAAAAGTCAGGGTGAAGCGAGTGAGAAAAACTTTTAAAGCCCGAGCTATTTCACACTACGCCGACGGAAGTTAATATCGCGTGATATGTTACGCGGCGAACAAGGTTCGCGTATTTTTTTCTCCCCTGCACATTCATCGCTTCGATATATTTAATAAAAAAACAGAGAAGAACGAGCAGTAATATGTCAATTTATGACGCGGAAAGCTCATATAGCGAGAGTCTCGCATCTGCGAAGCGAGCAAAAACGGAACGAGACGAAAGTCTTCGATCGCGCGCGCGCCTTTATTGAGAAATGATTATAAGCGTGCGTAATGTAATAACATCGTCCACTTGAATAAATCATGTTTTTCGAGGAGAGCGATTCAACGACAGGCCGATCACGCGTGCACGCGTACCGGCTTAAAACGAATTTCGTGAGCGAGAGTGGACGTATCGGGTCATCAATCACGCGTCTCATTACGAATTCCCATTGCCACTCGCGCCCCGAAACTCAAGCCACCGAGCGCGCGTCGCCGCCCGAAAGAAGGGGGACAATCGATTCGATTTCGCATTACGCCGTAATACGACTCACGCATCATCTTCGCGCGCCCAAGCTCCCTGGCCCCATTGTACTACAAATTTCGCAGCCCATCCGCTAAGTATTCCGATCTAACGGATACAAGTTTGCCTACTCTCAAGTTTTATCACGCGGAAGCTTAAGTGCCAATCAACTTTTGATCTTTTCATGAATTCCAAGTTTTTTTTTTTTTTTTTCTCGATCTAGCTGAACGTGAACGCCCTTCTGATGAAGGTTCCATGCATACTACGACAAAATCACATTTACGAACCATTAGCCCCTATCGAATTATCGAAACGTGTGCGTTACATACTAAGGGCATTACTGCAAGTTGGAGCGTTCATTAGGGGGAAACAAAACCCAGTAAATCAATGCAGCTGCAAAATCGTGCTACTGCAACACTACAATACGGCTTGATTGCAACAAAAATAAATTCATACGGAAGAAATAATGCTCTGTATATTTCATTCTTGACAAGGCGTGATTTGATGTATTTATTGACCTCCCGAGGATTTATATATTTCAAAAAAAAAACGCCCCCTGCTTGCGTTATATGGCGATCGGAAAAGTTGATCAGAAAACTTTGACCTAAAAATTTTTGCCCCTGAGTAATACCAATATGCTATTTTCATTTCACGAAACATCCCGCCCAGCCTGCCGAATGCTCTAACGCAATCCCTTTCCAGCCCTAATACACTACAACGTATAGATATCGCATAAAACTTGACAAGGTCGTATATAGTTTCGTGAGTTAGGATTCATTATTTTCCTCTTTTTACGACTAAGCAGTGTTTGATTAGATATAAATGGGATCATTCGAGAGAAGCTTACCGAGTCTGCGATAATAAAATAAACAATACGCAGACATTTTTTCATTACTTCTTTCGGATAGAATAATATAACAAATGTAATACACTTTTCAGAAGTAATTGAAAGCAAAGCTCTCATTTCGAATTTCTTTGTGCGCGCTTTCAAGTTGTTAAACCGTTTTCAAATCAAAGACAATACTCTGAAAGTTTTGTTCTATAAACTTCAGCGTGACAAAACAATCAATGCCAAAGCACCCAACACTATGAAATTCTTGCCCACGTCTCCATTCGCGAGAAAAAGGAGAACAAAACGTAGAAAAAAAAATTCTGCACTTCCCTCGCTGCATAGAAACTGAAGTTTTCCAACATGACAGAACGCATTCTGATATGAGAAAAGTCACGCATATAAAAGCAGTAAGAGTTCTGTCTCGTATTTCCCTGCGCGCGCGGAAGAAATAAAATGTCGATCCCTTCGACCTCCGTACCTTCTAAAATAATAGGACGCAATGAAAACATAGAGACAGAGACACACACTTGTCGAAGAATAACAGTAAAACTCTTGCTTGCACGCGAGATTCTGAACGAAGCTATTTGTTCGTGGAAATTTTAGTGATAAAAAGAAGAAGAAAAAGAAAATAAAAATATATAGAGAGAAAGAGAGAGAGAGAGCGAGTTGGTCCCTTTGGTCTCTTTTTATATGTACGCGCACACGTAGGCGATCAAAGGGGGCTACGTTGCAGGCTAAAATTCGAGGATCGCACAGGAGACAGGAAAGCTTTTGTCTTGATGCGAGTAGGAATTCGGACGAAAGAGAGAGAGAGAGAGAGAGAGAGAGAGAGAGAGAGAGAAAGTGAGAGAGAGACAGTACGTGTCTCGCAGAACGAATCCATCGCTCTCGAAACGAGTTTCCTTCGAAACGCTTGGTCGTGTTGGCGTCGTCGTCGGTGGTGTATACGTGACCGATGGCTTCGGCGCTGGCGCGCGAGTCGAGAATTCGATGCCCTTTGCCATCCTTCGCAACCTCCTCCTCTATCTCTTTTTCTCTTTGTCGTACGTGTCGCTTGTGCAAGAGCTATCCACACCCATCTCATCATGTATTTCGCGTTTCTTCCCTTTCTTGCTGTGTTCGACTTACGGATGGACGCCCTCGCGACCGCCTGTAATTTCCTCTCTTTTTTGTCACTTCCTCTACCCTGAGAAAGAGAGAGAGAGAGAGAGGAAAGGGACACTGCTACGTTTGTGGTTTGCCTTGTCCTCCTAAGCTTTGCCGATATGCGGATCGTGCTGTCGCGTGGATGAGGATAATTCGAGCTTTTACCTCGGTATCTAATGATGCACCTTCCGCACTAGTCGACTCATAATTTTTCAACGTTTCAGCTGCCCCCTACATGGGAGCATTATGTTTTGGTAATGGACGGAATTATTTGTTCTTCGCGACGGCGTATTCTTGAATGACGAATAATTTGCGACTTCGGACTGAAAATACATTTTCGCCAGACGCATTTATATACAAATCTCATTTTTATCTATCACTAATTTTTGCTCACATGTAAATGAAGTCAATAACTCAACCCCACCAAAGGACATTCCGTGAATTTTCAAAGTAAAATAATTCTTACTTGTTGAATTTTCGAACGTAAAAGTGTCACTACTTTGCAGGATTTACAGGTAAAGAACTGACATATTTTATTCTAAAAAAACTGAAGATTCTCTTTTTCTTCATACGAACTCGGAGGTACGTGCGCCAACTGTAAATGTACATGGATGTCAGCAAAAAAAATAATAACGACGTACCATGAAAGAAAGTAATGTTGACGGAATTTTTAATTATTTTATGTATTTTTACAGCGTTTTTACATATCACGAAAAAGCTAAATGATTATTGGCATATCGATATTGAGAGCATGAGATATAACGATATAGAAGAGTGTACGGGCTCGTATAATACCAGTAATTTTTTCTATACACATTATAGGACATTACAGAGCAAAATTTCAGAAGCAATACGGCCTCGTCATTTTTCCCTTGGCAAACTGACCATCTCTTCCCATGATCGTGCTAAAGTAATGTCAAACGACTAGCCATCAAAATCTTTTCCGATAGCGTTGTTAGCATTAAAAAAATCCCACCAGCGGAGTGATCGAGTAGGTACGTACTCGTACGTCGGAGCAGCAGTCCGTTATGACGACCACTTATTTATAGGCGCACAATAATAAATACGATGGCGTAAGCCGTAACATTGTAGCGGGGAACAACAACAGCAGCAATTTGACGTGTGTGCACACATATATACATACAAGTACGGGTAGCAGCCGTAACAGGTATATACAGCCAGGGGAGAGAGAGAGAGAGGCGGGCTTTTATATGCAAATGTGGCTGCTGCAGATACGACATGCCGGGCGCGCTCCCTCTAACGTCTGGTCATTTAAAAACATTAGCCTCACGCTTTCTCCCACACCAGACGAACGAATCATTACGCTTGCCACTACCACCACCATCGGACAGATGAGACGCTCAAAGGCGGTGTAACATCTCCAATTATACGGCGAATTAACGACCAATAAGAGAAAGAGAGAGAGAGAGAGAGAGAGAGCGAAGAGTGCGTATTTACTTTCACACTATGCACGCGATAAAACAATCAAGACGGACATCGCCAATGCTTAAATTGCACGATTATACAGGCGAGGCAGCTGTGATTTCCATTCGCTGGATAGCAGACGAATTTATGGATTGCGCTGACGGTCGCGCGCGCAGCCTCCAATAGTTTATTCATTGCTTGATACGCTCGCGTTAAACCAAGTTCAAGGCTTAGCGACGACCACGGCGACACTGATTTAGCAGCGTACAAACGGAATAGCGTCACGATTGAAATTTCTTTTCAAACAAAAATGCGCGCGCGTTGCTTTTAGTCTTACGAACATGTTGTCCGTGGCCAGAATAATCCATAGCGCGCATCTATCGATATTCGGATGATTTTGAATGCCCCCGCGGCGGTAAAAAAGAAAATAGCTATCCGAAACAGGCGCGCCAAAAAGGTCTTCCAATTACATCATGGGAAGGAGGGTTGGGGGGGGGGGGGGGGGTTGGAAACCAAAAAGCCGTGCTTGCTCTCCATGCGCAAATTGGCCCCCGAAAACGATGCCACGTATCAGATACTAGGGCAGGCACGCGCACCCTTAACGATCACACACGAAAAAAAAAAAAAAAAAAAAAAAAAATACACGCAACTAATCCCAGCAACGGCGGCGACGAATCATAATTCGGAGGCGCTGTGCGTAACGTTCCTAATTAACTGGGATACGCCCTTTGACACACGCTGGCTCTCTTTTTGGCCCGCTCGAGCTTTAAACTTTGCGCGCCACTAATTACTTTGCGCGCGAGCGGGGCTTCCGCTTCCATTGAACCTGCAACTCTCTTCCTGCAATAGTAGCACGTCTGTTTCGTCGCGTGCACTCGACGTTTTTCACCGGCGCGAGCTTTCCACTGTCCGCCAACGCGAATTCTACCTGCGTCCCGTGTACACCCCGATTTCGTTCTCTCTCTCTATCTTTTACCCCAAAGCTTTGAGAATGGCGAAAAGTGGTAATTAGTTTGTAAGTGTATTTACATGGAGATGGATCGCGCGTCTCTAAGACATGAAACACGCTTTGGTTTCGAATCAATTGCCGCGTGTTAAAAATTATCTCCCAGCAAATGAACTCGGCATTATCAACGAATCAGTGTCAATTACCAGTGCACGTGTAAGCAGTTTACATAACATTGTTCGTCGAAATACAATGTACGTATACGTTGCGCATCGAGTATGCGCGAACTAGTTCCTCGAAATCAACAGTTTCCACGACTAACGCTTGAAAATATCTCGCTCTGCTGACAATATCGAAAACAAATTATTAGTGGATCAGTTAGATACAAGTGGAAGAGAGAATTTGGGAAAAAAGTTCATTCAAACACTACGCAATAGAACAAAGTAAAAATAATACTAAAGCGATAGAGTTTGACTCCGATTTCTGTCATTTCGGAATACGTAAATCAAAAAATACCAGATATAGATATCGCGTGTTTACTAACAAATTAGATATAAAATGCTATCTACTTGAAAAAAAAGTCTTTTTAAACGATATAATTCGTTTGGCAACTTCTTTGAGCTCTATCAATTGTTATATAGTTATATTTATATTGAGCTGAGTATATTATAATAAAATACCGTATAGATTCTAAGGCTTTCAAAGCAATATTAACAATAGTGCAAAATGAAATTTTAGTAAAAAGAATAAAGAATAAAGAATAACAATACAAAATCTAGTAAAATAGGTCTAAGATGTAAAAAATATGGAGAGCAAACTTTTTCATATTTTTCGTAATATCACTCCAAGTATCAAATTTCAACAAAGAGTTTTTTGGTCGTTTCTTACTGGCAAGTAAAGACTTTTAAAGTTTGAATTACAGATATGCTGGTTTATTTTTTCGTGAAAGTTGAGATCGTGAAATGCAATCTCATTCATGATTTAAAAAATGGGTTTTAAAGGTATACCAAATTTATTCCATTTTATTACAAAACTTTCACGAAATCTTGCCATCTCGATGAATATTGATTTGTTTGTTGTTCAGTTACCGGTCTGACTAATATTTCGGTACATTGTAGCAGATGAACAACAATGATGCGCAGAATTTTCATACATAATTACAGAAGCTGTTTTTATAATTTAGTTTGTTGCACTGACAAAGTGCGTATGCTCATAAGTGCTAAACAGCGCCATGTCATATTAGATAGATAAGCCCGATGTGGGACTACTATGCGCAAACTTCCCTAACTTTTTATTACAAACGCATTGGTTAACGTATAAGAACTCATTCGATAGCTTATGAAAGTGGCTCTAAAATGCCTCATTACATAACTGTTTTACAATCTTCTTTTTTTAGCAGCAGTATCAAAACAGCACTATCAAAAATTTTTCAGATTTTAGTAAGACAAGTTCATTAGTACTTGGTAGCAATATTGATTTTGAAAAATAAAACAAAATTTAATATTCTGATATTAATAACTAAAATAAATAAATGTACGTTGGTGAATTGCCAAGTTTTCCGTTTGACTATACATCGAAATTAAAAATTAGAACACACAAGATATTGCAATGTTTACCCACAGTCACATTCACCACGGAGAAATTCGAAAAGCTGAACAATACGGTCATCTGAGAATAATAGGGCCAGTGTAAAACGGATATGGTCTACGACCAAAATGATTGAAATAAATGGAAGTGTGAGTGT
Source organism: Phymastichus coffea (assembly GCF_024137745.1). Taxonomy (NCBI): domain Eukaryota; kingdom Metazoa; phylum Arthropoda; class Insecta; order Hymenoptera; family Eulophidae; genus Phymastichus; species Phymastichus coffea. The sequence goes on along the minus strand of NW_026706896.1, from coordinate 949,350 downwards.
TTAGTTATGATTTGGTATTAGTTGCAGTGACCTGATGAAATTGAAAACAGGTTCGCGAGGCACGGCGAGAGAGCAACTGTCGGCACATGTACGTATATATACTTTGACACAAAGAGTCAAAACAGAATAATGATAACTGGTGCGCGCGAGGAAAATTTCGGGCGCACAGCCCGAGGCTACCGCGCTTATTTAAAATGATAATTTTCATTTTCGAGAACGCAGGCCGCGCTTGTATTTCGCGTAGTCAATGGCAACGCGCGGAATAGCTGCTGCGATGGCCGCGTTCCAAAATCCCCCGACGCGTCACGCACACGACCGCATCCGTAGCCTTTATATCATTCTCTCGCTCCAACCAACGTCGGTCCGGGGCAGCTTCTCTTTCATGAAACGCTCGGTTGCGTCTTTTTTGCTTGCGCTCTATCTCTCTATTTTGCTTTTTCGCGGACTTTTGTCCGCTGCTATTTCGTCCTGGCGTTGTTCCTATGCCTCCGGGCCACTTTCTTTCCCTCTCGCTCTCTCACGCTCGCGCGTCCAGATCAAATGGTCATGTCCCGAGTAATGATGAACGCCGTGCCTTTTGATGTTCAAGCGCAACTGCCTTCCTTGTGAATCCTTTTATGGGAATATTTTATTCTTTTGTACGCGTTTCGTTATGGTTGTTATACATTGAAAAGTAACGATACAAAGATTAAAACACAACTGAATAGAGCATTCAAAAAATCATAATAAAAACGTAGCTTTCAACATTAGTACATGTGAAAATAATAATGAAACAAATATGTAACTTTCATAATCTTTTTTCCACATGCTCCATTATCAGAATTTTCTCTAACAGTTCAAATCGTTAACAAAGAAGTACATTGTGCCTATACTTATTCACACTCACAAAATGTAAAAGTACAAAAGTAAGTAATAAGATTAAAGTAACCATTTTGCACTCGTTTTTAAAAAATGAAAAAATGGTACATCACTAATTTATTATTATGAAACGACAATATTATCAAGGCTTATATTCATATTCAAATATTATCAACGTCAATTATACGAGCATTACAATCGCAATAATGAACCGATGACATTCAAATAGATCGCTTCATTAATTGTCACGTCACATTGCACCACATCAATATGTAAACATTGAAAGGTACCAAACAAATTTCATTGCACAATATCGCAGCCAGTCTCTGAAATTTCCAGCGATTTCGAAATTGGTAATATAATACATAGGCAATACAGTATTTTACCGTTGCCGCTCCGACAAAGCAATTTCAATTAACATTCGCAAAACTCATAAAATAATCAGCGATTACGAAATGTATAATTTTCATTGAACGCTAAAATGTAAAGTAACAATGGGAATGACTGCGCAGTGCAGCGTTAAGTGCAATAAAAGAGGGCAGCGAACACTTTATGCACGAGAGCTTGCCAGCCGAAATTCAAACTTGTCCGAGCTGAATTATTATACGAGGCTGCCCGAGCTGTGGCGCTCGAGTATCTCGAGTGCGAAAAAAATTTTTTTTTAATATATCGTATTGCTCATTTCACACGTTGAGCATGCCGACAGTCGAGCTGAATGGTTGTATGTACAATTCGCTTCGAATAATCACTAACTAGCAATAAACAATGATTGGAAGCTTTAATAATGTAAATAGAAGCATTAAGGCAAGAGAACCCTCAAGATAGGACAATAGCATATATCTTTCGAGCTTGGCCCTTTACGTCTTGTGTGTGTGTGTGTGTACGGTTTATGTGTGCACGCACGTTTCTGAAGGGTCTCTCTCTCTCTCACTCTCTCGGACCAATGGTCATTAGGTATTGGCCGCCGTTAGCGCTCTCGATATATATACGGAACAGGTGCACCGCGCCAATTTCAATGGAGGGTTGCTTGGCCAGCCACAGCCACCGCTGCTGCTACTACTCGACTGTTAATCTCTGATAATTGTTACTTTAACGACCAAAACTCGACTTACGCGCAAGGGTGCCAATACAGAATGGTTGCCAATTTATAATGTAGTTGCTTGAAAATTGTGAGGGATCTAAAAACAAAAACTTGAAATGAAACAGATGAAACAATTAAACGGGTTGAAGGAAGTTGTTTCTTTCCAATATTCAGTAAATATTCTCGAACGATGTTTGCACAACAAATCAGCTACGTTTGAATTAAAATTTGCAATACATAAATCTACAATACGATTATTTGATTTCCGGCATCGTTCAATAACTTAACATTTGAAGCAATATTTGATTTGAATTTATTACTTTCAAAAATAAATTCAATATTGATGAACAATGGGAATTATTCAAATTCCATTTGTTTCAATGCAATTACATCGTGTATCTTTGATTTGCTGTAATAATTGAAACTCAGTTTCTGGCATAATAATTGTACATGTTTATCTGAAACAGAAATGAAATATTCAAATCAAATACCATCCAATGATAATTTAACAAATGTTAATTATTGGAATAATGCGCTCCATTGCCAGAATAAATATAGAAGTTAAATAGTAAAGCCCGAGCTTATAGAATTCACAAAAGTATTCTCGAAAGCGTAGAAAATCCATTTAATCATCTTGCCACTTGAGTTCTTCATAGAATCTTATTTAAAATCTCTCCTAGTCAAATCCCGCCGAATGAAAGTCCACCCCTCCTTTCTCTAATTAACAGAGCTCTCATTTCAATTCTCGGTGGAGTAGCGCTCCGCATAATACTGCTTGCAGCTCCCTCACTCTCTCTCTCTCTCTCTCTCTCTCTCTCGGTTGTATTAATCTCGTGGTAGGATCAGCACCGGTGCAAAATGCAATTCAGTGGAGAAAGAGAAAGAAACCTTCCTTTCGAAAAAAGCAACAGACACACTTGCGGCGCGTGAGTGAGAGTAGCTACGTGACACAGACGCTCTTCCGTGATTTTCACAGCGATAAGGAGCGAGCCAACTCTATATACGTAGCAACAGAGCGCAGGACAACGATAAGGGGCTGCTTGCGACTATACGCAACGCGTGCCTAATCTCCGAGTGGGCCGCACCGACACCAGACGCAGTGCCAGACCGAGAGAACGAGAGAGATAGCAAGGTTTAGGGGCCGACGCTGATGCTGCTAATTACAAGGGCCGTCGTCACCGTCGTCCTTCACCTCTAGCACGTGGCTCGAGGGTTTGCAGCCGCCGTGCCAAGACTATTTTTCATTTCTCTCACTTTGTGGCAACGCTGCTGCTCTATTTCGTGCACGGTTACGTTATTCAAACTAATATTTTGTAGATGCAAGACAGCCGATAATATAGCATGTTCTCTAACTGATGTTTGTTTATTAATCAATACTGACGTGCGAACTTTTCATAAGTAATAATCGGTTGCAAGAATGCTTTCTGTGTTGTCTTGTACTATTACTGGGGATAATACTTAGTAATATCGTTGACCTTGTGAAACGTACGTTATTCAAGATAGTAACTTGTCGCCCGCGACTACATATTATTCAATCGATTACCGTAGCTCAAACTCCGTTGAAGCTCTATAAGCTTCTTATTAGTAAGCGAGAAAAGTCGGGAAAAATAATTAAAGCTACAGACGTCCACACGCGTGAACGTGAAAGTTGCCGGGAGCGATTTAGGGAAACTCAAAAGCGAGAGAGGCGGCCGCTCGCTTGCAGCGGTGCAAAGAGCCCGAAGGGCGAATCCGGGCGGCGGCGACGCGTCTCGGCACAGTTTTGTGTGTTTAGAACTTGCGCGAACAAATTAGTATGCGCTGTGTCAACCCCGGCGAGAGAGGAGTAGAGTCGGCTGGTAGTGCAACGGCCTTTACTTCCGCTAGCGCGCTACTTGCTAGTTTTACTACGTTTTCCCGGCGAGAGAGAGAGAGAGAGAGAGAGAGAGAGAGAGAGAGAGAGCTTTGAGATCTTCATTGCTCGAACTTTCGCCTCTTAAGACTTTGGATTACTGCGCCCGTTACGTTTTATACCTATACACACTGCGTATACACTCTCGAGTGTCTTTCCAAAATTTTCGATTATCAAATAACACATACATCCCCGAGTAGCTAAAATACACTTGGCAATCAGTAATTCATAGCCCAGAGAGTTTTCAGTAAGAGAGAGATAGATTAGATTAAAATATTAGGGGTGGATTTAGCGAGTGAAAGCGCCTTTTCGACTTTTGACTTTTCATCACATCGCGAACATAAGAATTCTGTGAGCGTTCGCGAACTCTGAGACGATATTACTGCAATTTGAAACGCGCAAGTTGGTTACACGGAATATTATACGCCTGTCGATTCACTGATATTGCATTGCTTGTTCTGCACGTAGCTTTCCTCTTTCCCATTTCGTTATACAATTGTACAATGATACTCGACAAGTTGATGTTATACTGCTTTACAGGGCTTTATTCTGTGTAAAACTACGTTGTGCCGATGAATTGAAAAACAGATTATCACCCAAATTGATTTACAGTATCATATATATTCCCCTTATAAAAAAGTGATGGAAGCCATATTGAAGCATATAGTAATCTGATGGCTGAGATATAATTGCGTGATATACTTATGTGGCGGAAAATAAGCCATAATCACTACTATTGAATATGTAAGTATAATGTTGTATAATAATATAATAGTATAATAGCATTATTGTTCTTAGGTCGAATTAATCTTTTGAATAATTTTTCCGATATATCTTGAAATGAGTAAAAGTTCATCGATTTTTGAGAAAAAATGGGTGCATGTTCTATTTTTATTCATCAATAAATATTGACGTATGTAGTCTATTTTAAACAGCATGACTTATTCGTGTCCATTGAAATCTTGAAGTTGACATGTAAAAGGTTCAAATAATGTAATAAATAATAGCAAAATACTTAAAAAAAAGCGCGCGAAGCGCGCTAAATAACACTAGTCTAATATAAGATGATCATGCCAAGCTTATTTTATTTTGAGCGATAAACAGGACGTATCCAAAGTAATGAAGACACAGCGTGATCTTTGGGAAAAGCACATTGATAAACTCATAAAAATCGAAAGCCCTGCAGATGTCGGCGAACACCGAGGTGCGCGTACATTAAGCTTAAAATTAGCCGAACGCAACGTCGACGGGAACGAGCAGCAGTGGCGGCGGCAGCTTCTCTGCGGGCTTAATTTTATTCCAGGAGGGGGCGCGCAGCGGGCGGTAATCCCTTTTGGCCGCTTGCCGCGCGTGTCCTTGGGACGTGAAAAATTAAGAAGCCCACTCGCGCCTTCAATTAATTTTCATTAAAGCTCGTGCGCGCGCACGAGCAGCACCTAAGCAAACACGGAAAATCAAGCGGCTTGATGTTGAGCTAACGAGTCTAACGAGGTGTGCCCAGAAGCAGCCCACTGCCGCCCACCGTACGTGTGTGCGTCTGTATTCCTTTTTACGCGCGCTCACCGGCAGCAAGCAAGCGGAAGCTCTTTGAGGCGTTTGATGTGAAAAGTAAATTTGCCCAACCTATCAGCTTGCTCTTCGTTCATTACGCGGTGGCTGTGATAACGTTCAATCTTTCGGTTGCCACTTTTCTTTTCTTTCCTTCTTTCTTAGCGTTTCTCCCCGGCGACAGCTTGAACGTGTGCTGAGACACTAATATTCGCGGTTCGAAAATGCGTATGAGTGCAATAATATTGAGATAACCACAATTAAATTACTCGCATTGTTCATTAATTCAAAGAAAAATAGCCGTAGGGTTTTACTCAAATTATTATCTCAAGATCCTTATACTCTCGCAGACTCCTAAATAAGCGAAAAAGGCGCCTGAATATCAAGAATATGGTTCAGCAAGCACAGCTTTCTCTCTCTCTCTCTCTCTCTCTCTCTCTCTCTCTCAGACTTGAAACGCTTTTCCGCTACACGTAATTTCAAACTAAAAGAGGCAGCAGTAGCTTCCACACAGCTATACAGGCCAGCAGCAGCTAGCTACAAGAGAAAAGGCAAAAAGAGACTATATACGGACAAGCATGTTGGCGCGTCCCAGTAGCCCAGGCAAAAGTAATTTTTCTTAAGCCGCTGGCTTAATTAAGTTCTCAAAGGCGCTGATCCACCTAATGCTCGCCGGCAGTTTTCGGCGCGCGCGCGATGTTCCCCGTTGCGCACGTGCGTGCGCGTTCAGCACGGCAGCGGAATAAAGAAGGGGCGGGCAAAGCGACATAAGGGACAACCGTGAGGCCGCGTTAAATCCGAAAATGACAGACTCGAATGGGGGGGGGGGGGAAACGCGCTTGGAAATGCGCGCGAAAAGGAGGAGAGAGGCTCTGGGCATTCGATGAATTAGTAGATTACTCGGTGCGCGCTCGGAGGAGCGCGATCGATTATTGTAATGGTATTTGTTAACCCTCGCGCGGATGGCTTTTCGGGGGATTCCTCGTGTTAGCCGTGGCCGGCGCTGGCGGCATGAGAGCTGATAAAATTGAGCCGGAAACCCGAGCGTGCTGCTGTCACTTTCGCGTCCTGGCTAATATGATTTTCCACATGAATAATCCTTTGTTGTCGCCGTTGACAAGTGACGCGCTCAAAGGGAATGCAGTTCCTCTCTTTCTTTCCGCGAGGAACAGTTTGATTACATTTTGTTCCGGGAGGCCGCTAATGTCGCCAGATAAAATTTTTTATCGCCTCCGTCAGCGCGCGACAACGATATTAAGCGTCGAATAGCTTTTGTTATTCTCAAAAGCTCGCTCCCAACAACAGTTTTCTGCTTTTCAATCTGCGAACGCGACCAGGCATCTCCCGCATACCAAATGACAGCTCTTTCGAAAAAAAAAAAAAAAAAAAAAATTCACAAAATAAAACGAGAGGGATAGCTGTAGAAAATCCATAACTCGTATATGGCGTTTCCAACGCGTCGAAAAAAAGTACGACAAAGTAGGACATGTCGTGGTTCGTTATACTTGCGACGAAAAAAAGGTGCGAAACTCAGTGATCTGACGTGAAAGGGGCTGGGGTAATAAGAAGGTGGGATAGGGCGGGGGGGGGGGGGGGGGGGCTAAGAGATCATAGAAATCCGTGGCGAATTGCGGATCTAGGGAGAGTGTGAGTCATCGCTGCAAATCTCTACCCCGCAGCTGCACAGCCACTTTTCCTCGCTCGCTTTAACGGACCAGTAGCGTAATCAGTTCCGAGCAGCGACGCCGGCGCGCCGCGCGCGTGCTAGAGCCCCTGATTTATGATGTATATCCCTTTTCTCTATCTGCCGACGCTGCCGCCGCCGACGCTGCCGCCGCCTTCGCTCGACGTTGTATATAGTCGCTTCCTTCGTTTATCTGTATCACTGCGTGAACGCGCGAGAGCTGCTGCTGCAGCCTATTCTGCTTATGGTATACTATATCCGAACGTAAGCGAGCCGTGTTGTGGAAATCGGGAAATACTGCTGAGATTTATTGAGTGAACGCGCTGTCGCTGTTTCTTGATGTACGGCCATCCTACTTGTTTTGATGTTTTATTTACCATTATTATCGAACGCTTCCTAATCTCTTGAGTGCATCGTGAGTTTTGTTGGGACATAGCAAATGTAGCTCAAGATTCTTATACAGATGACACGAGAATTTATTGACATTCTCGTTGGAGGTACGTATAATTGGATTGATCCACTCAAACGAGTAACAGCAGGTTTTATGCTAGAGAAAGGACATTTAAGAGTAGAAGGCAGTATCGTTGCATTACGGCGGGAATTAATATTATATCAGAACAGAGTTCACGGCAACAATAAACTCAGAATGAATTATCCAGTGCCCGAACGATTTCAGTGCGTGCTTGTCAAGTTCATGCGGGGATGAAAATGCCATTCCATAAAATAGCAAAGTACGAGCCATTAAGGGATTAAATTTTCCAGTGTTCGGCGCTTCTAAAACTGGTCCTGGGCCGCGCATGTACCATTAAACACGGAATATATCCGTGCGTGTCCCTCCAGCAAAGTTCTTTCCCCTTCCCCGCGCTCGGCCCCTTTCCTTTTCAGACACATGTACGACGTTTTGCCACGCACGCACGTGGCGTCGGCCACGGCATCAGCGAGTTTTATTCAAATCTCACGCGCAGCTCTCGCAATTTGTCGCGCCTACGTACGTTGAATTAGCCTTTGCGCCTTATATAAAGAGAGAAACGGCGACGTCAGGAGAAGGGGACTAGCAGCAGAAAAATTAGCTCTCCTCCTATTTTTTTATCATGCGATACGTGCACCCACACTCGCTGTAATCCACTTCTGTGCTGCTGGGTTTGCGTATAATTTTCAGCTCTCTCTCTCTCTCTTTCTCTCTCGCTTTCATTAGGAGATATTGAAATCGCAGCGCTTTAATATGTGATACGACATGGGGGTTCGCACGCTGGACGCGCTTCTCTCGCTGAGGCAGCGAAGAGGGCCATGTGTACGTATGGGTTAGCGACCCCACGTTTAGCATGAGCTGAAAACCGGAATACTTTTAATTTACACGCACCGATGTAATTGGAGCGGATGGCTACATGTGGGGTTACACAAATAAGCTACCCGAAAGCCAGCGCTTTGAAATTGATGGTAGTAGAATTATTAGATTCCTTTTTTTAGTAGGGGTTGCCATGGCATCTTGATTTATCTTGATATGTACGTGAGCCCCATGAGAATGCACTAAATTATCCTCAAATTCAATAATAAATTTGATACTAGACGTACGTACAATGTAATGTCTATGGAAGGCTAAAACAAACCACTGGTCGCGTTTACTTTTCTAACATTTCAATTCTAAATTATAGAAGAGATTGATCTGAAAAAGTTTATGGATAATGTACTTTTACTGTACAGCTCACTTTTCCCCAAATATTGTTAACGCAAACTTTACAAAGCCTTTGAAGAGTCGATGGTATTATTCATGACTGTATGTAGAAAACATTTCACATATTTTATGAAAACAAACTTGTATGCGAACAGTTCAAAAATACCAATAAATTGGTGACCCGAACATTAAATAAAATTTTGAGAGCTTAAAATATTTATTTTTCAGTTATTCGATTTTCAGTCATCCTTAGCCGTACTATTGTAGAAAGCGCTTTTGGAATTCATTGAAATAAATGTTTCATAAAAATATACATGTGTTTCGAAAGTATAAATAATAGTTATTTCAAGTTTTTAAATAGATAAGAGCGACATTTATCCTTGTAAATGATAGAAGCATGAATAAATCTACGCAAAATAAACTGCAAAGGGAAAAAATTAGTGGAGAAGGTGAAAGAAATGTGAAATCAGGATGAAAATTTATCTGAGCGTTTAAACAGTGGACATAACTTCAAAAAGCCATTGCAAGTTAATGACGCAAATGAAATTAAGCTTTATTCGCGCTCGCGCGGGGTAGTTTCGCGTTAGCTACGAGGCAACATCGCAGAGATCGCGCACGTCGGGTCGTGGCTTGCACAGTACACGGGGACAGACACCGCGACATTACGCTACGCGAGCCCGTGAAATGTATTAAAGCGTGTGATGCATGCGTTAATGTTTACGAGAAATTTTTGTTCCGCGGAGAGGCGATTTACGACGCGGAAAAGAATTACCGTTAGCGTGTGCCCGTCGTGCCGCCACTGACGCCGCCGCAGCAGCAGCTGTAATTGTAAACTCGCTCGCGGTTTCGTGCCGTGTTTAAATGTAGTCCACAATGTGCGGTTATGCAAACTGCAAGTGAGGAAACAGCCGCACAACTCCTGGCGCAACAACAAATTGGAACACTTTTTTTTTTTTTTAATTTATTCCAAAATCCCCGCCGGCGATAAACAAGAATTTTCATCTCGCTCGTTACGTTACGAAATTTCATTGTAAACGCGAATTTATCCCCACGATGGCACATTACGGTGCGATCATGCGTGAGAGATGATGCGCTTGTAATGTACATCGAAAAACAATTTACCTGTACCATTTTTACATGCGAGGCTTTGTTATCGATATACATTTATACCGAGTATATCTCAATGAATTTCGTGAAAATCTTGCTTTAGAAAACTGCGTTTATTTCTCATTCAGGCTACACTCATATGCGGAAACGAGCACTAGGAGCGTATGTAACTTTTATTCTTTCTTTTTACGACTTTTCATAAAAATAAAAACAATGCTTCTACTGCAGTTTTCTACGAGGCTTTGCGTGCGTTTTGCTGTACGCAGTTTAATTGAAAGAATTGAATAAAGGTACGAAAACGAACCTTGAAAACAAAAAATTTTTTTTCCCACGTATACGTTCGCCCCTCCTCTTTTTTCGTTGTCGCCAGGGCTCACCAAACCAATACCCCACTTTTTACATCGGACAGCACAGACAATTTAATCCGAAATAAGAGAAAACAACGCCGCTGCAGCCCGAAAAATTAAACTCTCCATTGACCAAAAAAGAAAGGGCATACATACACACCAGCGAAAGCTCTGGTGATTAATCACGCGATGTGGGCTTCGAACAAAACAAAAGAAAAAAAAGATATATATACATATACGTGTACCAAGAGAGGCCATTCGGCGAACGGAAAATGTATGTAGTATAGAAAGCTAGGCTAGGATTTAAAGAAGGCAAAGAAGCGGAAAAACACTCGCTGCGCGTATAGCATCGAGCCAAGCGCGTGAATGAGAAGAGGCATTCGGCGCAGCGCTCGCAAATCTTTCGTGGCCCCGATTTTTAAGAGCCTCTCTCGCGCGCGCACCACTGCGGCTCTGGCATATTGCGCGTCGCCGGAGCTCCTTTTCTTTTTCGGATACCCTCTATCTCTCTTTCTCTATATCCCTCGCGTGCCTTGGCGCTCCTTCTCTCTCTCTCTCTCTCTCTCTCTCTCTCTCGCGCGCGCAGGCTTTCTTTTATTTTTACTGTCGGGACGCTAGTTTATGTCGCTAAGTAACGTGCATACGTTATTGGATGCTGTTTTCCACGCTACGTGCTCTCTGCCCTACTTCTTCCCTTCGCGCGTGCAAACTCAAGATGCTCCGATGGAATAATGCAGAGAATTCTTGAAAGGAGCATTTTCTCGGAGAGAAAAAAAAACGCGCAGCAACAGTGAAGGAAAAGGGCCTGTTATTTTCTTTATTGAAAACAGCCGTCTTATTAGTTTTTTTTCGCAGATAAGTAATTAAAACTGATGAAAACGAAAGTGTAAATTCACATTCTTTGAAAGCAGCAAATATTTCATTTCTACGCTGTTGCAGGTCCCCGTTGAAGGGAAATAAAAAGAAAAACTGACAACGTGTGCTTTAAAAAACGCGCGCCAACGATAAAGCATAATTGTGCGAAAGAACGTTGCGACCGAACTCGCGAGATTCGGCCACGCGCTCTTTCTTTGGTACAGCAGCGGCGTAACGAGGAGGGGACCGAAGCAAGCAGCGAGTCGAGTCAGTGACGAGATAATCGCCAAAATTATAATGCGCTCAAATTTATTGCGATGCGGCGTCCGTGGCAGTGTTTGCTCGTCATCGTCACGCTGACGAGTCCGAGAAGCAGACGTGGAACGAAACGTCCAAATGTCCCATTCTAGTGATTTAATAAGTCCGCAACATTTCCGACTATCTTTAAGCATGAATCCTCCTGATCGATCTGACGCGAACAGAATAAAAAAATAGATTATTTAACTTTGAAGGCATTATCGCTAAGCCTTTTTTCAGATATTAGAAAAAATTTCCACAAAAAAGAATTTATTCATGCTTTCAGAGTATTATTTATAAGCTCTAATGCGAGAAACAGTATGCCAAAGTGCGAAGATTGTAGAGGTACGGGCAGTCAGAATTTGCTGTTGATGAAAAACGTCTAAATAAATACACGTTTTATGAAACGTTCTAAATGTACACCACTAAAAACGTCCGCGAATGTATATATAATCACTTCACAGTCATTAATTCAACTTATTCGACCATTGAAATTCCGAGGAATACCCTCAGCTAAATTTGGCCAATCCCTCGATATTTGCCAAATGATCTGCTCAAATTCCCAATACGACGACATTTTCATACTCGACTCGAGAATCCCAAAAGTACTTGAGAGCGAGAAGAGAAATCCGCGTGCGCCTCGGAAACGAGGACGATGACGAGGCAGTAGAGCAGCGTAACCTCCGCATCAATCATATTCCCGCAGTATTGTCGAATTTTCAACCTTCTGAGAGTGAAGCCGAATAATAGAAAAAAAATATTAATAAGAAAAGCACGCCATGCGCAGATGTAGCTGGCGATTCTTTTGGGTTTATGCACACGAGGTTACATACACCTTACGTAAATAATATACAGACGAGCTGTAATATATATCCCCCTGCACTATGCGACATCAGCAATTGATGAAAAATCAAAATGAAATCCCTGCCTTGATACCACTTGGTAGCTGCCTACGTATGGCACATAGCAGCCATGTTTTATGCGCCTCGTAAAAAGTCCGAGACTTTCAGTTAAACTGCCAGTGCGCGCACAGAGCTACTAGTCGGGCTATTGCTGCTGCGATGACTTCGAAGAAATGGATGCGTATAGCTCCTATTAAGGAGAGTCTTTGTGTATACGATGTATGACGAACAGTTTGTACACAAAAAGCAACGTCATATTCTTATTCTCTGTACACAAGAACAAACCAGATGAGATTGTGGAGTGAGCTTTATGTTGTTAACTCGATAAATTCCAGTAAAAATGAAGATTCACTTGGCGTAATGTCTTTCTCCCCTCGCTGATACTTTGATAGCTGCGATATGATCGCGGAAAGTTATGCTTCATCAGCACGAAGCTTTCTAGTATATAAAGAAAGCAATAACAACTTCGCGAAGAACGAGGGCAAACGAGAAGAACTAGCATGAAATATAACTGATCTGGAAAGCTGGCATTTTGAACAAATCACGCCCGTCCATGAAAAACCGCCTGTCTTATCAATAAAACTTTGAAAAGTAACGTAAAACCTTCTCTTCGTTTTATGACTTGTCACGTAATATAATAATATATGCTCGGCCGCGATCGAGCTTTTTGTTAGTCAAGAGATTTCATTTTTCTCGTTTTTTCAGTTTCCTGCATATTTTATCACCGAAACTGTCCATTTTTTTATCAAGCTAAAATCAGGTCATTCCGCTTCTAGCGCCAGGTATAAAAGAAAAATAAACAGGTTTAATGTTCGCGCTGAGTCAGTGTACGAGGCAAAACAATTTCGGCCAGCGTTGTACGTTTTCTAATCTTTTCCAATCGCATTTCCAGCGTGCGAGCTGCTTTCTCGCTACTTCTTTATTTTTTCGTCTACTAACACGCGCAGTTTTTCCTCTCCAATTGTTCCTTCTTTTGCTTGTAGTCGGTAAATGAAACGAAGTTGCGAGTGATGTTTCCTTTTTCTTACGCCTTTTTGGCTAACAAACTCTGTCCTAAAATTCAACGTGCAGGAATACCGCGAGTGTTCCCGAGTGGGCATCACTTTATCACAAAAGTGATTTCAATTTGTTGCTTTATGTTTATAGATAGTTAAATGAAGAATGTGCAATAAAAAGTTTTGGCCTTAAAAAATTGCTTATCGTTACATAAATAACGCAAAGAACGCGGTTTCAAAGAGTAGAATCAGAATTTTGCTTTAGTACCAGTCCATTACAATATTCCCAATCTTTCTTACAAATGGATGAACCAACTGAATTGCATCTTCCGCAATGTGCACACACATAAATGCGCATTGGCAGTAGTAGCCAAAGCCACTCAATTTAATTCCGAAGAATTTGTTGAAGTCGGCGATTTAAATCGTCTGCGGCAGGGGCGAGCGAGCGAACGCGCGTCGATGGATTATAATGAGGCACTTCAATTTGCAAGGGAATCCAATAAAAATCACAAAACGACGCCAAGTGATTTGAAAAATTTTCACGAGGCAGCATGCAATCGAATCCATTCGGCGATAAGCCTGCAGCAAGCCGACGCTTTTTTTTCCGGGGAGAGCAAACGCTTTAGCGTATCGATGAAAGGAGCTTACTATTCTCGGAAAACAAAATTGAGCGGGCATTAAAGCGAAATAACGGTTAAACCGTTGAAAAGCTGACATTGTTAAAATCTGAGCGAAAAGCTTGAAACGAGTTGAAATGTCGGGCGGTAAAATTTTTAACGACCGTTTGAACGACTCTCTCTTTCCCATTTTCAACTGCCCCTTCGCACATGCGACGGAATCGTCGCGCGATACTTCATTTTATTTTATTTTTTAGATTGATTTTCGTTTCATTGAACCTCGTATTATGGCGAAGAAAAAAGCGAATCCATATATTGCTCTGGGAGTTCCACAAAGGAAAAAGATTCAATCGGATTTATCAGCACGCAATGAAAATGAATACCCAAATGGAAAAAAGTTCATTTGCGGCGGGATGAGTCGGGGGTATTATACTAACACGCTTTTGTAACTTAAAATCGAATAACATGGGTAGTTAGAGCTGGATTGCGATTACTGATATCTCGAGTAATAGCAATTTAGTTAAACTCTTAACGCTCTGATTCAGCAATTCTTTTTATTTCTTTTGCAATAAAAATTCAATTTTTTCGTCATAAAAAAGCTTCCCGAATAGATGACAATAAGCTGTTCGCTCGACGAATATTTTTGAAATTAAATTTTGTAAAACGATATGGATATTACATGCTAAGAATTACTTCATAAATTTGAAAGCATAGTACGAATTCCTTTCATAAAATGTAATATAATTTTGTTAATATTACGGATGGGCATATAAAATTTAGAGCCGACACGTTCTGCAAATTTTATCGATTGATAATATCCGTCGCAAATGAAAAGCTTTTATGAATTGAAATTGACAATGTGTCCTCAAGCCGAAATTGAAGAATATTATCAGGAGAATAAAAAGGTTTCCATTCAGCTCAGCTCGAGTAATTCTCAGCCGGCTCGAGACAATTTTGTCAAGAGCGTGCGTATTTACAAACACGCCACTTAACTTCATTGAATGGAAGCCGAGTTTTATTCCAATGCAATTGCATCTCGCGGGCGAATCTATCGAAAATGGCAAAGGGCGAGAGAAAAATAGGGTTGCACGAGAGAGGAAGGAGAAAAAACACGCCCCGCTTGCACTTGAGCAGAAGCTCACGAGTACAGAAAGAGGTAGAAGAAGCAAAGGGAAGCGCGAGCGTGTGAGCACGAAGAAAGCTATTTTAGTGCCCTCACTGCGCGCGCGTCGGCAATTGCGGGAAGTCGAGTATAAACAAGCACGGAATTCGCACTCACTTAGGAGAGGGCGGGAACGGCGCTTTTCTCGCCCCCGTGCGCAGGCCCGCGTACACGTGAAAAAGATGAAATAAAAGAAAACGCAATCGAGTTTCGAGTTCATCAGCCGCAGCGCCGTTTGCGCCAGACAGCGCTCGTCTTCGAATCGTCAACCTACAAAAGACCGGCGCGATTACAAAGGACACCGCGTCGAGAAAAGAACGAGTCGCATTAGCGCCTCGGTGGCGCGAGCAGCATATCGAGCTGCCAAGCGTACAATGAAAAGCACTCACGTTCTAACTCCGAGAGACGTATACAGCGGCACACGATAATCTGCGGCTCTACGCGCACTATAGATATCTTTATTTAGCGTGCACAGCGCGGCAGCCGGCTAGCAGTCACTCGCCATGGAAAAAGATGAATTCCCGGTGCTATATGGCAGTAGGTCGCCGGCGGGGCCAAGCGCTGCACTCGCGCCGGACATTGTACGCCGTAAATGTGTTTTTCGCGTAATCCCCGCCGACGGCGGCTCAGCGCCACCCAAATAGCATTGATGCGAAAACCTACTGCCGAGGCCGCCGACGCCGCCGACGCCGCCGACGCCGCGACCGTCTGCCACTTGGTTAGTCGTGCAGACACAAAGAGACCAGGTATGAGTTGTCTGCTTGCCTCTGAGCCTGCTCAAAGCATGGAATTTGGGAAAGAGACTGCCAGAGAAGGGAGATTTATCTAAAAGGAAGGGGACGCATGCTCGCATTATCCCTTTTCCCGTCTGTTCAGCTACCGACTGCTGCCCAGTTCATTCGAAGTGGTGTGCTCATACAAACGGGCGGACCTACAGAAATCGTACTTGTACGAAACATAAGGGAACTTGGAGGGCTGAAACCGATTATTGCAATCACTTGCACTTGGGAATCTTTATTTGGGGCCATCGTAAAGCACTCTGACTTGCAAATACATTGACGGAGGGAAACAGATATCTATGCCCTTTCTGTCGAGTCTTGCTTCCGTTGTAATTTAGCGCCTCATTGTAATGCACTTTTTTTTCTTACTTTTAACGTTATTCAGATGGCGATGCGACATTTATTTTAGCGAACGATATAAAAGATGTAATATTCTACTTTACTTGACAACTCTCCTGCGTCGAAATTAATTAAACTACGTTCCTGATGAAAATTAGTTCATCGTAATTAAAATTTTATCACACAGATAAAATTTACCTGCGTAGCCCGCTAGATCGCAGGTACTAATGTCGAATGACAAAATTTATAAACTTAATTAATATCCCACTTTGAACCACATGTAAACGTATTTCATAAAAAAATTTCACCACAAAACATAATTTTTAACGAGCTTGACGCTCGAATAAAAAGAAGATGCCAAGCGAGTCGTATTTAGAATTTTCTTCAGTGTTCCTAAAGAGTAGATAAAGCAAATAGTGTATTACATTAAGAGAGAGGAAAAATTTGTGTATTGAAAATTCAGTCACCCAATTAAATTTTCAAATAAAATCTTTCAAAGAATCAGCCCTTACGAGCGCCCGGCGCCGGTTAATCCAGCCATTAAGCAGAGCGAAGAAGACAAAGAAAAAGGAGCAGCAGTAGCGGAGCTGCTCGTTTCATTCCTTTTTCTCCATAAAATTTCGCAGGCTCCCTATATATACGTCAAAGAGCCGACTACGGCGACGACGGCGACGAAGAGTAGGATGATGGTAGGGGTTGCGTTCATTGGCCGGGCGCAAAATACTGGCTACAGTCCCTCGTGGGGCCAAGATCCTTTAAGTAACGCGATGCCGTTAAGGTCGTTACTAAGCCGCCCCTCTCTCCCTCTAAAGAGAGAGAGAAGCAAGGCCGACGTCTTTACAGACGCTACTGCAACCCATCAACGCACGCACATACACACCCTTGCTATTGCGTGGCTGTATATGCCTATGCTCCTTGAGGACACAAAAGCGAGGCGATCGTCACTTTGCACTTCAAACCTTAATGCGTCGACTACGCTATGAATGGGCTCTCGCGGCAGCTTTTTGAGCTGCCCTTTTTTTTCTTCTCTTTCAGTCTGTTCATGATTTTAGGAAAGAGGCTTTTGTCGCTGCCAAAATATTTAGGAAGATTTTCTGCCAACGTGATCGTGCACTTTGTACCTAATGTCTCGATCGTTCCGGATTATGTAAAGTATCGTGCTCTTTCTGTTTGTCCTATCTAACATTTTTAAAAATGCACAGTATATGAATAATTTATTGACGTGTATTCGAACTGAAATTATAGTAAAATATAAGTAATACAAATGAATATAACTTCCACTTCAATTTTGTTTTCACGCTCTATTGAAACATAACGGAGAACTTCAATTAAACATTGATGCGCGTGTTGTCACGTATCGAATATCAAAGATTTTTTCAAACGCCATGGCACTTAGACAAACATTCGATTGATTGTTGAAATAAAAGAATAAAAAGAGAATTGGTTTTCAACTTTGACGTTGCTGGGTAATTGAATAAGAGACACAGGACAAAAACAGAGTGCCAACAGCTGGAAACCGAAGCAGAGAGAAAGAGAGAGAGGAGAAACCGGATTGCGCGTTTCATGTGATACAGTTTTTATACGATACTCTTCCTGTATAAGCCCTTCTCGATACGCAAACGAGAAAGCAAACTCATACACTACACGCACTTGGTTCGCGAGCACAAATGACAAATCACGCAGGGGTCTTTTTGCAGCTCAATACACGAGGCTCTTTTTGAATATCGGATTTCTTATTTTCCCGTTCGCACGATTGGATTTTTCTTAATGGTGAAAAGAAGTAGAGGAAGAAAAAAAGTTTCAACAAGGGTAAACTGGATTTTCGGGGTGCGCCTTTATTTCGTTTACGGCCCCGCGTTGCTGCCGGCGCTTATTAAGTAGGAGAGGCTTCTTTCTTCCCTCTCCTCTAGCAGCGCAATACACCAGACCTTACTTCTACTCTTTTCTTCCAGAGAGACTTGCCGGCTTGATAAAGTGTAACGCTCGCGTCTCGTTACGTTGTTGCTCATTCTGTTTCCTTTTGCTGCCTCATTTCCCCCCATGAAACATGCCACGTCTACTTCACTTTGATTCTAATAAATGCCTACGTGTATTACTGGCTATGAAAAATGCGATTATTAGTTATACAAAGTTTTTCCATTCTTTAATGTCGTTACTTCCTTTCGCGAGGGGACGAGAAAAATTCTCAATACCCGAACTCGCAATTTTTTTAAAGTGTCCATAAATAGATAATTGCCTATACGGTAGCGACAATGACTAACTAACACCTGGTACTTTAATTCGCTGCCTTATGACTATTTTGACACCCTTAATCGCCATATAAAAGCCACATTCAATTTCACAACAATGCTCCATATTCCTTTTGTAGCATATACCCTTTCCTATGCATGCAATACAATTTGCTTTCCTAGCTCCCTCTCTCTCTCTCTCTCTCTCTCTTTTCCTTTTGTATTTACAGCACACGTTCAAAGAATTATTGTACTTTTATTAATATCAGTGTAAATACACTCTTTGAACACATACGAGTAATTCGTTCGGCGATTGCGGCCAAAAAATAAAATATAATTCTCACTCAAATACCCTCTCGCTTTTTTTTTTCAATAATCAAACTGCAATATTCTGAAACAAAGCAAATAATTCGTATTGAAATAAAGCAGATTGGATGGTTTAATTAGCGTGTCGTTCTCGGTGCGTCACGCGCGGCCTGAATTAATTCAAATGAATTTGCCGCTGTACGTTACAGTAGAAAACTGATGACAAAGATTTATACATCACCGACGAGCGATATTCAACGAAACAAAAAAAAAGATTCTCGCGAACAAAAAAAAAGAAAAAGAAGAAAATCCTTAATCTCTAAAAGGTCGTGCAATCATTTGATTCAATAGAAGCCGTTGAAAAGAAAAGGAGAGTAAGCGCGAGGGATACCGAGGAGAGGACGAAAACCTTGCATTATCGAATAAAACTCAATATCGGTGGGTTTGTCGCGTTCATAAAAAACAAAATGAAAAAGAAAAAGAAGGAGAAGAAAAGAAAGGAGGAAAAAAGAACGCAAACTACTATTAGGCCTCGACGTGCAAGTTAAGACGACGATATTTCATTATAATGCGGAACAGGAAACCCGACGCCACTTTTGGACAAGCGCCCTCTGCTTTTCATAGCGGGCGCTGCGGGGACATTATTCAGCACTTTGGGGACTTTGAATATAAATGGTACAAAGGCTTTGTCGCTTTTAAAGATCGAGAGCATGTGTGTACGAGAAAAAGCGAAAGAGAGAAAGAGAGGAACGCCCGGCACGCGTACTACTACCATCTACGTGTATACATAGGTGGTAGCTGAGAGCATGTGCGCAAGGAAAAACTGCACTCTGTTGGAAGCTCGTATACGCGCGCGCACACGCTCCTACAATAATGCCCACGACGTAAATGTGTCACAAGGCTTCCACTTGCACGCGAACTGGAGTGGTGCTATGGTAGGTCACTTAATAATCTCTTAATGCGCATACCCATAGCTTCCCTCTTTTTTGTTTTTTTTTCTTTTTTAATTAATTTTTTTATATCGAACTTACGTGCTGACTTACAACGCCTGGGAGGTAAATAAAAAGTGCGAGAAGCTACGCTGTTTTTACTACTCACCTGTAACATAAAAATTTTGACATGAAAGCAGTGCTTTAATCCGAGCGAGAGCGTAAAAAATGCACTTATACATGCGAACCTTCTCCCCAGCGACACAGGCAAAATAAACGTATTATCGCGTTATAAAAATTTTTATTAAATTCCAAAAGAAAGAAAGTAAGAAAGAAAGGAAATACTATGATCGAGTCAGCGCTTAATACGGCATGTCGCTGTGAACACGCCAGTCGTATTTATACATTATATACATATCTACGTACGTATATGTGTATATATGTATACACATAGTTACGTATAACAGTCGAAATGAAAGCACACATACGACTGGCTAGGCTTGATATTGCTACTATTTGGCTCGGGCCTCGACACTCGGTAAAAGCTTTACGAGGCACATTGCGCGTTAGCAACGTGAAAGTGCGCGACATTATGTGCGCGCCTATGGCGCCACCCCTACATGAGCGACTCGTCACTCGCACTGCACGTCTCTAATGTTCACGATTTCCTTGCCGCCAGCTTTGAGCTCGACGTGTCTGAGATCGTTAAAATTGCCGCGCAGCATTGCCAACTTGGTATTTCAACGACACTGCGTTCTAGGGAACACAAGCTTGAGCAAGCTCGTCGTGATCGCTCATCGACTGATAAATGATGCACGAGAAAACATAATAATTTCGCTCCGATGCAGATCGACGACGTCGACTTAATTTTTAATTTAAATAAAGCGTCCAAGTTTCTTCGGCAAACGCAGCGATAACCTCGCAGCACGCACGCCCCCGAGACTTGGAATATTACAGCAATTAACGCAGAAAAGCTCGTGATTTATGAATTTGCATCGTAAATCTTTTGTCGAGGGGGATGGACCGCTCGGTCCCTTCTGATTGTCGCAGTGAGCAGCATACACTGATAATACTAGGGTTAATTTTCAGTTGCAGGATGGGGGTCAGATAAAGGCGAGCGCATTCACGCCCTCTCAATAAAATCACCCGCGGAAAATTGCCTATTCCGAATTATTGCGGCCAATACATTTATGCAGATAAGGCATCGCGCGCTCATTTATTTCCGTTCAGATGAGACTCCCACCGTAGCAGTCATGCAGGCGTCGTATCTCTGCGGCGATTCAGCTCTTGCGTGGGGAGTAGTCGTTATTATCGAAGATGTTTCGCGAGCCTCGTGAGCATCCCTTTTTTATTTCTTCCCCCTCCCCCCTCCCTCTCTTCATTTTTTTCTCTAACATCGGAGATACGGAAATTCCAGTGAGGCACTTCCTTATTGGCAAACTTGGGCGTTAGCACAAAATTGCAACTGAATATCCTGAAAATCCGTGCCCTAGAAAGGAATTCCCTCTTCTCGCATTGCCAATTTTCTTGGAGAGAGAAATTGAAGACGCACGGTTGGATGTTGGATAGGAAACTCGCTGAATTTTCCCGAATTATTGAATGACGTATATAGAGTAGTTGGTATGAGGAAGGGGGTAGGACGCGGAAACTGTGGGTGTATGCATCATCGCGTTTAAATGAGGGACGCACTAGAATCGAAATCCTTCCTGCACACGTACACATACACGTAGATACATACACACAGTGTCGTCGACGACTAATTTGGCCTAATTGACGAGGCCCGGATACAAAGGCACAAAACTCATTAACTGCAAGCCCTCATTCCCCGCCTCCTCTCGCTCTCGCTCTCGCCCTCTCTCTCTCTCTCTCTCTCTCTCTCTCTCTCTCTCTCTCTCTCTCGCTGCCGGAAATTCGTCATGCGACTGCGCGCCGCTAGGACGCCTACCTGGAATTCGAAATTTCCACTAATCTAGTGCTGCCAAGTGTATACGAACGCGTGCATGCGCGACCAAACAGTCCTTATAAGCAATAACCGTAGGAAAATCGCGGTCGGAATGTCACCTAACGGAGTTAGAGAAGAGAATTGGAGTATGCAAAGACGTCTTAGCTCTAAATGCGATTTTCAACTTTGGTACTATAATAAAAATAATAAAAAGCTTTCGGTAGTAATTTTTTTGCTTGTTTTATATTTCAAGTGTACGTTCAAATGACGTCAGTTTTTTACAGTAATATGTCTTATTTTATAAAATGTCATGATTAAGTATAGTTTATAAAAATATATCACGGAGTAATTTTATATTGGGCATGAATATCATATTTTATTTTTCGTAATTTACCATTTTCACGAGTATTTCATTAATATGGAAAATCATCGCAGATGCATATTCCATAAAACCCGTTTAATAATACATAATGAATACAAGTGCAATATTATGGTAAGCATAAATTTACGAGAACATAATTCCTAACGACACATTGAAATCTAATTAATTAATATTATCTAACTCATTATTAAAACAGTAGGAGTACTCAATAAATAATCAATCTAATTACATTAATCGTATTCGAGGCATACCGCTGAAATTTACGCACGAGAGGACAACGACGACGAATAAAAGAAAAACGGTGGTGCAAAATGCGTATAAAGTAGATGATCAATAAAAGCGAGACATAACAAAAAGGATAAGCGAAAGATAGATAGAGAAAAAAGCAGAGAGAGTTACAAATTCGGTTGCTAAAAAGTTGCACTCAGGGGCTGCAAATCAGGTAGGTACAGACAGCTAAGAGATAAGCTTAATCGGTCTATCCTCCACTGCTTCCATTCTCCGGGTGCATCCCCGCGCATTCGGTGCTGGTAAGCGTTTTCGATTTCTCAACGGAGATTCTCGCGGTACGACGCAGTCCCAACACGCCGCGCCGCGGACGACAACGACTGTTTGGAAAGTTGAACTCGGCGAATATTCACCGCGGGAAATTCTCGCGCTATATGAAAGCTCTCTTTCATTTGGCAATAATGCCTGCGCTCGAGCTACAGTATAAATAGTTACGTGACGAGAGAAAGGCCGCAAATTTTCGCACTTTCTTGTTGAAACGCTTTGCTGACAAATGGTTAACTACGACAGCTCTTACTAATTAATTATTCAAGAAGAATCGATCGTTTGACAAAATAACATCGAACTCTCTTGAATCTCGTTCAATACGTAATTAACAGCTCCTGTACTTGCAACCATAGTAACTGAGATTTAAGCTTATAAAATGATTACGTTTGATGTCTCACTGACAATTCGATTTTTCAATTAATTGATAATCTCTGTACTTGAAATAACATTGACGAGCTAGTATCAAATAAAGCTTTTAAATTTATTGAGTTCGACATCTCGTTGGAGTATCAATTACCAAGCGTCAGTGAACATTTTGAACGACTCAAACGTGACGGTTTGATTTGAAAAGAATAAAACTATTAACTCAGTTGTTATTTTCTTGAGCTACCTATACTATCTAATAACAAAATTCGCACTTTTTTCAATTTTTCAACAGGTATTCAATCACTAATATTGCATCCTACCAAAGTAAACTTGGAACAAAGACATACCCATATAGTATACGAACAAATCGACAGAAATGAAATTGTAGTCGATTTCCCGTATATATAAGACATTATCCGCGAGGGCATATTTGATCAATATCCGTTTTTCAAAAAAGTGTGACTGTTGCCCAAGAAAAACTTACTATTTGCAACAACCTGCTCTTATTCTCTGCAGCATCTGTCACCATTGTAAAGCGAGCTTTATAGAACTCACATGAGATTTCGTCGGGGAAAGCGAGGGTCGGAGATCGAGTAGCGCGCAAATAGATAGCAATAACAAAAAAAAATAAAAGATAAAAGAAATGACGTCGAAGGAAAAGGATGAGAAAAAGTGCGATCTGAGGAGAGCCAGAGATTGAGTGAAAGCTACGGTAAATTTAGCAGGTGCACCACACACACACACACACACACACACACACACACACACACACACACACACACACACTTATGCCCGAGTCAATTTTTAGCTTCAGAGGCTTGGTTCTTCGCTCACTCTATCCGTCGAGTGATCTTCTTTCAAAGCGGCATATTGCGTCCTTGCTTGCTTTGTCTCTCTCGAGGGAGAGAGTGCAACCCCCGCAATTTCCGGCGTGCGAAAAACGGAGCCACATAATCGATTAATGGATATTTTTCTCCGGACGACCCCTTCACTCGCTCATTCTCTCTCTCTCTCCGCACACGCGTTGCTTTCCGGACTGGCGCGCCAATGCGTGTACGCGACTTTCCGGTGTGTGCTGCTGTTGTATGCTAGATATCGAAGAGAGAGAGAGGGTGCGCGAAATTAAATGGGCGAGCCGTCCAAGCGTTCTGTTTGAACAAGTGATTTTGCAGATGCTGCCCAGAAAGCGAGAGAGTACGAGATTACTGTTCCGACCTGACGCTTCAAGGGCTGTTAATTAATCTACTCTCTGCAACAGCAACTCCGCGCTTCTTTTTCATTTCCGATTGCAATTCCTAATTTTTTTTTTTTTTTTTTTTTCGTCCACCGACGTACAAATTTGTTTTTCTAACGGTACTGTCGATTTTTCTCATTTTCCGTACCTTTATGACTGTTCAAAATGCTGCATGTCGTCGTGAAAATTCATTAAGGTTCCACGTAGGAAAAAAAGTTATATGAAAGCTAGCAAAAAAGTGGCATCTATTTGGGGATGCTATACAATTTCATTACTGCTCGTATAAAAACATCCCTTCAACTTTTATTAAAGTCCAGGTGGATGTCGCTACTCGCAGTATATGGCTGACCGACCCTCCAATAGTAACTTGTTGGCTAAATTTGCTATACTTTCAGTGTTAGAGAGACACCAGATTCGAATACACATCCAAGAAGGATGAGAAAAAAATTTCTCTCTGTTTTTCACGCAAACCTTGTTGTCCCCTAAAACTTGTTTTATGCGATAATAAAATTTGCATGCTTGTCCGAATATTTCTGGCTCGATATGAAATTTGTTTCGCAAACTACTATCAGATTTTAGGCTTTTAACGCTCTAATAGAATATTCCTCACTCCGCGAATGCTACGGATTTTTTATCGCTCTTTTATGGGGTATCGTAAACAATAATTCATAACTGCTGTAAAAAAGAGAGATTGAAAATTGCAGTGAAAGTTAGAAGCGAGCATTTCTACAAAGTTGCGTTCTCACACAAAAAGGGAAAATCTCAAATTGCCATCAAGTAGAAGTCTGCGAGGTAGCAAATTCCCATAAAGTCAATCAAGCGCACGTAACTTTTCTTGATCGTCAGGGGTAATAATTTTCTTTCCTCTCGTAGGTAACACAGCAGCACCACGTAGCTCTGCACTCCCTTTCTTTTCTTGGAGATCGAGCAGCAGCGGTTGTAACACACATACGCGCGCGCGCACACTTGTCGAATTCCCCTGCGGCTTCGTTCGCTCGGCGAAAAGATTCTTCGGGGGTTGTAAAAGTTTAACGCGGTGGCTCGCTTCTCCTCCGGGGAGATGTATTAACTTTCGATGTGGATCTCTGCATCTGCCCTATAGCAAGCTCCGACTACCCGATAGAGGAAGAAAGAGACGGGATAGATATACGCGCGCTCCGTTCGTCCGGGACACATTTCACCACGCGAGTTGCCAACGTTCAAAAATGAAAATGCTCGGCTGATGCACTCCGGTGTGTAAGTCTCTGTATACGTCTCGTTTCTAGAAATTATGGATGACAATTGTCGAGAAGGGTCAATTGCTAATGTCCACCGGGACGATCCGGCCTTTTCAAAGAAATGGCCCTGTTTATTCTTGTCTCGCATGCAAATTTAATCCTTAGACGTATCGTTTCCGGAATCTATTGGGACGCTGAATGCATTTACGGTGAGCTTCGAACGCTCTGAAAATATTTTATAGCAACCAAAGCTGTGCCCGCGAATCCAAGCAGTTTCACGTCTTTTTCTATTATCCACGAGGGCTTCTTGCCGACCGACCCGAGATATCAACTTGCATGTTACATTTTGTTATCGCAAGCTCAGAGTTTACGATATCGATGTACGTCTTGGGACTTTTGGAATGTTTTCCCTTAGAAGTTACATTTATAAGAATCTGGGAAACTTTCAAGGTCTCCCAAGTTCCGTTTTAGTATTACGCACGATTGCGCTTGCGGCAAAATAGAACAGGCTGGGAGCTGAATCACTCGCGGTGGCAGCCCGCAAAGACGATAAGCGTTGCTCTCGCGCAAGAAGCTGCGGGCTAACGAGAGAAAACAACAAGTGGATCCGAAGTTGTCCTCGTTGAAAATTTGGCCGCTTATAAGCTTCGAGGAAACAAGAAAAGCGAGCAACTACGACTGAGGGATCGAGATAGAAAAGAAAAGTTTGCCTCCGGTCGATTGCCGCGACGAGACTCGTCCTCCTTTACGAAAATATATATACGAGCTCGCCGATTGGATGCGAAACTTTTTGGTCGCTAAGGAGCGACGAATTTGTTTGTCGAGGCGGGAGCTTGGTCGATAGCGTGCGGCGCGCTCGTTAACAGATGGACGTCCCCGCGTTGTTGTCTCGCGAACAAAACTTCCAGTGCGCATTCGTAAGCACATAATTTCCCCCGCCGGTGAAGGCTAAACTTTGTCTGCCCAAAGTCTAATCTCCAATGAAATGCGAGATCCGCGCGGACGGCACAAGTAGTACGAGTGGCTTTGGTCCGGGCGCGCGGACGTTTCGACCGACCGCAGCGCATCGGGGGGAAAAAATCGAATGAACTCTGAAAATGCAAAGCGAATCAAAAGCCAACGGCAACGCTGACGCAGACCGCAGCCGCACGTACGCGACGCTGACTTGGAAACTATGACTAATAGATTTATACGCGTGTCACTCGCGGCTCGAATCGATAACCAGCGACTCCGAGAATTTCACGCTCGCTTTGGCGACTTTTCGTCCAACGCGGGAACGGAAAAAAAGCACGCGCACGTAGCAGCGGCGCGTGGACAAGTTTTTCGTTTTATTTCTCTCGCAAGCCCGCGCGATAGGGCGCTAATAGATCGGATTGTTCCTCCCGTTCTGGCTGCTCTTGTTCCTCTCGCAGGCGCTCGCTCGCTGCAGCCGCCGCGCGAAAAATAAAGAAAAAATGAAAAAGCGAGCGACATCGACAAACTATTTGCACAAGCACGCTGCTTTAATTAACAAAGTTGGCCCGATGTGACTCGGTCGCTATTTGACGGCTCCTTGTTTTCGACGTCACAATGCTACCACCGCACAATGGCAGGTGGCGAGGAGGTAATGGAGGTCCATTAAGCTCGAGCAAGCGAGCGTTTCTGGGTTAGGCGACACGATGACGGATGGCAAATTAAAAGCCTCGCGCGGCGTCGCGGCTTTGTTCGTTTTTAACTGCGCGATCGAACGCGCGCAGCTTTTCGGGGCAATTAACGCTGCGCAAGGTCGTTTGATTTTAAATGCTATACGAGCGAGAGATGGTACCGCGCTACGCGGAACCAAACTCGCGCGCTCAACTTTTGCATAGTTCACTCTGACCGCGCGCGCTCGCTGCTTCGCTCATTACTGTAAGTATTGGCGGCTTGATTGTGGCCACCAGAGTTGCTGCAGTAATAAACGAACTTTGCCCCAAGACTTCGGACTTGAAATATATATATGTTTCTCTTGGCTATTCACCACCAGAGAGGAATGAATTTACGTTTGCGTGCTACTTTGAAAATATCACCACCTTAATTCATTTCAATCTTTAGAGGTTAGTTCTTTAAGGAAAATAATTTCGTTGGAAATCAACTTCCGAATTGAAATGTTTTTTTTTTAACGAACTGGCTGCAGGTATCCGTAAGTTTTCGTATTTCTAAAAGTAAAAATGTGAATTCTTTTATAAAGCCTTTTCTACAGGGCAAATCTATGATTTTTAATAAATATGTTCCTTGAAAATATAATTCTTGAGAGTACACATGGAAAATAGCAAATTTCAGTTAAACTTCACTTCTTTGTCAAAGTTTTTCCTTTACTGATGCATTCACGTACATTAAAATGAATTGCAGTCGAGTATTTTGAGGTGAGAGCTCTAGTAATAGGTCAGAGCGATCAACAATAATCACAATAATAATTTGCAATTCATTACCGATTATGGAAAAAAAAATGAGCATAGGAAACTCGAACGTGTAGTCGTTTGATTTTCGCAATTAAACTGTACTCTTGCTTCGTACGCCGTACTTACTCACTGACTGAACAAGCTTGGATCATTATTGCAAATATTACATTTTCTCAACATTTTGCAAGTTTCCAAGTACTACTCGAACGAGTTGATGGAATTAACTGTCCGCGCGTAAATTTACTTGTATATATTTCTTTTCCGTGCGGTAAAGTAAATTCTTGCAAGTAGATATTTGTCCATAAAATTTTTTAAAAACATACATTTTGAATAATTGTAAAATGTGTCGCAATATTTTGTTTGTGAAACTTGTATACTTGCATTCGGAAAAACATGTATGCATATATTCGAACGATTTCCTCGTACGCGTGGAATTCAATCAGCATTTTTATCAATTTACATACCAATAGCCTTGATCAAATATGTCGCCAAATGCATTTGTACGAATTTCGTGTTTTCATAAATAAAAAAACAGATCTTCCGGCTGGAAAACAACCTATCGCTGAACATGAAAAACCATAGATAATATAACCATATAAAATGAATTATTATAATTTTCATCGCCACTGGGTTTCAACGCAATAAAGAGTTCGAGACAAGTCTTATTCGATGTAAATGCTGGTTCAAGTATCAAAATGACCTACATTCAACTAATGTACGCAGCCATCTACATCGTTAGTTTAACGAGAAATCTCCAGCGTGGCGGGAGCAGAAAAACCAAAGGTCGGTCAGAAAAAAGCTTCCGTTTGGTTTTTCCCCTCTCGTAGCAGTATCCCAAGGAAAGCGCTGGTAGTCGTCGTTAAAAGGACATTAAATGCCGATTTCTCAGAGTTTTTGTTAAAGTTGGTTGTTCTTTCGTCGAAGACAACGACGGCGAAGCACATAGCTTCCGATCAAAAATTGCCGTTAAGAGTTAATGAGATTAATGTCGTACTCGAGTAGTTTTCCAATACGTGCTTTCGCGTCTTCCGTGCTGGCCACGTGACAACGGGGCGAAGCACCGTCTCGTTGCGTCTCTGTATCTCGTTAGTGTCTCGTTTTCGATCGTATTACACTGGGGCAGACGATCTCGCCAAGTCTTTCGTAACAATCATTGCCGAGTTTGTTAAGCACGCTCGGGCGTTACGTAAGTTTTTACTTTTCAACTTAGCTCTGATTAAAGTTGCAGGTTTCACGTAGTAGAGCGACGATCAGTCTAATTGTTGAGTAAATGGCTCACGTGAGAAGACAATTCCTTGGGATTCCTGAACGTAACCGCCGCACACTAGAGCTAGAGAGCAACGCTCTGACTGAATTTGCAGCTCCGCGCTGATTAGATATCTTGTCAGATAAACCCACCCCCCAAGTTTAATTAGACTTTGTAGCAGTTTGATAATACTCCTCGTTTATTACTGGGATAAATGCTTGCCACGAGTAAGTTTGGCCAACTTATTCCCACGCCAAACTAACTTTTGACAAAGCACTTTTAATCAGTTTCTTCTTCTTCTTCTTCCTCTCTATCGGAAATCACACGTATGGCACCGCATTCGAATTCTCGTCTGAATTTCGACGAACTATTCGCCGTGCGCAATTAACGAAACCGGCATTGTTCGCTCGCTCTCGCCTATTATCTGGAAATTCGCAGTCAGTGTGTAAACAATAGCCTGATTCATCTCTTCGACGCGAGCGCAGCAGGCAGAGTATCCGATCGTTCGCGCAGGTTGCGCCCACAAAGCACTTTAATCGCGTCAGATACGAATATTAAAACGAATCACGACTCCACCTGCGGCAATCTCCGCCCGCGCGCGCCTCGCCAGATATTTTTGGAATTAATGTGGCGAACGTGCAATTTTTTCCGCGAGCTGCCGTTCCCCGGCGGCGCTCTTCATTACGTTTTTATGCGCGACGACGCGACGACGCGAAGAAGCGTCGACGACGGCGAAGACGACGTCGACGATGGAGTCAGGCAGTGGCGCTTAATCACGAGCGTGCTCCGCTGAGAACTTTGGGCGAGGCGCCGAGCGGACAAATTAATTCCTTCGCTTAATTTTAATACGCTGCAGTCGCCGCTGGGAGAATCGTTCGCAACTCCAAAAGCTCTCTCTCTCTCCCTCTCTCCTGTTGTTCATCGTTCTAATGCGCGAGCATGCTTTATGCATGAGCCATGCTAGTCGTGCGATTGCCGAGGCTTTTACGACCAACACGAAAATTACACAAAAACTGATTAATATTTCAGTTCTGTGTGCGCGTGCGTGTGTCTGCCTGCCATTTTGGGATAACGCGTACCCCAAGTCGATCATGTATTATTTCGTTTTTGCTCGATCATTTTCGCACGAGACACTCCGCAACTGCCGTTTCACATGTACGATCAATTAATAATATCTTGCTTGGATTGTGGGCTGGAACTTGTAAATTATAAACAATTTTCGAATTGTGTTGTATTTCCCTTTTCTATGTTGCATACAGATCTACCAAAACCGATGCAAAATTTTACATTCATACTAATTCATGTGTCATTGTTGTATAGAATATTTTCAATTTACGTATTCAATTTTTCTAGAAAAAAGAATTTCCATTGATATATTCTACATAACACAGCAACACGAGGTCAGTGTAAAAAACAATATCGATTTATAGCGTTCACAGTACACACATTCATCGCATTGCAAAAAAAAACAGGAGAGAGAGAGAGAGAGAGAGAGAGAGAGAAGAAAAATAAACCCGAATAGAGCGAGAAAAAAAGAACGAGTATAAAAACGTACAACAAGCCAATAAAGCACTACAGCTCTTTTTTCCCAGCGCAAAGTCTGCCAGGCGTGAAAACGACTTCGCGGGTGGCGCAAAGAACTCCAACAGTTCGTCATAATTAACGCATTACATATACTGTGCACGGTAGCTCGGGCGTTATAATCTCTGCTCTCGCATAGCGACTATCGTGTGCGCAATATAAAAGCGTTTTGGCGCTGGCTAATTTGCCGTGAACAAGAAAAAAAGATAAGAAAAAAGAATGAAAAATGATGTCCAATTCCGTTGGCAAAGTGTCGGTTAGATCATTATTTCGGTGGAATTAGCAGAAAAGCACGGCTCTCGGAGGAAATAAAAAAGTTTGTTTTAAGAGTCGCACAACCTCTCTGTCTCTCTAGCGTGCATAATACTCGAGGAGAGAGAAAGAAGAAAAAGCGCATGCGCGTGGTTAACGAATATTCCACGTAGGAGCGAATCACGAAAATCTAATAATTCGAGAAGCTCGAGCGAGAAAGAGAAAACGCTTTCCATCTGGATGATGAAGGGTAGCTTGCAAGCGTGGAAAGCTTTTGACGCTGGATATCTGCCGTAGAAAGCGTGCAGCGTAGGAATAAAGTGTAAAACGGAAAGAGAGCCAATCTCTCTTTACGCTTACGCCACTCTTGTTTCCGCATCAGTTAATATTGCCAGGATATCCTGGCGTCAATCAAGAAGTATATATATATATATATATATACCATCTCTTCTCACTTTAATTTTCACACGTCGCTAGCCGTGCCGATTTTCTCTTCACCAAACTCTATGTATTGGCTCGCTCCTTATGGATCGCCGAGTTTTCGAATTGCTGCGGTATATACTTTTAAAGTTATCGCGACTTTCTTTCTTTTTTCCAAAGTAAAACGAGTTTCACCGATGCAGATTTGACTGCTGGGCTTTGAATTTTCTGCAAATCCCAGCTTTTATTTGATGAGATGGAATTCCAAATCAGCGAGCTTTTCTTCAGATTCGATCGAGGTCACATAACTTTTTTTTAGATAAACTGCAGTTGCGTCATCGGCAATTTTATTTCCGATCGGTCGACATACATTGATTGCTAACCCACATTATATCGTTGTCGCATTAGCCGCAGCTCAGAGATAGCTTGTTGCAATGCGATTATCGATCAATCTCTTCATTACATTGACGCAATTCAAGATAATTATAATTTCATTATTTGCCGGGAATGTGCTCGAAAAGCAGAAGCCGGATTAACGTAACTCGATTATGCAACGACGAAGAAAGCAACGCTGAGCTGTATTTATTTATTCGTTTATTTTTCTTTTACGCCAACCGGAACGCAGTCAAAGCGTTAGCGAATTATAAGAAAACGCTCGCGAACGTTTGGCGGTGCAATTGTTACGATCGCATAATTAATCAGATTAATTTTTTAATTAGAAGCAATTTCACCCTGCCTCCACACTTCAATATGCGCAATCTCTTAATTGCGTTTTCTCACTGGGCTTCCACCTAATAACCTCGCGTTCCATCCGAAGTCCTTTTCGTCAGGAGCACGGAACGGAGAGAAAAATCCATGCATTAATTACTCAATAATATTCCACTCACTGCCGACGTGATTTATATTCCAGTCGACGTAACTCTGACACACAGACAGGGGCATACCTATACGCACTCGCGCTCAAGGGAATCAAATCAAGCGTAAGCTTTTTCCCTCAGTTTTCCCGGCGCGGCGCATAGGGGCTCATCCGGCGCGGATCGATCATAGGAAGTCTCGCCTCATTCGCTCCTGCCCTTCCGAGCCCCCCTTTCTCTCCTCGTACTTCCATTATGATATATATATATATATATATATATATATATATATATAGATATATATAAATATATATCTCTCATTGCTTTTAATAGCTCGACATATATGCCGTGGCAAGTGAAAAGTCATTCTTTCGCCATCTATTCTCGGAATCTTGAGCTATTATTAAAGTGGCTATTTTTCCGCGAAAGCTCAGATTAATAAGAGAGCCCTTTGCTCGAGATAAGCTTGCGACTGGCAGCTGCTTGCCTCGTGCTGCGACTTACAAGAGACCAATTTTTTTCACTTGATTTTTTTCACTTTCATAAAAGTTGATTTCAAACTTGTTGACTGTGCCTATAAACGACGCTTCATTGCTCTACAGCTTTCATTTTAATGCCATGCTGGTTGTTTTATTTTATCTGCTTTTATGCTTTCGCTGCAATCGATTTTTTTTCGTTTGGATGCAACAATGACAAAGTTATATATTCATGTTGTTCGAAGTGGGCTTTAAATTTAACTGTAAATTAGTTATATAAGTAAATGAAATTGTTAAAATGTTGAAAAAGAGTTTGATACAATTTTTCAAATCATTTATATTTTCAAAGGTTACGCATAATATAGAATATGAATTTGTTTGATTGTTCGGTAATATCGAGCTCGTATTTTAAATGAAATTGAAGAAAATGAAACGAAAGCGTGGGTCGTTAAATCTCGAGATTTAACCGTACGACGATGGCGGTGGTTTCTTTACAAAGCGCATCAAGTAGTAAGTGCCAGAGTGCAGTCAGACTCTGACACCTATACCAAGGTTATTTCTATTTCTTCCTTTTTTTAATGAATGAGATACGTACGTTTCACGGAATTGCCACGAGCGCAAAGTGATGACGAATAAAAGAACGAACCTGCGAGTACATCTCGAGCTTGAGGGCAGTAAAGTATATAGCTCACCACAAGCGCGACCACTTAAGAAACGATTTTCTCTGCGATAATCCACAGCCACCGTTAAAAAGATAACAACAAAAAAGATCTCGAGTATATAGGCTCGCTGGCTACGACGCGACGGAAGAGCAAAGAGCAAGCACGAGATCGCAGCGACGTTCGCGCCTAACGAGCTTCTCGCGAGAGCTTTCATCGCACGTATCGCTCGTGCTGAAGTATTTTTCTCGAGTTCCGAGAATGCGCATCGACCTCGCGGCAATAAATTTGTTTTCCTTTTCCTCTCGTTTCATTAATTAAATTTCACGTTTCAGCCGTCAAGAACGCGATATTACTTTTTGACGTTTATCAATTATTTTCGACACATCCCATTTGTTTCCACCGTTCGCGAGCGGTACACTAGCTGCGAGGGTAAAATGAATATTCGGAAAACCTATTGGCGAAACGCCCTCGAGTTTTAATCCAAATTTATGTGCACTCGATATCAATCCGCGAGTTCGCGCGCGTATGCGTGTTCGTTCTTTCAATATAAGCTGATATTTCGTTCATTAACGGGTCCCATTTAACCGAGTTCTATTAACCCCCCGAGCTTATTATATTCGAGTGTAATTATCATCGAACCATTTTATTGTCGCGTTCACTTAACAAACAAACCTCTCTTCTTTCTTAAGAGAGAAAAGAAAATCCTTTTCAATATGACAAAAAGAAAAAGGACAATGATTGTCGCTGAAAAAGAAAAGCAGGAGAGGGAAAATTCACAGTAGCAGCAGCAGCAGCAGCAGCAGCAGCAAGTACGACGAGCAAGAGAAATGTGACTAACGTGGCGAAGAATGCGGTAATGAAGCCCCGCGCACCGTACACTATTTGATTGTCGCGGTGGAAATTCATGCGAGCCCGGCTCTCGGCAGCGGCGGCAGCGGCGGCAGCGGCCCCGGGGTGCTTATTCGATTGTCTCATATTTCGATTGTTGGAGGCTCGCGCGCGCTAATGAAGCGCTCGGCGGCGCCGCCAGTATGCAATTGCGAGCGCGCACTCGCGCCCTCCACAGTCTGCACGATTTTTTTCCGCGCGCGCCCACGTTCTTTTGTCCTCGCCAACTCGCTTCGTGAATATTGCGCGATCCTCTATTAACTTTTGCTCTCGCTTTCAGTCGGTTTCTCTCTCTCTCTCTCTCTTCTTCTGGTTTTTTTTTCGTCTTATCGACGCACATGGCTGCTTGACCAATTCCTTACTTAAGACTTGATTGGGGTTCGCAAAAAGTTTGTAAAAAAAAAGGAAAAGAGCAAGATGAAGTCAACATAGAGGCTCAAGTAGCCCAGAAAGAAGAACGACCTACGTAATCGCGAGTGGAGTGAGCTTTAGCTCGGTCGACGCGAGGAAAAGGGACGCTTTCAATTGTGAGCTCCGTCTTGCGTATCCCTTTTACTTCGGGAGAGCGCGTACGTTTGTACGTCAGCACCCACGCACGGTTCTCATAAATTTTTCCCTGTCTCGCTAGGCGTAATCGCATCAAAGGAAAATTTCTCCGCTGCTGCTCGCGAGTAAATATGTATATCATGGACGTGTTTAATATTTGTCTCTCTTTCGCTAACTCCGTTGCACGCGTTGAAGAGAGAAATCCTGAGAATCCATTTAATAATGCACGTGCGTACGCCCTCGCGGCTAATGTAAGCCAGCAAACTTTGGAATATTAGTGTATTCCAACATTAATATCGGATGAATATTGCAAGGGCTTTGTTTACGTGCTCGCGCGCAACTGCATTATTACGAAAGCAGTAAACATAATAAGCCCGGATATATATAGTTTTATTTAGACTATTGTCTTTGCTCAAACATTTTTTCGTGTACACACACCGACATGCGTGCGTGTGTGCAGTTTTTCGACGAAGATTGGCTCGCAACGCACTAAGAAAAGCTTAATAATTAGAACTTTGAGGTTTCAGTTTGAGAGCGAATGTAATCAAATGTTATTCTCGCGGCCTGCTAATTAGACGCGGCGAGTCTGGTTATAACGCTCGCGCAAAGAGTAAACGCGCCCATTCGCACACGCGCGACGACAGAGCATAGTCGTTGAAGGAGATGAACGCGAAAGGAGCGTTGAAATACTTTGAGAGATGAAATGTGACGAGTCTCACCTATTGCAGTGGCACCTGTCTCACGCCCACAGGTGCTGGTGCTGCGGCGGCGGCGGCGGGGTCGGCAGCGAAGGCGGCCTCTCGAGCGGCACCGGCGACACCTCGGGCATGGCGAACCTCAATTTCTGCCAGAACAGCTTGTCGCCCCAGACGAGCAGCGTGTGCGAGGACAGCCGCTTCCTCAGGTCGGAGTCGAGGTCGCGGGGGCAGACGCCGCCGACGAGCAGCAGTATGACGCTGCGGCCGCGGCCCTTGAGCGCCTCCCTGAGGGCGGCCTTGAACTCGAACCTGGACCACTCGCCGTGGAGGAAGTTGCGCGACAGCACGAGGATGGTGCGCCTGGACGAGTCGGCGGCCTCGGCGACGGCGTCGGCGACGTTCGAGCCGGCGCCTAGGTCGCGATAGTGCAGGCAGAGCCGGTAGTTGGTCTCGAGGCCGGGCACGAGCACGCGCGACACGAAGCTCTCGTCGACCGCCGAGTACGAGATGTAGGCGTCGAACGGCTTCTCGCGGTCCTCGAAGGCGGCCGTCTTGTAGCAGGCGCGCAGGCCGCAGCGGCTGGCCGCCCAGGCCCGCAGGGCGCGCCGATGCCGGAGCGCGGCGCAGAGCAGGGCCAGGATGACGCAGAGCAGCGCGGCGGTGGCCAGCAGCAGAGGCAGGTAGGTCTCGAGCGAGCGGTCGCGCACGCTGGACGTGACGCTGCTCAGCGCCGCGCAATTCACGATGGACCCGTTGACTTGCGCCAGCAGCGGCATGCCGAGGCTGCAGGTGACGCGTCGCCAGTCGGATATCTTCTCCTTGTGCGCGGCCATCCACTCGCGCACGCGGTCCACGTAGGCGCAGTCGCAGTGCCAGGGGTTGCCCGCCAGGCTGACGTCCACGAGGTAGGGGTTGCGCGCGAGCAGCCACAGCGCGAAGCTGCCCAGGCGGTTGCTGTCGAGGCGGAGTATCTCCAGGTTGCGCAGCGGCAAGAACGTGCCGTTGTCGATGTAGGCCAGCTGGTTGTTCTGCAGGTAGAGCTCCTTCAGCGACTCCATCGGCGCCAGCTCCATGCCGTGGAGCGCGGCTATGCGGTTGTTCTCCAGGTGCAGCACCGCGAGCTTCTTCAAGCCGCTGAAGGTGAAGTTGCGAATGGACACGATGTTGCTGTCGTTGGCGTAGAGGATCTCGAGATTCTTGCGGCCGATGAACGAGTGCGAGGTGAGCTCCCCCAAGTCGTTGCCGTCGAGGTAGACCTCGGTGGCGTCCATGGGCAGTCTGCCGGGCAAGCGCTTGTAGCCGGAACTGGAGCAGTCGACGACGTTCGCGGCCCACGACTGGTCGTGATAGCACGTGCAGTTGGCCGGGCACGTCATCTCGCAGTCGCAGGCGTCAAAGTCACAGCAGTGGCACAACGCGAAGCAGTGGGCCGTGTAGCCGCAGAGGAACTGCGCGGGCTTGGCGTCCAGCAGCGGTATGAACGAGCGACGCCTGTCGTACGGCAGTCTGCAATAAACCGACTCGAGATCCATCACCCGCGGATGCTGGCGCAGGGTCAGATAATTAATTCGCTGCAGCCACTCGGTGGTGCAGTCGCAGACGAACGGGTTGCCCCCGATGTAGAATTCCGGCAGTGGCCTGTCCGCCGGCACCTGGGAAAGCTGAAACGACGACAGCTCCATGCGTACGATCTGGTTGGCGTAGAGGTCGACCCGCGTGAGATTGCGCTTGCCGACGAAGCTCTGCGGATCGACGCTGTGGATCTCGTTGTCGTTGAGAAAGAGTAGCTCGATCGACTCGGGTATCGAGTGCGAGCTTATGCGCGTCAGCCGGTTGAACGAGGCGTCGAGTGTTTGCAGTCGTAGATTCGGATGCGGCGGCGCTCGACCCAAATCAATGATCGCGTTCTTGTGCACGTCCATCCATTGCAGATGGCTCGGCAAATAACCGAAGTCGAATCGCTCGATCATATTGTCGGAGACGTTTAACCAGAGCAAACTACTGACGTTGACGAACGACGTCGACATGTCCTCGAGGATATTCGAGTCCAGTCGTATGGCTTGCAAGCTCGGGTTGCCGCGGAATGCCTCGCTGTCGACGTGCTCGATTTTGTTACGCGCCAGATTCAGAATCTGCAGGGTCGGCAGCTCGGCAAACACGTCTCGCGTGATATTACTTATGTAGTTGTTCATCAGTCTCAGGCCGTACAGGCCAGTCATACCTTCGAAATTCGATCGCTCCAATTGCTCGATGCGATTCTCGCCGAGATCCAGCATTTTCAGAATGCCCATGTCTTTCAGGGCGCTCGGTATGCTGTCTAGATTGTTGCCCGACAGCTGCACGTCCTGGATGCTCGAGCAGTTTTTGAAAGCGTCGGGGTGGATGCCCTCGAGCAAGTTGTAATTCATCGAGAGCAGGGACAAGGCGAACAAGCCGTTAAGCGATTGACCGTCCAGGTATCTCAGTCGATTGTGGGAGATTTCCAACGTGTGCAGATTGCTCATGGGCGCAAAAGTGTCGGCCGGTATAGTCTCGATCTCGTTGTACTTGAGATTCAGAATCTGCAGAGTGTACAGATCCTTGAACATCGCCGGGTCCAAATTGTCGATGCGATTGAAGGACAGATCAAGAAGCACCAGCCTAATCAAGCCGGCGAACGTAGCCGAATTCATCCACGAGCTGGTGAGCACGTTCTTCGAAAGATCCAGCGAGACCAGCTGATTCATGTTGGCCACGAGTCCCGGAGCGAGCACGCCGATGGAATTGTTCTGCAACTTGAGCTCCTTCAGCGAGTTGCCAGCCTCGCGAAACACTTCCGATGGCAAGGCGACGATCCTGTTGTCCGACAAATCCACACTCCTCAGTGATCTCAAGCCGTGAAAAGCCTCGTCCTCGACCACGGCAATCCCGTTGCCAGCGAGGTTCAGCATGCCAAGACGTCGCAGCGAGGAGAACACGCGGGCCGGCAACACCGAGATCCTATTGTGCGACACGTCGAGGTTACGTATATCGAGGGCGCAACTCGCCGCCGTGGGTGCACTCATCAGCTGCTCGAGCCTGCGAGGCTTTCTCGCCGAAGCGCCGGCGACACCGCGCAGACCAAAGTCCAGCTCGGTCAACTCCTCCAAGAGGTTGTACGACAAGTTCAGGCCAACGAGATTTGCCAGTGGGCAGAAACTTTCGCCGGGTACCTGCCAAATGTTGTTGCCCGAGAGGTCGATCTTCTCCAGTTGACTGGCCGCAGCGAACGTCCCTGGCTCGAGCTCCAGCGAGCCGCGTCTCTGGCCAGCCTCCGTTTTTATCGTCAAATTTCGCAGATCGCGCAGTCCCGTCAGAACGAGCCTGCCAACTCGGCAGCCGGTTATTCTTAGCGAGCGCATACGCCAGAGATGCGAAAGCTCCTCGGTGTTCAAAGATGCTCGCTTGTCTTGCCGCCGCGACGGCAAATTGAAGTCGTCGTCGAGCTGCTCTCCGCTCTCGAGACAATGAAGCGTCAACGAGGTCAACGACTCGCTTGGTATCTCACTGAGATTCACCCGGTTGCTTGCACTGGTAGCCAGCTCGTTTTGTAAACAGACGAGGCTGCCCTCGCTAGGCGAGTCCCACTCGCAATGCCGTGGCACTTTCAGAGTTGTCGCGTCGACGTTGCTGTTGCTGCTGCTGCCGCTACCGCTGCTGCTCATCATCGCCGCCATGTGACCGACGTTCAGAGCCAATAGCAGCAACGCCAGGATCGTTAGCCGGCTCATCTTCGAAATTCCGATAATTACTTTACACGATTACACGTACACACACACGCGCAGTTTCAGAACGCTACTGAGCTTGCGAGATCCATCACGGTTTTTTTTTCGTCGCGGAAAGCGTGGGGGGAGCGTATCCCGATAATGGCAGTGTCGAGAGGAACGAACGAACGATAGAGAATGTCAGAGAGAGAGAGAGAGAGAGAGAGAGAGAGAGAGAGAGAGGGAGAGAGAGAAAGAGAGAGAGTAGAAAAATGCCCGCAAGTGGCTACAGCAACAACGTGGCGGCAGCTGCAATCCCTCTTGTGTCCCCCGCGAAATTACGATCACGTCCGGCGCCGCTGCTACTGCTACTGCTGCTGATGATGGACAGCCGGCGGAAGAGCCTCCGCTCGGCTTTGCCCTTTACCCCTACGCTACGCATCGGTGCGCGACTACTTTTAGTTCTTATTTCTTTTATATGTAGTCTATCTATAATTTAACCCTTTCATCTCGTCACCTCTAACGCGCGTGTCAATTCGCACTCTAACGAAAACAAAACGGTGTATCTTGTGCGCGCACTTCCTTCCCAATACTTGCTCGTGAACTTTATTAAAAACAGCTAGTTCCGTACAAGCACGTATAAAGTGAGGTGACCGCTCGACAGGCAGCGCGAGACTGACTGACTGCAGGCGAACGAGCGAACTTAGTCGAGGCGGCGCGCCACGAGTGACTGGCGCGCGCAGGGGGTAAGAGAAACGACGGCATATCCCGCCTCGTACAGACCTTCCCCACCACGATCACCACCACCACCGCTGCCGCCGCCACCACCACCACCACTACCACCAATTCGCAACGTGTCACTGTACCAAGGGCCAGTGCATCGTAGTCGTATTTCTTTCTGCGTGCGCGAATTTTCGCGCAGGTGCATGCACGCGAAAATTGAGGGGAGGCCTTGCCTTTTTATTCGATCAGCCGCGCTACATTCAACGCCACTACGTTTTCACGCCCTTGTGATTTACTCGAACCAATTGTTTTATTAATTTCCTTTTTGTTTTTGATCACGTCGAAATTGCATACAAATTTTTGGGAGTGTCGCTAGAACTTTATGTGATGTTGATTACTTGACTTCTATCGCTAGATAGGTACACTCGACAGTCAGATTCACTTAAAATTTAAAAAAGTAAGCCTCGAAATTCACTTGAATCTTAAAAGTCACAGAATGATTTAGATTACTTGCAGATCGATTGAATAAGCAATAAAGAAAATGAAATTGTTAAATAGATTTCATAAAGCACTGTGGTTTTCAAAAACACCTTCGTAAGTTGATCATTCATCAGTTTTAAAATTACCCTGGCTTTTCAAATTTCATATATACGCGATGGATCTTATGCGTTCTGTACAGATTAATAAAACGAAAAGAAACTCAAGGCGGTTATACGTGAAAAGCGGAAAGAGTAGAAAAAAGAAAGAAATTTCAATTGATTTGAAAAACAATTTTTTTGTGCCCGTATTATCTGACTAATTTGCGACGTTTATTTGCCCGTTTAATACTCCGACACCTCGTTCTGCACTGTGCAAACGCAATTACGAAAGGGGACGCGACACGACGCCGGCAATAATGACGAAATTCAACGAGGCAATAATTGACAGCTGCAAAAAAATATTTGGACAGTCGAAAATAGTGAACTTTCTCTCCTGAGTCTTTATAAATTTTACATGAGGTCTCTTTTTTTGCGAGGGGACGGTTTTAGTCAGCGACCACGCGGAGCACTGACTGGCCGTCTCTCTCTCTCTCTCGACCTAGCCAGTTTGGTTGACATTTTTTGTGCCTTTTTCCTGTTTTCGCGTCTCTCCCTCTCTGTCTCCCTCTCTCTCTATCTCTCTCGGGCTGTGTATATTCAGTTCAGCCTCCCCTCAAAAAAAGTGGTCGGACGAGCGGGCGCATACAGCGTGCACGATTTTTTCAGTTATGCAAATCCTCTACAAGCGGCTTCGGTCTTTCTCTTACTCTTTCCCCTGTCACCCTCGTGACACGGGCGACGTCCTCTTCTGTTTTCTAGCTCCTCCATAGTATGCTTCCTTCTGCTCTTATTGCACGCAGGACGAGCGAGCGCGCAACTTCGCAATTATGCAGACGATGGTATAATAGAGTGAAGCATTCAAGCAGCGAGCTGATGAATTGGATACCAAACCGCCAAAGCACGAGAATCCAGTGGTGGCACTCACCACACACACACGCACGCACGCACGAATGACGGAATTTTTTCCGTACCAATTGATTGTTGCACCTCCGCTAGCTTGTTCAAATGTTATTGGAGGGAAAAGCGTTATCGGCAATGGACCCTTGTTCTTCTACTATTTTTACTTTATTTTCAGTGTTTGAACGGCCCTGTTGACAATGAATTATTCATTATCTCGAGGATGTCCGCTCGATCGACCGTTACGTCTTATTTATTTTGGAAAGCTAAGTGTTCTTCTCTTGATTTTTAATGTCAAAACAGATTTTTTTCGCTCTCTAAGCAAAAAACGTGGGTGAGATTATTAATAAATTTTCTAAATGAATTAGATCAGCGAATCGTAATTTTATATTCACATGCTGTATTATTTATTGTGACTTTGTGTTGACCTGGTGTGATGAATAATGGATGCAACTTTTGGTTTATACGTCTAACTTTCACAAATAACATAAAATTTCGTGGTTTTACATAGCGCATTAATATTTATGGCTGCTCGAATTATTTTAAAATATCATAGCGACTTAATATTTCTATAATTTAAACAATAATCAAAACAATATAATAATTTTATATTAAAATAATATATATTTTTATATATTATATGGCTAATTTTTTAAAACAAATATTAAATTAAAAATAAATTTGCTCAAATTCAACTTTGTAAAATAGCTTTCG
Organism: Phymastichus coffea; assembly: GCF_024137745.1. Lineage (NCBI taxonomy): Eukaryota > Metazoa > Arthropoda > Insecta > Hymenoptera > Eulophidae > Phymastichus > Phymastichus coffea. Next base: position 907,383 of record NW_026706896.1, on the reverse strand, counting down.
AAATAAAGGAGAAACATAAATTAAAGACGATCACGTTTGTTGAAGAAGTATTTTATCTATATTCCATTTTAATTTTCTTTTATCCATTGATATTATGTCAATAATAAAAATCAAATCATAATATATATAGCGAATTCGACATTTATACCTTTACTCCTAAAAGCAGTACTTTGTTAATTTTAGAATGTCGAGTAACACTGAAATTCGATAATCCCCTTATCTCTGCTAACTACAGAGTCACTCGATATACACTTTAAATTCTAGAGCGGAGTGTGATGTTTGAAATTCTTTGTGTGCACAGGACATATGTGAAAAAGATTTAAAGTGAATCGATGTTCCTACCACTAAAGTGAATTTATTCAATTTGTAGTTTTCTGAGACGGAGTAAAGGATATTTTCGTTTGCTACAAAGGTATTTAAATTTTCGCAAAGCTTCACGTGTTTAGGTTTTGTATTTAAAATGGATAACTGTTTATCTTTGATATATTAAATCCGTCATGAAATTTAAGGTACAATTTATAGTCGTAAGTCCGTCAAATCTACTTAAATTCGTATAAATAATATCGCCACTCGTTGATATTTCTCGTAAAAAAAATCAACAAGAAATACGATCTACAATCATGGAGTAGTAGCCGATTTTACGAATATCGCAATAAAAGATGAAAGAAGCCAAGCATAATCAGATAATACCTTCATACAACCCTTAAATCACTTATATCGTCTCATACGCTCGCGGAGAGTAGCACTCGTATGAGGTAAAAAGAGGTTTTACGAGATCCAGAGCTGTCCGATACACACACAGACATACACATTTGCATGCAGCTTGCGCGCATGGGGTCGTCGTCAAATATTTACGTCAACACGCATTCGAGAGCGCGCGCGCGCGTGGAAAGTCATGCCTAGAAATGAATATCAAACATTCAAAAGCGTAAAGCCGTATAAAAGAACACCCACTCCGCCAGGGTTTGTTTGTCCGTACAATGCCTCGGCGAACTTCTTTTCAACGGCCAGACTCGCTAATATTCAGGGGCTGCCGAGCAAAAAAAGCTCTCTCTATCAATTTTAAAACGCCGCTGGCCGACCCTTGCTTCTCGTCCTTTGTCGTCATCCAAATGAACGGCTTTCGTTATACGTGCCTCGTACATTTTTGGCTCGAGTCTCCGCGCGCCGCGTCGGTGCATAACGAAAGTCCTTTGCATGCGCGGCACACCTCCAGCCCCCTGGAAAACCCTTGCCCTCCCTGCCCCGCGACTACTGACTTATTTATTTTTCTATCAAACTTTAAGTATACTTTGACAGAAACAGAGAGAAAAAGAGCGCGCGCGCGCCTCACTCTCTTCTCTGTCTATCTATTAGCTGGCTCTTATTCATGTTTTTCACTGTGTTAAACTGTTAATTGCGACTATGTGGTGTTTTTCACTGCTGTAGAAGTGAAAAAGGACACTTGAGCCATATCTACACTCCTACCAACTTAAAGAAATCTATTTACAAGTCGAATAATCGGCTTATCCTCAATTTTTTACAACAGTAGTTTTATTTTCTTTCCGTGTCATTTGCACCATTTGTGCCCTAACAATTTATTGTATAACAAATAAATTTATATTTGTTAATAAGGTAGTTTTATTTATTAAAATATTTAGTAATATATTTTCTCTTATAATATATTAATTCCATTGGAAATTGGAAACTTAAAAAAAAAGTAAAATTTAATAAATTCAGGTTAAATACTTCATCTCCTTTTGCGTCGACTATGCCTGACTAAACTCGGATTGTATCTACTACATATCTTAAATATCTTTTTGGTAGGCCGCCAACTTTCATCACTTGAAATTTAAGCAACTCTGAAAGAATAATTTACACGCAATGTAATTTAGGTGGTTCACGTAGTGTCTAGTTTTTTAAATAGTAACTCGAACAAATTAAAAAATTTCATAGTCATCCGTTTTTAATTAAAATTGATTGCAACTTTCTTTATATTTATCAAATAACAATTTAAAGAAGTTCCAAATATTTTTTTTTAAATATTTTATTCACCTTTAGGGCAGAATAACTTGATCATATATTTTAAAAATATGTTACACTACAATAATTGAACTGCTAGAGTGAAATTTTGAAACATTATGATTCATAAATATTTCACATTTTCTCCTCTTAAATTGTTAAAGAAAATGTATCTTTCAATGAAAAATTAAGATAAAATAAATAGTTAATGAAGTATTATTCTAGAACAAACTTTCAAGTGTATAAAAATTATATCTAATATAAACATAATAAAAATTCTTTGCTTGTTTTTATTTTTATGCTATCTACGAAAAAATTGTTTTGCAATAAAAAAAAAACAACGGTTCTGTTTTTATGGGAAATATTTATTCTTCAGCGGCAGAAACAACTGCCATCATTGGTCAATAAAAAAGTTATCTCTAAAATCGACGTTGGTCTTCCGCTGATGAATAAAATCTAGTCCTGAGTTTAGAATTTAATCAAAAAGTCCAAAGCCCATGTCTTCATCTTCATCTTCAGATTCCTCTTTTGCTGGCTTCTTTTCTTCTGTAAAAATAAATTGCATAAACATTTAGCAAATCCTTTGATAACATGAATAAGAATTTGAGGTCAATATGTATAAATCAGTGTACAAATTTACAGCACAATGCTTCAGTCGAAAGATGGTTGATAAACATCATTTAAAATATTGTTTTAGTAATAGATAATAATATTAGAAACCATAAAAATGAGGTGTTGAAATCCACAAACTATATGATAAATGCCAATATAAAAGTTTAATATGAAAAATTCTGTGTCCTTCATGTTATTTCATTTTTGATATGAAATATATTTTGAATGAAATAGTAAGATAAATTAATAGAAATATAAGATGATATTGGAATTATTGTAAGCCATGAAATTAAAAATATCAGAATATAAATTAATCACATATGACTGATATCTAAATTTTGCTTGACGCTTATTACACTACTTTATAAAAACTAAATTATGTTGACCATAGTGATAATTTTTCCATAAACTATTTTGAAACATTAATAATGAGTAAAAGAAATTGATTGGAATATTATACTATATTAACAGTTTCCAGGTAGTTTATGTAAAACATGAAAATGTATAATTTACGTATGATTTCCTTGATATAAATTACATTATGTTATAAAAACTACATTAATTATACTATAAATCTAAGTTTTAATTAATTTTAAAGTCTTTTGAAACATAAATCTACCTCTTAAAGAAAAAATAAGATTATGCTTACCTTTCTTTTCTTCTGCAACAGCAGGAGAAACAGCACCAGCTGCAACAGGCGCAGCAGCACCACCAGCTGGCATGGAGGCAAGTTTTTCTTTACCTTCAATGAAAATCAAGAAAAATTCTTCGTAACAAGCTGTATAAGTACAAATTTATTCAACATAACATATACAAACCTTGAACGATCAGTTCTTCAACATTTTTGCCATTAAGTTGAGAGATCACTTTCTTCAGTTTCTCTCCATCAACTTCAATACCAACCGAGGAGAGGATTTTCTCCAGGTCAGTATTGCTAGGATTCTCTTTGTTACCCAAAAGGGCAAGAAGATAAGCGGCGACGTAACGCACTGTAAACAATATAACTTTAAGGTTACGGCCATATAAATCCTTGCTTAAAAACTACAAATAAAATAGAAATGTATCAATCAGTTAAGATATAATCATCACAATGCTTCAGTCGAAAGATGGTGATAATTGAAATCATCATTATTAAATTATAAATTTTACTTTCACTGGACTCGACACAAAATTATGAACAATACAACGTGGTAATAACAATGGCACGGAAACTATATCCACAAAAATCATAACCTTTTCAATTCGATCGACACTAACACTAATAAAATATAATAGCTTATAAAATTATTAGCTTATTTGACATATTATTTTTTTTAATTTCATAGATTTTTACTTACTTTTAAGTCTTCAAAGACAGGAAACGGCTGACCGCTAAACACGAAATGATCTTCGTTCCTTACTTCGGAACAAAATGGACGAGTTACTAGTTTGCCACTATAGACAACTATAAAAACAAAATATCAATAAGGACTATAGGGAGTAGCAACGTTTTTGTTGGAAAAGTTGCCCTGCTAGGTCCCTAGAAAGTAGCCCGCAGATTTGATGAGATATGACTGCATCGGCTGCTCCGTCAGTGCTGTACCTACGCATGAATAACATTTATTCAATTAGTTTATTTATATTTATTTTTAAAAAATACGTAATATTTAATGAAAAATTCTTTGTCATAGTTTGAAGTTGAAGAACTAGGCAGTCACTGAATGTTGGTTAAATAAGTATCTGGTTTTAATTTGAAAATAATATAGATCATTATTATTTTTATTTTTTGAAATGCATACTTTGTGATTGTTTTACTTTTTCAAATGGAAACCACAATCATTTAGATTTATACTAAAATAAAATAATCACAAAGTAAGCATCTTAAAGAATTAAAATAACAATGATCTATGTTATTCATTCGGGTTAATTCAGATACTTATTTAACCAACATCCAAAGTCTACCCGCAGTTCTTCAACTTCAAATTATGACAAAGAATTTTTCATTTAATATTACGTATTTTTTTAATAAATATAGATAAACTAATTGAATAAATTATTAACTTGTGACCGCGAGAAGGTAATTATACTATGAATAGCAATAATGTAAGTACAAGAATCTCTGGTACAAGTACTGACGGAGCAGCCGACGCAATTAAATCTTACCAAATCTGAGGGGTTACATTCCAGGGACCCAGCAGAGCAACTTTTCCCGTAAAAACGCAAATATAGGGATTTTCTACTGTAAAAATTTGTTTCAGGGCCTTAGAAATTATTGCATTATGTTAAGTATGAATGAGATAATTTCTAGGGACCCTAAAAAAATCTTTCAGTGGCAACACTGAGGCGGTAAAATTAAAAAATAAATCTATATTTTGGTAGCACTGCAGTACAATATGGCGACGGCGGGCGTCGGTTACTTGAGTTTTCAAACAAACCGTCATTCATTAATAAGCTGTTATTATTTTTCGAAATTGTCACAATAATTAATTGAATTAAAGCGGAAACATTATTTTATTCATGAAAAGTAAGTGCGAATGATATCGATAAAATGCGCAAAAGTTCAACAACAACTAGACGACGTTCTTCGTCAAACCCTGGCAGGTTTTCACAGCAGGAGCAAGACAGAAATTCTATGAGAATGGATTCTCGAAGACCACAAAATGTAAAAGCAAAAGATTCAAATTTTGGTGGCCGTGATTCAATGATTCCTAAGCCACAGATACGTAGCTCTTCATCTGATAGACTTAGTGGCATGCGAAAATCAAATTTAAGACCAACAACAGGTACGGTATTGTTTTTAAAAAAATAAGTGTAATACAATTTGATTCTTTTATATATTTATCAGAATATTTTAATTCGATTGGAGATACATAGTATACAGTAACATATTTGCAGGTCCCAAAACATCTGTTGGTCAATATGTTACAGTAACATCTGCTATTTCTCCAATGCCTAGTAATTCTCGTTATACACATGTGATAGAAAAATCTACACGCCCATCTACTGATCAAAATATTAGGAGTAGAGCATCTTGTGTTGATCAAGGTGGTTTATCTTCAAAAGTATATATCACTCCAGGTGGATCACGCCAAACAGCATCAGCAAGTGATGGAAGAAATGTTAGAGCATCTTCAGCTGAACGAGCAAATGCCCTTGCTCCAAAGGGTACCAAAAAGGACATCAGACCACTAAGTGATAAAAATTATCAAAATGAAATGTTACACAAAATTGATAACTATTTTGCTTCTATTGGACAGAGCACAATTTTGAATAGTAATGGTAGTATAAAACCACTAACTATAAAGATATTTGTGGATGCAACAAATTTATTAATAGCTCTTTTGGATATGAAACAATCGCTAACAGCAGCCAATTACACTGAGGAAATTCCTAAAATTGCAAAAAAGCTTCATTACCCAGGTTTAACAAATAAATCTTGGCTAAAAACTGCTAATACCCCACATACTTTGCATCATGCTCTAGGCTGGATTTGTTGGCTGGTTGAATTGTGTGAAGTTAAAGATTTAGCTAGTGAAATATTTACTCTTGAGAGACTACCAATTATTGGAAATGATGATGAGGAAAAAGAAAAACATCGTAAAATTTTTCTTGTTATGATTCAATGTTATAAAGCATGGAACGATGAAAAGCCAGAAGATGAAGAAATGATAATGCAAGAATTTTTTCAAGAAGAAGCATTAAGGAGAGGTATCAGTGATGACAAGCATGAGCAAATCCGATTAGAGTTTGAAAAAGTTAGAGCAAATTTAGAAAAGGAACAAGTTAAATATAATAAAGTTAATGAGGAAGTAACAGAACTCCAAGAAATTTTAAATAACATGAAGAAAGATCGGACTAAACAAGTAGATCACATAGCTGAACAACAAAAATATATAGAGAAAACACTTAAAGAAATTGAACAATTTAGTAAAGAATCAGTTATGTTTGCAGAAAATATTAAGAAATTCGAAAAACAAAAAGAAGAATTAAGTAATACTATTAAAAAGCAACCAATGTCTGTTATGGAAAGAGATGAAATAATCAAAAAATGTATTGAGCAGCAAACATATATACAAAATTTTGATACTCATTTAGAAGAAATTAAAAAAGAAGCTTATGCCTTAGATATGCGTTTAGTCTCATCAAAAACAAGTCTTGAAAAAACTATATTTGCTTATAATAAGGCACTCTTTATGCAACTTTCAGATGCCAATGTTGATTATAAAGACTTTCAAATGCCAGAAACTGGTGTGTGTGAATCTAATTTTATAAAAAGATTAGAAGAAAAGAAAAAATTGATGAGTACCTTCATATTAGAACAGTCAAAAGAACTAAATAAAAAAATGACACAGTTGGAATCTCACAACAGAGAAATAGAAGCAATGCAAACAAAAAGAGATACACTGTCTGAGAAAATGGAAAAGAAGAAAGCCATGGAAGAGAAACGGAAGCAAGATTTAAAAACAAAAGAAAATAAAAAACGTGAAGAAATTAGAAAATTGCAATGTAGTATTACAGAGTTGAATGAAGTTATTGCAAAATCTTCAGAGGAGGTTGATATTATAAATCAACAGTTAGCGAATGCCACTGAAAAAAGAGAGGCTGTTTTAGAAAAAAATGCACATCTTAAAGAATCTGCAAAAACGTTATTTGCTGGAATGTATAATATTTTAGATAATCACAGAGATAAAATAAGAAAAACGTTAGAAATGTTAACAGTAAAACAAATTAAGTAAGAAATACGTCGTTTTCTTATGTACAGGAATTTATGTAAGCTCATTAAACAAATATTTTTCTACCAAAATAAATGGTGTTCAATATTATGCGACTGAAAATTAAAAAATGTCAGTATAATATATTATTTTATTAAAATTGTATCCGAAATTTTTAAATATTGTAAATAGTGTAATATTTAATAAGAAAGTATCTACAAGTTAGATTTAATTTACAATTTTAACTTTATTACAAACACTTATGTTTTAAGAATTCATACATAATAAAATACAATATTTTATACCTAAACGTCATATGTACATGATTTCGCCATCTTCTATATATAAAAAAATCATAATTTTTTTCATTTCAATTCCAATAGTATCTATAAAACATTGTAAATAATTAAAATAACATCTTTGGATGTGATTATAATCGTAGAATAGATTCCAAAGGAGCTTTTTAGAAAACTAAATTATAAAGATGAAAAGACATTTTGAAGATGTTGATTCAACGAAAAATTAAGAAAGCTACTCAGAGTGTAAAATTTGTAATTAACTTAATAAACGCTCGACTGTAAAACAGCTTTTTGTAACAAAGATGAGAAAGTGGCATTTACTTCTTGACAAAGAATTTCAGCCGACTTATCACCAAGAGCCGCTTGAGCTGAACTAACTCTACCTAGTTGAACGAGTAAATCTACGGCGCCATCAACAAGTGGTGGAAAGGCAAAACTGATCCTCGTCAAAGCAGGTAAGATTGGCATAAATAAGCAGACACGATCTCTCGATGGAAGGGCTCCTAATAGAGTACCCAAAGTGTTTATAGCAAGTCGACAAACGCCTAAGGCCTTGGGTAACGCATATTGAACTGCTAAGTGAGAAACGAGATCTACGGCAAACACTTGTTTATCTAGCTCAGGTTGCTGCATGAGCTCGGGAATCCAGTCAAGACAGATATGCATGGATGGTATTCCTGCCACTGTGACCGGTATTAGTTCCCGAGGATAACCCTGAAAATAAATAAAATTTACTTTATTAACGAATGTCAAATTTACTATGATCAACTTGCATGTTAAGGAAAAAAGTATTTTGTTACCTGAAAGTGAACGAGTTTGGCCAAAGATGGATCGGCAATAAATACTTGATGTAGATACGAGCAAATAACACTTCTTATTTCTCTCAAAGACCACATTTGGCCAGCGATCGTACGGTCATCTTCCGTCTCAAGGCATGCCTCCAACAAAATCTGTACGGCAGCACTTTCTTGTCCTGCAATAAGTGCAGTTTTGAGTTCTTCTCTTTCCGCTTCGCTAGTCAGTTGTCCAGCTTTTTCCGTCAAAGGTCTGTCCTGCATATGCCTTGTTAACTGTGATCGAGATGCTGCCAATGTTGCTTGTAAAATTCTGAAATTATGTAAATAGATATTCAGCTTTTGATCAATTTAATTTGCGATTTTCAATTGAGATAAATACCTAAGTATCACAGATAAAACAGGTGCGCAGCGAAAAACTCTCATATCACAGCGTAGAACTTGAAGTGGATCCAATACAATGTTTTCTTGCGTAAGAAAGACAGTTGCAACTGCCGAATTTTCTAAAAACAGTGCATTTATCGAGAGTACCCATAAGCAGCGTGGTAAAACCGTATTTAGCCTTAGCCATACTTGTTGATAGAGTTCTGAAGAAAGAAAATTATTGAAATTAGTTAATAGTAACGTAAAATTCATTACTAGTTATTACAAGCACAAAACATACCTTGAATGTATCTAGGCACTCGCTCGTCCAAAATCTTTTTGAAAAATTGTATGATAGTTTTAACATGAGGCCAGATATCAGTTGGCTTCATGGACAACAATTGCCTGAGGAGCATACCGGTCCTGGAAGGACAACTCTCAATGTGATCGAAAGCTTCTTTGATAGTCGATTCGTTCACAGCAACTGTCTCCTGATTTTTGTTGCCGATGTCAAAGTTTATAGTCTCGTCATCGAGCCAGTCATCGACGAGCGATAGATGCGGAAAATGTGTCGCCAGCAGTCTAAGTAAAGGCGAAAACAATCCTGCATAACTCATTTGATCTCTTTGTACTTGTTGCAGAAGATATTTGATTGGAAGCTCGGAGAGAAATTCTGTAGAATATGCCTTAACTTTGCGACCCTGCGATATGAAATTGTGCATATTCGCTAATCTTACGTCCTCATATAATAATAAATAGTACAACAGCAAAAGTTGCGAAGTTAAAGATGGTTTGACAATGTCAATGATTTCTACACTTTCGGGTTCGGGTTCCGTGATATGCATCGTTTTCCTTTTATTGTCAAAGTTGGCGCCGAATACACTCTTTTGAAACACTCGTCTTACATCTTCTTCCGTAAGTGGTTTATTCGTATGCTCGATAGCTTTATTGCTCGTTACAAGAATAGAATTAACATAGACTTCAACCAAAGCTGGTAATACTGGATGTAATGGAGGTACACTGGCACATATCTGTCTGTAAATCCAGTTCTTAATGGGTACTTTGTGCTTAGCAAAAGCTCGTGATTTCAACAATTGGTGAATACAATGAACAGGTAAAAAACCAGCAATGTTGGCATTCAAATTAGCTGTAACAGGTACTTTCACAGCATGAGAGGTGACGACTTGTTCGGTAAATATATCTTGCATAAATATTTGTTTCATTCGCGTCAAATTGTTCGGCCTTATTGGAATCTTCATTCCAAGAGTCGCGCAGACGAGTTCGCAAATAGCCGAAAGTTGGTTACTGTGGAAATGAATAGCCATAAGCAGCAACATTTCACCGAAACTAGCCGAGACACCGCTGGCATTTTCAAAGTATGCTTCCTCGCGAACGAGCCACTGAACCCATTCAATGCAAGGTTTCTCAAGATTATGATGACCAATCAAAGATGGACAAGCTATAAGCATGCACAATCCCAGAGAAACAAATCTAACTCCTGCAGGTGAAGGAGGTGGATGAGATGTCAAAAGTTTGACAATCATAACAATTTCCTCGTCTTGGAATTTGATACCACCAATTCCTCGAAGGGCACAGTACAATCTCAATAATGTGCTTGCTTGAACTACTCTACACTCTGCCAGCTGTCCATCTGTGCTGTGCGATGTTATGGCTTGCAACCTTCTTAGAAGCTCATCTCTGAGAGCTTGCAAAGCTGTATGTGATTCATATTTTCTCTTTTGTCCATTTCTTATGAACATGGCAAACCATGATCTTACCTAAAAATAGAACAATAAATTAGCTTTGTATTACACATACACACATACACACACACACACACACACACACACATGCACCCACACACACACACACAAACACACAATCACTTTATAAATAACAGTATGACTTTACCTGAATGTCACTGCCTAATAAAAGACCAGAAACAAAAGCAATTATATCACTTTCTGATACCGAACTACTAATACTAGAGTTTTCTAAGCTCAAAGTTATAGCCAAAGCTGGCATTCTACAAAGTTCAACACATTTAGCACGAATAACAAGTGCTTGACTTGGATTCATTTGGCACAACATTGTTAAGGTTTGAGTTCTTATACTAGTGAGAACTGATTCTTCTTGACGTTCCCCATTGGCTATTAAATGGGAGCAAACTTCCATAAAACTGTCAGGATTATTAGCAATAATCCAGCAAATAATTTCTGGCCCATGTTTTATATGGAGAAGTGTCTCACAAATAGTTGGAATAGACAGTAAATCAGGCAATTCAGCTAAAGCAATGCAAATAATGTAACTGATTTCTTCCATATACACAACGCTATCGAATAAATCAGATTGCTTAATCTGAAATTCCTGATTCTTCTGCAACTCTTCTATCTGTGATGCTATAAATAATATTTCACTCAGAACTAAACGAATACGTCGATTCGCATCACTTCGTTCAAAGTCCAGAATAAGTGCACTTGGTAATGATTGTGCCAATATACTATCTCCTTGTACATTACCTTTCTTTTGCCTGAAAAAATATTAAATATTAATACTAGAGCTCTGATAAGAATAGTTATTTATTGCATAATCTAAAAGAAACATATTGGCATAATAACATTGATAAACTAAAGCCTTTGATAGAATTATGTTAAAACATGAAACTAACCTAAGCTGCTGTTCCCTTCGTACATCAGTCTCCAAACTATGAAAATCAATGGAGAGCAAGGCCACCATAGAATTAACCGATTCAATTCCCGATAGAATAGTAAGAATCTCTTTTCTTGTCTCAACGCACTCATTGGTAGTATCCAAAGGTGCAATAAGGCTCATTCTAACCAAACAAGGCAGGATAGGTCGAACTTCTCGTTCGGTGCATTGAGCAAGCTCACGAGTGTCGACATTCTGGATAGCCGCAAAAACGCGCGCCGAAACCGGCGATGCGTTCTGCATCTTCCCTCCGCGGTGGTTCATCAGCGACTGCTAGACGCCTAAACAAAGCGCAACTTTCAGCTACCGGACGACTACAGCGTGTACGCTCAACAACCTGGACGCTGCCATTTTTAGGTATAGCTACTTCGATTACGTCACTGCCCATATTACAAGCTGCACCGTTTCCACTGAGGACTAGCGTCGTCTGCTGTTTAACTAGGCAACTATAATCGACTGAGAGGAAAAATTTGAAACGTAAATGAGTCGAGTTGTAACTTTTCAAAAGTCATTTTTATTGCTTCTTTCAGTATCAACAAGCAATTGTTACATTACCGCAGTCAAGTGGTTGGTACCATTTACATTATTTTTCACTTATTTCTGATACAAGATACTTGGACGACATTTATGTTTTCGGTTTTCATTGTTATATTTTATGTTACTTCATAGTTTTACGAGATACAGGTATAATTGAATTGTATGCGTTAAGCGTGTTTCGGTGTATATATATAATATGCAAATTATTGAATATATTCTATATAAGTATAATTCGCAAAAACACGATTATAACTTTTCAAGAAACTGTTGCGTTCAACGATCAAAATTATCGTTAAAATTTGTCAAATATATCATATATAAAATTCAAACAATCCTATTTATGTTGATCAATCTAAAAACATCTCCCCATCAGTGAGATTGTCATAAAAATTATTCTCTTTTTCGTTCAAACTTAATTCTTCCAAACTGACTCACAATTGAAGAGTATTAACTTGGCGAAGATAGGCAGACGTAAAGTAGAGTATCACAATTTTTATTAAAGGTGATGTACTTCATACGTTTTGTAACTAAACTTGTGGTACATTTAGAGAGAAAGAGTCGAAAGTTAAAAATATTATTAGACGAACTATCTTGTGGGTACAGAGTCTAAAGAAGTCGACGTAATTGTTAATGCTATAAAAGTATTATTCGAACAGACAATGATCAATATTAGTATTTGCACATGATACATTGCTAGAAAAATATGCAAATTCTTTCATCTCGCACTTCCTTGTGATATTAAAAGTTACATCATTTTCAGTTTAACTGCATACAGTAAAAATAGCAATCTGTTAATTTACTTCTCGCTAATTTTTACCGTTACACGGTTAAAATTCAACTATTCCACGATTATATCAAGAATAATAATGTTATTTTTAGGCGTCGTTCGAATATATATTTTGAGATAATCATGAAATTGGAGACAGGTAACATAAGTAATATAGGTATACGATGTGATTTAAAGTCTTTAGTAGCAGAAAAGTAGAATTTGTAAGACAAGTAATCTCAAAATAGGCTGATTACTTATATTTGTATTGCTTTCAACGTTTCCTTAGTCTTGTACAATGGATAATTTCATTTTTGAGTATTAAAACAGTAACGAAATACAAAAATCTATGCCGCACGGATAATTTTCAACAATAAAAAATGCTTTGTATAATTATGTACCTAACAAACATGCGGAATTCGTCAGTTAAAGCCGTTTTCGATATATAAATTTCTTATGGATTATTTGTTGTTATACGTGTAAGTGCACTGCAAAGCTATTTTTTACATTGATATGCTTGCCATACCTTGCCAAACTTGAAAAGTATCCTATACATTGTTCGTTAAATATGTTGTACACGAGTTCTTCCTTAACTCTACATGAACCTGGCTAAGAAATCGTATGTATATATTTGACAACGAAAAGAAGGAAGACGTCCCCTAATGCAAATACATAACAACAGATTTGTTAACACCCGTATCAGAAAAATACATCGATTTCTTTGACACTTTCAAAATATCAACATTCTTTTTTATCAAATGACGTTTTTAACAGTTATTAAAAAGTACTTGATTCATTGTAATACTGATGAGACTTTTAATGTACGGAATTTTCTATATGGCTTCAAATTAAAATTAATTTTTTCAGTTTTTTTTCTAAAATTTGATCTATAATACATCAAAGCTTCTTTTGTATAACTATTGTAAGTTATGAATGACAAAAATCAATTCGTTGTTCAAACAGGTATGTCAATTTTTTCTATATGAATGAGTCTTCATTCGTATGTAAACATTTCTGAAAAATTTGAAATCAACCCAACCGAAAGCTAACATTTTTTCATCCAATTTGTGTATAATGAATAATTATGTTATAGAAAATTCCGCTTAAAATCTTCACATTATTGTTACCGATCACGTAAAACTTCACCAATACATTGTTTTACTCGATGTATTCGTTTAACATAATAACGTATATGGCAAAATAAATACTCAATCAATCATAAACATTGAAAACCAACATTCTATTTGGAATCCTTTCATCACCAAAGTAATCGAAAGAATGACTTTTACAATCGCACTTGTTAAAGTCCAAAGGCTAATGAAGGTGTTCACTTCATGAAAGCTTTCATCTGGTTTGTCTGATGCTTCATGCTGTACTGAGCGTTCTCAGCCTTGGATATGAGCGAGTCAAGTTTGTCAAGGTGCGAAGTCATTTTAGTGTTGATATCGGCTTTTCTATTTGTGGTCACTCGCGGCAACTCGCCACCTTCCTCCGTGGCCCCCTCTTCGCTTGTCACTTCCTCGGGCTGCTCGTCAGCGCTCGTTGACGGCTGAGGTTCGGACGCCGATCCTGAGCGTGACTTGTGCTCTGGTGTACCAGGCTGCGAAGCTGTCGATACTCGGGCTTTCAACAACGTACCAAGGCTACCGCATACATTCTGAGGAAAGAAGCAACATTTTTTTATCGCGAAAAGCAAAGGTAGCTTATTAATAATAATTGAAATCATTTAAAAGTCCGACTGAGATACAAGGAGCTTTTAATTTCATAATGTCCACTTTGTGATTTTTTCTCACTGGCCCGGAATGCTGCTCGAGGGAAATAAAAACGTGATTTTATATAGTTTGTAAGAGGGATTTTCAGACAGTCGGAATTCTCATCCCATAACAAATTTGATAATTTATTCCGAAACTTGATGAACTGCGAGTTTCAGTTTTGTATCAATTAAAAGTTTTACGTGAACCGGCTGGGTTAGAAAATTACGCAAACAAAAGTAATTGAAATGCTAATAAGCAAAGGAGAACTCACTTTAAACTTGTTGATCTTTTTTTGAGTTGCATTTAGTATTGTGTTCAGCTCGTCCAAGCCTCCGCCAATCCGCTTCATACCTTCTTCATTTTCATCCAATTCCTGTGACGATAAGATTCGCATTATGGCATAACTCTTAAAAGAAAGTTTGCCCACTGTCCATATTTATAGGGCAAACGGAATATGACTAAAAGCGCGTGTGCAATCAGAAAACTATAGCTCCCATTAATTTGCATCGATGAAAAATTCATATGAAATGACCTTCTCGCAATCAAACGTGAAAAGCTGCGAACTTTTCGAGCATGGAAAATTAAAAAAGCACTTGGGAGCTCTTCGTTCTTTTATTAATATCAAGCTCCCACACAGCCTGCATTCATATATACATACACAAGCACAGCTTGCATCGACAGGCATAAAATGCGAATGAAATTGAGCAGGCGTGTGCGAAAGTGGAGCGCACACGTAATATTTTTATCATTCGGATCAATTTTATTTCTCAGGTCGACTCGGAAATGCCGCGAAGTGGAAGGTAATCTTTCGGACGCCGATGTCCGCCGGTTATTAAAACAGCTCGACGGGCGTGAGAAAATGCCTCACAGTCAATATGAATTCCAATGAAAAGCCACGCGCGCGCCATGTAATTACTGGCCCGAGCTTGCGCTCTCGATTCAGCTGCAAGTGTTCAAGGTTAATCTCGCTCTCTCTTACTTTCGTGGCATTGCCTCGTAATCAAGTGGCTAATCCTCAAAGCGATCGTCCTTCGAAAGAAACAAGAGAGGAAAGAAAGACAGAGCGAACAGAAAAAAAAAGAAAGCAGAAGAGAGGTCGAAGAAGCGGTGGAGCGAGCTCAATCAGAGATGATCACCTGAGCGACGGCGTCGTCGTGAGCTTCCTGCTCCTGTTCCTCCCGTAGCCTGGCGCATTCCTCGCTTGCAAGCCACTCCTGTTCCGTAGGCGTCGGTAGCCCCAGCAGCTCTGCCCTCTGACAGGCGTACAAATAACCCTGTGACGGCGCATCGCCGCTAGCGTTCCCCTTGTCTTCCATGGTCGCTGCGTTTCCTCGCCGTCAAACTGTCAGCGGCCACCAATTCGAAGCCGCGAGTGCTCGCTGTCGCTCGGCCTGTCGCTCACAGTCGATTCATACTTGCGACGCGTGTGCAACAGCCGCTGTGTACCACCAGTGTTGGCGTTGCTCGCGGCGCGCAGTTTTTTTCACGACTGCCTGCCCCGACGAGCTTGCGCTTTGTGCTGCGCTCGCAAGGGCCAACTTGAGGGCAGAGCGCTGCCTGCCTGCACGGAATCCATATTGGGGTGACAGTGTGCGCAGGCTCGACGCCGACATCGATATAGCCTCCTTTTTTCCTCGAGCAGCCCCTCAACGCAGACCATTTTTGAGCTTTCTCTCTCACGCTTCACTTCGATTCGTTCGTTAACTACCTCTGCTACACGTAAGTGTTATGCGAATTGTTCCTGTTCGAGTATCTGCGCGATGTGTCTTTCCAGCACTGTACACAACTGCCTCCGTGTCGATGATGTCGATTACGTTTGAATTTGCGAAAGTCATTTTTTTCAACTTCATAACATGTTTTGAACAAGATTTGAAACACATTCAACATCCGTTTCAATGAATTTTTATCGCAAAGTAATTGAAATCAAACTTAATGGCCTACTCTTTTAAATATAAATAGATATATTTAATGCCACAAATATGCCTGACAGTTCACAAAATTTAATTTACTTTTGTTTTATTCCTTTTATTCATTAGAAAGTTTGAGAAATAAACGCGCACTGAAAGTTAAGAAGCGTCATGTTCAAGCAACACTAAATCTATACCTCACTGTACGTGGTAGACGAGTTTTTCACGTCACGTGTGCTAGCACGTGCAAGTAAGCTCGCGTGAAGGGAAGCTTTCGCACTTATAACGAACGGAAAATGGGGCAGCAAGTGCACTGGTACGAGAAGAAGCATCAACCTTTCCGGTAGTCTCGTTTTCTCACAAGCGGTCGTTATATCGACAAGACAAATCACATACACCTATGCTCCTATGGTGCTGCTGCCACATTGACTTACCCTTCGAAAAAAGAATGAGAGAGAAAATGAAAGTGCTCGCACGGTAAGAAAAACCGAGCGGGAAATTACGTTAAGGGGGTCAGGGTGAAACTGACTGTTTTAAAGACTAAGAGTAAAGGGAAAAAGACGCGCGAATACTAAAGCTTTTATGAGGATTGATTGCAGGCGTAATGAAAAAATATCACTGAAATATTGAAGGTTCTCGATGTTCACGGACGATATTAAACTCTGATTGATGACAAAATAAACGGTTTATACGATTTTGTACATTTCATGTATGAAACGGAAAATGTATCCATTTAATGCTATTGCTATTGCAATTTTTCAGCGTTTACCCCATTTTACGTAAGTATTAGAAAGCAGTGCACTTTAAACTTTATCGGATTATAGTAATCGTACAGATCACTTATACTGTTCTTTTCCGCTCACAGCGTTATACTAATGCGATGCACTACTTAGTCCACGTGTGCGAATGGTTTCATTGACGCGAGATAGAAGTACTTGCATTGAAAGCTCCCCAGTTCGTTCGCTTTTATACAATTGATATCACAAATAACACGGAAGCAACTCGAATTTCGAATCAACTTGTGACTATCGAATAAATCACAATTAAGCCGTTATTTAGCAGTCGGCAGTATCAATCAACGGCTGTTAATTTTAACAAACACCAATCTTCTTGCTACTGAATTCAATATTCTCTCTTGCTCTGATATATTTACAAAGTCAATGCAGACAAATCAATATTTTTTATAGGACATTTTATGGAAACGTGCAACTACCGTCTCACGATAGAAATGTTACGCGTTCGGAAGTTACATTCGTTTGATTAAGTTTATCGATTCAATAGTGTATTGTTTATATTCGTTTGCACGTCGAGTATTTGAACAAATTTATTATTTTTAGAAACGAAAATTATAAACTAAGATCAAATAATGGTTTAACTGCTATTGTCTCGGCGTTTGCACAATAACATGAACCTTAAATCGATGTGGGATGGTGTCAATTTATTCGTTGGATTCAGTAACAGTATAGTTCGAGTTTTTAACTCAGGTATAAGTTTAAGTTCTTTATAATTATTTTCACAAAATTACAAAACATATTCAAAAAATAAATATTTTATTGTATAATTTAAACAAGATAAGACCCTATGATTATCTTTTGTATACCAAAACTTATAATATGATGTTATTTTAAATAAAAAAGCTTCCATATTAATAGTGAATGGCATATTACCAACAACTTATTTTACTTAAAAAACTAATAACAATGGAATGAATACAATTTAATCATTAACGTGTCGATATTAATTGTTAATATTACTGTTAACAAGATCGTAAGCAATTAAAAAATTCATTCATTCATCTATATCATAACCCCAGTCTTGTTTTACCATATCAGCTAATTTTTCTCCTATCATTATCACTGGTACGTTTGGATGCCCTGTTATTATCATTGGCATTATCGAAGCATCTGCAACACGTAATCCTTGAATGCCTTTGACCTAAAAACAATAACATAGGTCAAATATGTATTCAAAAGTCTTATTATTCATACAAATCAAGTAAATATTTTATATACACAAATAAAAAATTTACATGTAATCTAGGATTCACGACCCCGCTTGGATCATCTTCGGGAGCCATTTTACAAGTTCCTGAATAATGATAAATATTGAATGTGAAAGTTCTTAAACAACATTCCCAATATTGGTTGGAATCATATTCATAATCTTCACATCCCGGTACCAGAAAATCATAAAACTGCGAATTAAATCTACGCATAGCCTTCGTTTTGCTAATTTCGATGGCGGCTCTAATGCCTTCGATCAGAATTCTAACATCTTCTGAGTCACTCAAATAATTAGCATAAATTCGTGGCTTAGACCTTGGATCTCGATTACGAAGCAAAATCCTACCTCTACTTTTGGGTCTCATTAGAATAGGAAAAATAGACCAGGAGTCGTGACCAGCAACTCGAGCAAACATTTTATCCCAGTATTCTTGCGATATTCCAACGTTTTTGTGAAAAGATGGATCAGAAATAACGGAAGCACCGATGAATAATAATTCCATGTTAGGAAAAGAAACGACAGATTTTGTATTATCAACATCTATGAATGCTAAAGCTTCACAACCTCCAGGTATTGTGTATGGTCCTGATCTTCTAGTCAAATAATCTCTCAAGTATGGCTTAACAGGATCTAATAGATTTTTCATATTAAGACTAACAGGATAATCAACCAAAAATGCTAAACCACCATAGGCAATGTGATCCATCATATTATCGCCCACAGGCGCATCTTGGATGATCGGTATGTTCATTTCTTTCAAATGCTGAGCTGGCCCGACACCCGATAGCATTAAAATTTGAGCGGAACCGATTGCGCCAGCGCACAAAATAATTTCTCTTCTTGCTTGGACTTCAAATAGCAGACCCAATTTTGAAAACTCTACACCGTAAGCTCTTTTAGTGTGCGGATTGATCAGAACTTTATTCACGTGGCTAAATGCTGAAACGTGTAAATTTTTACGATGATTCGCTGGATTCAAATAAGCTCTATTAGTACTCATTCTTGTTCCATTTTTAATAGTAGCTTGAATGTAAGAATATCCAAAATCTTGTTTAGCGTTGTAATCTATAATAGGATATCCCATTTCGAGTCCTGCTTCGAGGAAACTCTCGGCCAGCGGTGTATGATAGGGTGGATATTCGATGTGAACCGGACCACCCATATTGTGCATTTCTCTATCGTACTTGAAGTCCTTTATACCCATATTTTCGAGTTTTTTGAAATATTTCAATACTTCGTCATACGACCAACCTTCATTTCCCATTGCAGCCCAATTGTCATAGTCTAAACGATTACCTCGAGTCGCTATCATGAAGTTAAGAACACTGCTTCCTCCCATCACCTTGCCTCTAGGATAAACGCACTGATGATTCGTCATTCCTTGGCAGTAAAATCTTGATTTTTCTGTTTTGTATCCCCAATTGATCTGATTATTGAATTGAAGATGATTCACAAGTATAGGTATGTCCATTAAAAGGTTTTCATATGGCCCGGCTTCGATCAAAAGAACAGTCGCATCTTTCATTTCACTGAGCCTACTAGCCACTGTTGCTCCAGCAGTGCCAGCTCCAACGACAATGTAATCATATATTTGATTGTGCCTTGGTATCGTATCTTTTAATCGACTCTCTACAAACCGATGATTTTCTTCAAAAAAATATTTGAATCCTTGAGATAGTATTTGCAAAGCATCAGCCACGGTAGTGTTGTCGTCAACATATCCATACAGGTTACGATAAACTAAACCACTTTGTCTATAACACTGACTTCCAATAACAAAAATTAAAATATAAGCTAGCGTTGAAAGTGATCGATTGGTATCCATGATATACCGTAAATTAATTGTAGTTTGAAATAATTTTTAACTGTCATGCAATCCCATCACAAGGTTAAATAGATCTGATTTTCATTATACGGACACTTCATTACACGGCTAAAAACTGTTATTTAAAAACACCAAAATAACGATCGGTATATTTTATAATTATTTCGTTAAAATAGTTTTGAAATAAATTACAGAATTTTGTATTTAAGTTTTAAGAGAATTACTTGTTTCAATATGAATGACTGCGAAATCAATTACCGGTCCGTCGTTTCGTACAGACCGAATTGAGGCTTCTGCCATTCATGAACACTTCATTGTCAGAGAAAAGTGCGTGTGCTGACTCGATAAAAACGATGCTATACTTTAAAAAATTTCGTAAGCAATGATGGCTCACCTGATTAAAACTCGCACAATGTGTAAAAAGTATTTCGAAGTTATATACGCAATATACGTAAAGTAGTTCGTTGTTGCGTAAATATTTTATTAATTTGTCAAACAAAACTATATAGTATATTCTTAATTCAGACTTTGACATCAAATATCAACTAAAATAGATTGGTAATAAATTAAATTTCGCATTTTCAACTTACAGAATTAAAGTCGCGTCTGAATGTGTGTAACAATAAAGAATTATTCAGAGCTCATCAAGTTGTCTAGAAAATGAATTTCAAAGAAGAACAAATATTTTTAGAATACTTACATTTCCACGCGTAAGTTTTAAGTACTCTTAAAATTCATTGTGAGTTATACAAATTATCAGTTAAATCAATAACCCATCAAAACTGATATGTCCATTCATGTATTCAAAGCTATAAAAAATCGTAGATAATATTAATCTGAATAAATTTTCACGATCTAGAAACGACTATGCGAAAGCACACACCATTCCTAACGTCTCGTCGTTGGATTGTTTGATGGTTTTGGATATTTTCTTTCTTTTCATTTTAGTGCTGCTCAATTGCTCTTTGTCGGTCGTGAAAAGTTGAAGGCTGGAACTTTTTATGACTCTTTGCATTTTACGTCGCTTTATTCCACTAATTTTTTTATCTTACATGCAAAGAATGAAGTAGAAAGATTTTTTAACTATGTATTTGTAAGATTTAAAATGTGTATTATTCTTTTCCTAATATATGTATAAAAAACTCAGAGCTTTAAGCTTTTATTTAATTTCCAAAAAAAACAATTTCAATAAGAAGGTTAATTACAGTCATATTTCGTAAGAACAAACATAATAATTGCTTAGAAAAATCTGAATCTACTTTGAATAATTATTTGGAATAATAATAATAATAAAATATCGCAAATCTAAAGCTTATGTGACGCTATTATAAAAAAGTATTAATTCAGCGTTTTCTAGAATGAATCTGAAAATCTGGAAGACATAAAAGCTATTTAAAGTTCGATAGTGAAATGACAGATTTATTTTAGTACCCGAATTAACATTGGCAGTCATAGTAACGATGAAGTATGACAGGTGCAGATGAAAGCTACAAAGTTAAGCCATTATAATATAATTTCAATTATCTTTAACGACTATGATTAAAAAAGTTGTATAATGCTATTTTCTCGTTATTATTTATTGTTTATTCAACTATGATTTTTTTTAATTTTTACTTATTGATTTTTTATAAAAGTTCTCAGAGATTTCAATGAAAAAATATATTTCTTGAGATAAATGGATTCTTCAACATTTATATGTTTTTATTAAGCGTTTATAGTTATTCGGTAAAAAAAGTAAATTATAAACGACTTTTTCACTCGCGGCAATAATTATTTACTCCCTACCCGTGGATAATAGATGTTTTTTCGTGTAAGATCGCATTAATTATCTGATCAAAGTGTGATGCACTGAGTACATCTCGAAAAGATCCGTAAGTTTTCGCGACATCTATTACAGGCTTGCAGCTGCAAGAGCAATAAATTATCGCAAGATGTCTAGAGTAATACATCGTCTTATCCGTATGTAAGTCGAGAATTCACGAGATCACCAAGTTAAACAAAACAAATCCCAGTCGATTACACGATGCCCTCACTATGCAAACTCGTGGCATTTGAACTCAAGCCGTTTCAAGTCACTATTTAACTAACACATTTAATGCCCGTTTTCAATGTCTACATGTGAAATATTTGAGTTTGATCGCCTTGTTATGATGCTCTCTCGTAGCAGCCGCCTAAACAATGAACACGGCTGATAAGCACTTGATACGCTTAAAGTTGCCTCGAGCTTTAATTTTCAAGTTATTTGAAGAATGTCGTAAGTGTAATGAAGGAGACCTCGCGAATGACTTCTCGCGTGAGGTTATTTGCCTTTACGCGAGCCAGAGAAAATTTTTTTCCAGAGAAAAAAAAGGAGACTGCTGATAAGCGATCACCTGAAATAATTTTTTTCATAACTGCGAAACACGTATGTCCCAAAGTAAATCCCACTTTTTAAGCTTCCCACATCAGATCCCACAACAGATGATTAATTAATTTTTATAAATTTGTTTTATCGAGCTTTTTAAAGATTTACTTCAGACGAGGACACTGTGAATTCCAGTGCAAGGATTTATGATGAACTCTGTGCAAATTGAACTTGGTATTAATATAATAAATCTTTAAAATATTAAAACGAATTATCCTTTTGAATGGACTACATTTGGACATATGCGCAACCACTTTGAAAATTATCTGACTGATTAAAGGATAAAAGCTTAAGTACCCCAGTTTCCTTAAGAGGATGTCTCGTATGTTTTTCGCACTTAATTTTTATAGCTATTAATCTGTTCACGGGAAGACCTCGCGTCACGAAATCTTTAAATTTCTTACGTTCCCAGGAGGCTACCTGCCTTTGCCTTTCTCAGTTCGTTGACGAGAGGAAAAAAAAAGATATTGAAAATAAACGCTCGGTGTAATTACAGGGCGGAGCGGAAGAATGCGCTTGGAGTCCTTTGAACCGCGCGAGGCCTTGAACGATTTTTTCAATGTTAAACCACAAGGCTTTGAAAAATGGAATGGCACGTTCTGTGATTTTTTGATAAGAGCGGGTAGTATAATGTTTGCACATTATCGAGGTGAAAAAGCCACGGCACGGTTATTCACTTGAGGCATTGTGGGTGACGGTCGCACGCCAGACTGACCGTGTTTATTACTCACTTATCACTCTTCGTGCAGGTAAATTCCTCACGACTTCTTCATATCAGTTACCCTGCATTGGAAAACAAATTTATGAGGCTTCTCACTCTCTCCCTCTCGACACTTTCAATTTTTCTTCGACAAAGTCATAATAGTTTTATCTTTTTTCTTTGAATAACAATCAAACAAATGAACACTTGAACAACAAAAAATATAAGTAGGTTTTTTTTTAAATTGGGTCAAGATCAATGCAGGATATATGGATACTTATTTAATTGCGGCTGTTTATCAAAATGTCATTAAACAATACTGGGTACAATTTATAGATAGCAACAATACACATTGAATATCGAGCGTTGTAAAACTTTGTGATATCTGAATAATTGAAACGATGCCTCGACCCTTATACTGAAAAAATTTTACGTCGGTAATTCTTTTAAAACTCTGAATAAAGTATATTCACATTTTTATATCACTTAATACTGTGAAATCACATAAAATATTAATTTCATTATTTTCTTTTTCATTAGCGAATATTCTTTCTCGAGCTCTCAGATACCTTTCTTTGGTATACGTACTTGAAAAATGAAACATTGAGTCAGACTTCTTAGTCGAGCTATCTAGACTGATATTGTAAAGATAAGATACAGCTAGAATCTTGTGTTCATTGCTAAATCCATTAACATACAAATCAAAAATATTGTTTGATTTTAATTACATATATTAATTTAGCTCAATAATTTGCTGTTGAACGATAACCGATTGATTGGGTGTTAGTAAAGCAGCACTTTATATCTACGACATATGTTTCTAAAAATATCTTGAAACAAATGTAATGAAAAAATGTGCTATTACTTATTAATAAATGAGAAGATACTCTTTTGAAGTAAAAACAGGAATTAATCATGAATATAAGTGGGTCTAAAATCTTGTCATTAACGATAACAATATCAGTAAACAGTTCACTCTTGCCACAAGCAATACAATGTCGCAGACAGAAAGGCATAGAATATCTCACGCTTTAAAATTATAACTTTGAAATGTTAGATTTTTATTAAATAACTAGCAGGAAGTTGAAACTAAGAGAAGAACGGGAATACCCATGTCAAAATGTAAAAATATTACAATAAATTTTATTGCATCGAAGCATAAAAGGGCGTAATCATTGAATAGCTTGCGTGATTACATTTCGCATTATATGCACGTAAAAGTCTTCCTCCTCAAGTTAATGATTAGAGCAAATAATTTATGATTGAAAATTATAAGCACACACACGCGTGGTGCGCAAAACGTTCGCCGACTCGTGGCTGCGTATTTTTAGATCGAGCTCGCTTATGATTATCGTCGTCGTGGCGCGCGCCTGATCTATTTGCACTGCAATAATGCCGAACATCTGTGCCGCCGCTCGCATTTACTGGCGGCGTAATGCAAGCGAAAAGTCATTTTCCAGATGTTGAGAGAGTCGTACATTCACGCGTATTAGACGGGTGATCAAGATTCTCTGACGGAAGCGGAGACAATCACAGTCGTCCGACGTCATACTCACGTTGAATTACGGAAGTTTTTTGTGCATGTGGTGGCAGATTGTTCCTCCACGACCGATCGCGTTCATTTTTGCCCAAAATGTGGACAAGTTGAAAATACGAGAGGAGTACAGTTGCTAAAGACACTCTTATGTTAATCGTTTAAATTCATGCCTTGTTTTCTTCCAATCGAAGTGTAAAAAAATGCAGTCTTCGTATGTTTTGAACTTTCGTCAAAAACGTTGAATTTTCCCCAAACTAACCGAGAAATATAGCAGCGCATGAGTTTGAGTTAACGCAAACTTGTAATGATATTATTAATAAAAGAATTATTAATTTGAAGAAAGTTATTTTTCTTACTATTATTGAAATCTTAAAGATATTCATTTTTTTTTATCGCTTAAAAGGTAACACAAAATAATCTAAAAATTACAAATGATTTTTGAAGTAAGATTCTCACGCGCTGATTTATTTTTCTGCATCACACATACAGATAGAAAAATACAAACCGCTTATTCCTTCCTTAATTGAAATTATTGAGCTGACGAGATAGAATAACAAGATTTTATATAGATAGAAAATAATAAATTTATAGCAATGTCAGTGATTTACTTTTTGAACGCAGATTTATTAATGCATTTTTTCTTTCAACTTTAATTGTGAGATTTATTTCTTATTATTATGCTATACGTCAATTAATATTTGCTATTTTTATTGCTGCAAATCAGAAATCTTTATTTCAAACAGGTATGATAAATACATGAAATTTGCCCATTTAACAAAAACAATTAAGAATTAAATAAATGGCCGCTTTAAGTATTTGTTTATTTAATTAAAAAACGATAAGTTACTCTATATACGAGACAAATTTACTTTAAGATTGATCTTTTATTATTATCTTATTTACCATCTTTGTGAACTTGCTAAGGTCTTACTCCATGCAATAAACTGACAAGCAAATAATATACGTTTGCGGTACAAACAAGGAAGAAAAATGAAAGAAAATTCTTCTATTTATCGAAAATGTTCTCACTTTTAAAAATACGATATCTAATGATGTCAAACAATAAAGCATGTGACCTTTTAGCAGAATGAAAAGTAAAAATGAAGATGATGTAAAGATATATTTTTGCCAATTTCCTTATTCACTCCAACATTTCTCAAGTAAAGCTTTCAGGTATGCAATTTTCTAGAAAAAATGTCAATCATTCGAGTTTTATTGGATTTATAGATCTATCCAATTCTAAAAAGCTTTTATGAAATTAATTATTTATCAGAAAAATACGCGTTCAAAAAATTGGTTTTCTTGCTGGGGTGGTTTTATGAAAAAAGACTAAAAATAATTTCGAGTAAAATAATAAAAAGAGATGAATAAACATCGCAACACATTTTAAAAATTTACTCAGGCAGGAAACGAATGAACTTTTTATCTCACTTTCTCGATAATATAAAGACTAATGGCATCGAAGTTGGAATGTTATTCTCGCTTGCCATTTTCGTTTTCGATAACGCTGTTTTTGATCAGTACAGGACAACAGGCCATATATTTATTCTGACCACAGCTTTGTTGGCTGCTTCTATTTTTCTGAAGAGGTTAACAAATCTGTTAGCTAAACGTGTTAATGGTTTTCTTCCTTTCTTTGCCTATACTGATCAAGAACAGTGTCAATGAAGTCGTTCTATCGATTATAACCGGCTGTAACCAGTGATTCATTGACCACGCATTCTAGATCACAATATAATTAATTTTTATTTTAAAGTGACTATTCATTGCACCAATTCAGACCAAATGTATTTTTGTAAAACCAGAGCTTCAATTTTACAACATTCATGCCTTCCATATTTTTATAATAAAGTAAAATTTGAGATGAAATAGATTATGGTTTAAAAAGATGTCAGGTAAAGTTAAAAATATTGCACGAACGAATATAAAACCTCAAATCGAATATAGAATAAAATATCTTGAATGCTGATTATTTATTTATATATTTGTACTTAAAAACCTAAATAAAATTAATTAGAACATTGTATACACAGACACTTTTTTTCGAAAACTATTTAATTTTACAAGTAGATGAAGTGTACTTTAAAATTGTTTGTCTAGAGCACTCGTAAAATTGTTCAATTGACAGTCAAATTTATGAAATCATTGTGACAAAGTCATCAATATTTTTGGAATCATCAGACTGTGTCAATAGTAACGTCCAGTTAATTTTTTTCTTTTGCAAACATAGTGTGCTTACAGAGTACATAACTTTTTACAAATATGAAATGACAATTGACGTAATACCCTATGTCATTGAAGAAAATGACAACGAAAAGAAAACGAAAGAAAATTACAAATTATTACTGTTTACTTTTTAACAATCTCATATAAAAAAACTTGAACTTAATCCACATGATGTAGAAAATTTTATTGATAAAAAATTGACAAAACCTGTTTACGTGTTTTAAGCTACTTAAACTTTTCTTTAAACTTTCAGCAACGTTCCGTTCTATTCTTCGTAAAACAGCACTATCTTTCAACACTGCCCCTTAAAGATGTTTCACTCACAGGTAAAGAAGATCCTGGAAGGAAATCCTCGTAGCCATGTACAAACTCAATCACGGATCCTTTGTATTTTTACTTTGTTCACACGAAAAGTCGTGGTGTGCTAAGCATATTCTTCTAGGAAATGTCTCGAGTCTTCTTTGCAACTCATTTCTTTGTCTCCAACCAACATTATAATTATACCTATGCAAGTCAGAATGAAAGAAACCTTAGAGGTCATTTAGGTCTATGGTTCTTCTCTTTGTTCATAATCCGGTTTAGCAGTCTAGGAAAGATTTTATTGGACAGGAGTATGCTACGCATTTGTGGTGTCCTCTCCGCGTGATACTTTCCTTCGTAAAGTAACTCATTTCGTCGAATCGTAAGCGTTATTCTTGAACGGAAGCCTATCTTTAGTTCGAATGAAATACTGTTATCGAATGCTAATGATTGCGTACAAAGGTAAAAAAAGCTGCTGCGTTCTGCCGCGAAATTTAATTTCCTTACTTTTCATTGAATACGAAGTTTCAAATCTTTTTTGCCAGTAATAAAAGTACGATGTCATACGACAATGCATTAAACGCTTTAACGAGCCTATAATTCATTTCTTTGAATAGAAAAAAAAGACGTTCAAAAGTATGTATTGCCACGTGTCCTGGTACTTAATACATTTTACGATGCCTTATGTCGCTCTTTTACCTTTTTTACTAAAGTATTCTTAGAGAATTTGTTTGGATATCGACTATTTTAGGATCTTTTTTCCGTCATTTCCATTGTCTACGTTTGATCGTTATTATCACAGTGATGGCAACCATTAACAGTAGCGACGTCTGTATCTTAATTTTATGATTGAATGATTTCTTTTTTATCCTGGCTGTCTAGCTCATTAATATGCAAGATTCATCGTTTGCATAATCGAATTTATGAGTCTTTTTTACACGTTCACATCAATTCATTAGTATTTTATGGGGAAAATTATAGCGAATCACAAATCTAACCATGGTGCATTCAATATTTCAGATTATTTTCTCTGACAATTCTGAGATCCTATTGAAAAAATTACAACTTTTCAAAATAATTAATGAATAAGTACTTGATTTCGAACATTTATGTACTTTTCCATACTTTATTCTTAGAAAGCCTTGAATATGAATAATTTTTTCTTTTTTTAATATTCATGCAATAAAGTCGATTGTGAGTTTTTCAAAATTTTTCATGTAACAGTTTTGTATAGTTTTGCAAAGTTTAAATGTGAAAAACTTTCAAATCTAGTCAAATTAATTCGTAATACCTAATTATTCGTATTGGTCAATCAATCTGATTTCACTATTATATTACATAACTCCTCTCGATGAGTTTAGTAAATTTTATGAACTTAAATTGAGAGTGCATAGAAAACTGCGGTTTTAATTTGGAAATTTTAAAAGTTTCAAGAATTAATGTGAATTTTAAGTATTTGTACAAGATACATGTGGGAACCATAGTTATATTACTGGCCCTGCAAATTAAATGTATCACAAATAATTATCGTTCATCAAGATCGGTGATGGTGCTGAACTATAATAATGTACAAAAACCATTTCTACTGGACAGTGAATTTATTACTTATCTAAATTTGATAAATTTCAAGCAGAATACGATTTAGGAACTTTTAGAAACACGGATGTTGATGTTGCACTTCTCAAAATGAAACATTTCATTAGTTTTGAAAAATTGCCTGAGTCCGCCAAATATAATCGCATACAATGATAGTCGTTTCCATAACAACAAAAAAACAAACAAAATTTAGTTTGGTATACTCAACCAATTTTTCAAAATTAATAAAACGACACATTTTGGAAAATACATCAACATCTATGGTTCTACAAGTTTGTGAACCTTATTCTACTTCCAATTCATCAAACTTAGAGAAATAACAATTGCATTTACCGTACGATACTTAATTTTGTATAATTACGTAAAACACCGTATGTAACCTTCAAATATGCTAACAAACATATACACATTATTTATACATCCATAGACATTTATGTATACCTCTTACCGGTAGTCTTAGCAACAGTTTTTGCGTATTATTATAGTGAACCATCATCTTGTTGAGCGATAATTCTTTGCGTTACGGATAATTTATATAATCTATAATGCAAATTAGACTCCTGAAATAATTCTATCAAGAACTTTAATAACACTAATCTTTCAAATTTATTTTATACAAAGTTATAACAACTTTATACGTTTTAAACTGCAGTATTTCATGCAACCGTACTGTGTACGCTCCCGCCATCTATTAAAAATGGTCGATAATACACTTCGAGTTTTTGTGATTTGAAAAAAAGTGGTTCTAGAAAAATTCTGTAGTCAATTTTTTACGTATGTAATAATTGTAATTCTTTATGTAACCTTAATTATATTGATATGACGTTCTTATTATTCATTTTTTCAAGTACTGTCATGTTTATACACTTGATTATACGGACAAGATGATTAGAGTAAAAAATTATAGATGAAACTACAATTTATGTACGAAATAATACAATTTTTTAGTATTTCGATATTTGCTATAGTTGATAATACATTTCAGATAAACCATAACATTTTATTTTAATATATGTAAAATAAAAACTGTCGACAAGCCAATGATTTTTTATACGATCACGTTACAAGAAACAATACAGTCAATGTTAAATAAGAGCTACAGTTTGCTTTGAGTAAAATAGGTCCGTTCAAAGGACTTCCTGTGGAACGTGCCGATCGACACATATACATATGTTTGTCCCTGCAAATCGATGAATAGAACTGATGACAGTTGGTCACGCTTTTCGTTTTCCGCATCATACATACTATAGAAACACTCCTAAGGTAACACGGTTGTGTCATTGAAAAGAGCATGATTGATTTTTCACAGTTTTAGTTTCCATGATTTTATCCTTCAAATGTGTGTATCTATGTGTGATAGTTTATTATTTTATGAATACAGTAACTTAAAATAATATAAAATGGAGATTGACTGTGGAGATTGACTTAGAGTGAGTCAAAACACTATTAAAATCGCGTTATACGGAAGTGAAATGAAAGTACAAGATGAATATTATAGAAAACATTATTTCCAAGATAAAAATATCCAAATCTTTTAGGTTGAAAAATAAAATGGATAAATAGAGTATTGGAACAAGAAGAGAAATTGACATGAGATTGTTAACAAAGAGACGAAGGAGCTCTGTAAATGGGATACAATAAAAGGAAAAACTAGAACGTACAAAGCAAAAAATGCTATCATGAATAATGAACAATACTGGCAATGATTGGGAAACGAAAAATGCTGCTAGTAACGAAGAAACCATCAAAGACGGCGCTGTCGCGAGTCTCTCTCATGCATTAATTGAACGGCATGGAGATCATGGAGTAAATCATGAATCATAAGTCAAGAGATAAGCTATTTTTTTCACTTCTTTCCGCTACTTACAAAAACGTTCAAGATTAGCCATTAATCGTAGCAATATACGAACTATCAAGTAGGAAACTGTTATGCAACGACATTGAAAAATCATGATTTGAAGCCATGTAAGAGTTGAATAAAAAAATTTCGCGACTATTTAAATACTTGTACTATGTAAATACTTGAATGGCTACAATTTTCCTTTTAATTTTACTCGAATGAATATTGCTTATATGTTTGAGAAATTATCAACATATAACGCTGCTAACCAGTGTAACGGGGATATTCACATTTTACAATAAATATTTATCCCATCGGCATGATCACGCTTGATTACTCTGTATTACATTTTCAAAAAATACTTTGAGATTTTATGAATAACTAATACAAGAGATTATTTAAAAAATGCAATCAAGCAAAAGTAACGAAGCGGGAAAATGATTGTACAAGCAGATTTATAGATCATGAATATTCAGCAGGTTTCCTAAAAACATTGCGCGTGCAACAGATTTTCGAATCGTCGAACCTCTCCGTCGCACTGCCCACGTCCATGCCATGCCGCAAAGTTTGCCGTTCAAGCGATGCCACAGCCTCGCCAACATGGACACTTCTAAATAGGCTTCTATAAGAAAAAAAAATACGAGGAAAGAGAAGAAAGCAAAAAGGATCGACTGGAGTTAATTGCCGGAGGCAATTTGGGACCATGTGTGCGTCATTTGCTCTTCCTCAAAACTGGAATATCTCTTTCTCATCGCTATGCGATGTCTCGCTGCCCTGCATGCGTAATCTGAGGAGTTGCCCGG
This sequence comes from Phymastichus coffea, assembly GCF_024137745.1. Taxonomy (NCBI): domain Eukaryota; kingdom Metazoa; phylum Arthropoda; class Insecta; order Hymenoptera; family Eulophidae; genus Phymastichus; species Phymastichus coffea. The sequence continues at coordinate 875,715 of NW_026706896.1, read as the reverse complement.
CTATGAAATCCTCTATTTTCTAAGTAAGTATACATGCACGTATGACACTGTATACTGGCACGTGGACTATTTTCTCTCTCTTTTACTGGCACGCGCTTGGCATTTTCGCATCGAGTGCATTGTACGAACGACGACGCCGACGGCCGTGAGCAAATATCCTAAAATATATACACAAGCCTTCCGGACGATCATCTATATTACGTGTGGTTCTTCGGACTCTATACTCTGTCTGGTCATTTGACGGAAAATGAAAAGGAAACTGATTCAGTGCCGACAAGAAGTTTATAAAAGGATGATTTATTGAGCCACGTGCGATATTTTATTGATTTATCTTTACGGGCATGAAGACTACTATAAGAAATCGTAGCTATTTTCAACGGAATATTCAATTAATGAATTTCAATAAATATTTTTGGTATTTAAGCGGCACGGTCCACCGCTGGTAAAATATGCAGTTGATAAAAACATTTTTTTTTCACATTACGATCTAAATTTAATTTCAGATTAAATCTAAAAAGAGAGATCGCGAAAAATGGATAAGAAGCATGACTGCGTATTATCTACAAAAATGCGATCATTGACGCACTTGACTTTAACTTGGCGTGTTTTCTTTACGAACATACGTTTGTCGTATGTATTTCAATTATTAAATTCCAAATGCTAATTTTTCCAGCAAACTTCAAGAAGCATGTGACTCTTTCCACGTTAATTTAATGGTCAGTCTAACAAGTTACGTATATCATAAAAGTTAAGGAAAGAAAAGACTAGTATAACGCGAAAGATAGCAGAATTCTTTAGCAACGAAAATTGAGTAAGAATTGTTATAATTGAGAATGAGATAAGAAAGTGACACACTTTTCAATTGTATATTTTCAAATCAAGTTTCATAAAAAGTTCAATTAAATTCTTTCAATTTATTTTTCTGATTGGCACTACAGTTCGCTGTAGTCAATATTATTTCATCGAATAATAATTGTCAATCGAAAACAGTGGGGTTAACATATATTCCTCGTCAAATCAAGAGATAACATTGTAGTAAACGGAAACAAACATCTCATAACGTTATTCATCTCGACTCACGCATTGTGAAGAACGTTAACCCTGAGAAAATGGCATTCTTCCTGATATAAAAAACAAGTGTCATGTAAAATCTTGCTGCGAATTCGCCTAGTCATCTTATGTGTCTTCAAAAACGCAAGCCAACTCCAAAAAAAAAAAAAAAAAAAAGTTTTAAAAAAAACACTAATAAACGATCCGATAAAACACGAACGTGGAGAAAAAATGACAATATAAAAGTACACAGTCTACAAGATTCATCCTGTAATCATCCAATTCTAACAAGAACCTGCAACAAGACGAGGAAGAAAAACTCGTCAATCTGCAGCGGTAGCAGCAGCAGCAGCATCAGCAGTAGTAGCAGCAGCAGCAGCATCAGCAGTAGTAGCAGCAGCAGCATACTAACTCACGCGACTTTCGCGTGCAGCCAATCGCGTGACTCGAAGCTCACTTATTCACGAGATCAAAGCGGCCCCGCGAGCTAAGAAATACATCAAGTATTAGTAATACAATTGCATTGTGTGGCCGGACGTACGAAAAATCCGGTTCGCTCAGGAAGGATAGCGACATAATTCAGCGAGGATCCGACAGTCACACCTATAACGCGACAAAGACTGTTGGAAAGAAAAGGAATCGCCATCGATTAATCATCCGCAAAAACCAACAAGTGGATTATATACGTTCTTACTCACTTTTCCGCGTTCATAGGTCCCCTATAGTTTGACTTGGCTGCATGTAAATTGAAACAGCTGTATAAGGAAAATGCTAAATTTACGCATTCCCGGGCAATAAAGAAATGTATATACGCTATCGAGAAGCCAGCTGCGTGTATATATCGCGTAGTCACGCGCGTCGCGCGACCACAAGGTCCAAACCTCGTGTCATCGTACTTGGCCATATATCACGTGGACTTTTCACGCGATTCTCTCGTACATTGTTCGGCAAATAATTTAAATTGATGATAATGGCTTCGTAATTACTCCACCTAGCCCCATTAGCGCACCAAGATAAGAGCTTGCGAACATCGTTTTTTCTTTCATTGAATACCATGTTTTATATAGTTCTACCCAATGTTTTTCTGTATTCAATGTGTAGCAAACTATCATGCGACGTTTCCTTATCCGGCACCGTGCAAGAACACGTGCCAACTATTATGTATGTAATCGAATGTTTCATTATCTGCAAGGGTGACCCTTGCATTTTCTTATTTCGTCGTGACAACCAATGAAAAATAGAAACAATACACACGTAGTAAACGACAGAAGCCATTCACGCGACTTGATAAAGGAATGAAAGAAAAGGATTATTTGACGCGTGCGGCACACGAGACTGCTTGGCAGCAGAAGCAGAAACGGCAAATATTTCTCTTTTTCCTTCACCTCCGAACGCGACTGCGCGAAAAAAATGTAAATATTCGAGAGTTAGCGGTCGCGTGAGTGGGTTTCGAGAATATACTCTTCGATTTGCTCAGTAGACATTTTACGAAATTCGGTTGTACATCACGAGATTATTTATCGAAATCGATGTATAAATTATTGATGAGCCACAGCTGTTACGTTTGCTGCCTTTGCCTATGTTTTATGTATGTCGATCCCGTGGTTTAGTAAATTTCGTCTATTAGAAATCTTATTTTCAATGTGAATGCAGTTACTGAAATGGAACATCTTGTTCTATACAACGTCAATTTTTAACTTAAGAAACAAGAGATCCAATGTCGAACATGTTATTTTGAAAAAAATTATTACATTGATAAATTTTTATATAAGATACGAAGTGATGTTCTTAAGTTTTTTTAGAATATTCTGAAACTTCGCGAACCAGAATTTTTATGACTCGGCTGCTTTTTGCAGGCATTTCTTTTTCTTTCATTCGGCATCCCCACCTATAAATTTTTTTCTTAAAATAAATAGAAAATGAAATATTATAAATATTAAGCTAAATCATTAAGCGATGCACGTGAATAATGGAAAATCAATAAATTTCCTGAAAAAAGAGTAATTCATCATATTCAAAACCATTAAAATTCACCACCAATTTACGACATGTCCGAGCTGTCTGCACGGAGCACATCGATTTCTAATTACTTTGATAAAGGTTCTTTTGCGCACGCACATGAGCTAAAGGACGCGTTCGTAGGTTCATTGTACCTCTATCATTTGGCGAGGCATTGTCAGTGTACGCGTACCTCGCACGGGAGCATCGGCCCCTATCACACGATCAGACAACGATTCGCTACGCTGCGCTTTTTTGATAGGAGCACGTGTACTTTAAATATTCCACACGTGCCACTGTCACTACTGTGGAAATTAAACTCAAATTTGAAAATAAATCAAACTTCAAAAGTTATTTAGTAAAAATAAAAAATCCTAAAAGCTAAAATCAACGGTGAAGTACAAATCATTGACAAATTCATTTCCTCGATATTTTGAAGAAGCGTGGAAGCTACACATACGGTGTTTAGCTATTAATTATTCTTATATCTGAAAATTTTCTTGATTGACGTGCTAGTCTTTGTCTACGTTTTTATTGAATACATTGCTAATCCGCCAGAATAAGAAGTAATGCAAGAGCTAAGAATAAAAAAAAAATTTTAACTTTACTGTTCGTTCTTTTCTGATTCCTCAAATAGACTTGTTGGAATGGCAACGATGTTTTTGATTGAGTTATAAATATTGTAGTTATAACTATTGCACAAACTTAATAACACGGCATCGAGATTTATTTCAAATGTTAATAGCTGAATTTTAATGTATCAATGAGAAACGTTGCTAATAATAGATCCATAGTGTTCATCTATTGTCAGACCGTTAAATACTCATCACAAACAAATACAAAAGTGATCTTTACATTTTTCAAGAGCTATTATTAAAACAGGTTTAGATTGACATAACCAATGACAAATAATTTTTTTCACTTTTTTCAGCCTCAAACGTTGTAGTCATAAATTGTTGTCTTTTTCTCCTCGTAAACAAATTAACCATATTATATTATGACGCTACTCATCATATTAACTTGGTCAATGCGAAACTGTTAAATGATTATCAAGATGATCAATTAGCATCACGAATGTGACGAGCATCGACCCACAGAGAAAAAATTCTTGCATTTCCAGTGGTACGAATACATCGCGAAATACCATTGTTCGGGAAAAGAAAAAATGATCAACAATCGTATTCAAATTAGCGGTCACGCCTCGAGTATTATAATTTGAAATTCACGCGCGGAGAATAAAGAAATATCTCGACGTCAAATGAGAATACTCTGTAACGAGCTAATTTGAACTGAATAGACTTGGCGCGCGCATACATTATTACTATGATACACAGAGAGCTTTTTTTTCTTTTTTTTATTTTATCGTTGTTACTATGATAGAGTTTGCATTAAGCGATAAAGCCTGATTTTAATGGGAGTTAAATTTCAAGGGCGAGTGGCACGAAGACTATACTGTTCAGGTTTTTAGTGCCAGTCACATCGGACGACTACGCGTAAAATTGTTAATAACTCGGTGATATTTTTTATTATTATGATTTTTTTTTTCGAAATGATCGACCGATTATGTGAGTGAAGTAAGCAACGTGAAGAATATGTAGTTACGATCGTATTTTACGGAACGAACGCTTTTGAGTAGTGCTCGAAGTGATGTTCAATATTCGATAAGAATCAGTAGTTGCACATAGTTTATTATGCATGAATGCATTGTTGCGTGTTTTTCAAGTGTATGATTAATAAAAACGCAAATATCAGTATAAGTTTAAGCCCCGTATCAAGTAACGAATATATAAATGTCTATTCCTTCGAAAACTCCTATTTACATTTAATTACTTAGTGTCTGCTTGACCGATGCGATAAGCAAACATCGTCTTGATCTTGCCTCGAGCTTTTCCCAGCGAGAAAATAAAAGTGCCATAGATTATACATAGGAGCCCCCATGAGTTAGCTAACTCCGATAAAATCAGTTTACGGAAGCAAGAATTGTCGCTGACTAAATCCCCTTGTGTCCTCGAGAATCAGTGTTCTTGGCGAAACGTTGCAAAGGTCAACGTTTGCGAGTAAAAAGACGACAGCAAATAAGAATCGTCTAATACAATAACAGTGTCGTAACTCAGCGGCAAATGGAAACCAGGATCGCCCGCGATAAAAGGCAGAACAGCTCGTTTTATACGAGACAACTTTGGCGTGTAATGCGACTCGATTGAACGGGCGTTGATCCCCCTTGGAAACGACCGACGCCTTCTTATATATGTGATGTCCACTTGTTGACAGCTTCCCTTTTTGACACTTCCTCTCTTACTCGTACATCGACACTGCGACAGCCTCTTAGAAATTTACTTCCGATATGGCGCACGTGGACGATCCCATTACTGTTACTATAGCTTCCTTTCCTTGTATCCTTTTCATTCTTCTTTCGGGAAGACCCGGATCTACTTCCTTTTTTTCTTCAAGATGAATCATTTTTCTCGTCGAGGTCAGTTCTCTTACACTGATATAAGTACAAACAATTTCGAAAATCTTTACAGTTTTCGCTATCATCGTGACTTATCAACATACAAAAGGATAGAAAAAACCGTTATCGATAATCAATCGTTCACATTTATCAACAAAAGAACCTAAAAATAATTGTGGGCCTGTTCCCAAATACAAGTAGGCACATTTAAAATGATGCAATTGTTTATCTTGTTCAAACATTTTCCGTTCTCAAGGCAGCTTCTCGCGGCGATGATTCACCGTAGAATAACTATTTGACATTTCTTGTACCTCCTGGACTTTTTTCGAGTCATTAGCCCGCGAAACTTGCTGCGCGCGTGCGGTTTCAATCAGATTATAAAAGTTTGATCGATTGGCGTGTCAGACTTAACTCGGCGTCAGCCTTTATCAAATGTTTTGTTCGCACGACCAAGCAGTAAAACGCCGACTCCTTTATTCGCACACACACTCGAATGTAACTAATTATTACGAGATTAGTAAAGTTTATATGCATGTTTCATGCACATTAATATCCAGCCACTTCAGCGTCAACGCGTTCTCGCCTTTTTTTTCCTCTTTTTACACTTCATAATCAACATCGAAGCGCATTTTTTTGTAATCGATCTGATTTAGTATTATCAAGGAAATTGATCCGTAAGGTAAAGAAAAAATTCTTTTAAATTGAAAAAATCAATTTTGGAATAATTGTACGTTGTATCGTTGTATGCTGAAAACCACGGTCATCGCGTTTAATGCCAATTTCACGAAAATAAAATAAGCAATATCACACATAGTGCGATACAACACTAGATCATATATACATTATACATGCATGAACTAATTAAAAGTTTCAAGTCTTATACAATATTGCAAAACGTTTGCATACTATGTGCGTGCAAACTTGGAGGCTCGTCTTTGATTGTTCAATCGAGCTTCTGCCAATAGAGACTTTTTATACTGTGACATTCAATCTACGGCGATTAGATCTGAGAAGCGTCCGGCTAAAGTTCAGGCTTGCAATGAGCGCGTTGTTCGCGCTCGGCTAGCGAAACACATCCTCGAATATACATCCACGTTTCGAATCAATTTTCGCATGAAAAGCAAATACCCGCGTTTTGCTTTTCATAGATGTAATTGATACGGCCTTATTCGACTATTCAAGGTAGAAGATCCAAGCGAAATGAAAAATAAAGCTGCGCGCGCGTTTCGCAAGTTTTCTCTATACTCTGAAAATGCACTCGAGGATGTGTATCCTTGATTAATTTCCATAAACATAAGCTGATGATTCTCGGAGTTATACGTAGCGACGGAGCTGGTTCGCATTCACTCCGAGCAGCCCCAAAGAAATTCATTACTTTTTTTCGCGTTCACATCGAGCTGAATTTTATTAATAGGCACGCTAGACGCGCACACGGGGGATATTCCGCATGGAGGAGACGCACGTGCGTTGTCGAGTTTTCCCCGTCGGATTTTTCTACTTCGCAGGGACGGCGTTGCGTCCGTCATCGGAGAGGCTCGAGCGAAGCTTTATTTACGAGCTTGTTTGCATCGAAGACCTCTTTTCTTTTTTGTTTCGCTCGTCGATCGAACTCGTTTACTTTTCGATGCAGAGGGCTTCGTCGGTGCATTTGCGAAGACGCACACGCACATGGTTGCAGAGCGATCTTGTAAACAATGATGGGCTTGACTCATCCGCAAGATAGCGAATCCGGAAGGAAAGCTTACTCGCCGAAAGGCATTCTTCGTCGCAGTGACTCACATACAATATCCTCTATTTTTTTTATTCCTTATTATGTGGTTTGAGGTTATTTATAGACGATTTTTTTTCGTCGTTTCGTCTTCTGTCTTTCATTATATCGTTTCCATGAATTAATACCAGTAAAGTTATTCTGTCGCGCGAGCAGCGGGATGTAGATGTATGTTTCTTTTTGGGCAGTCTGTGTATTTTACTGTTTGGAGATCGATGATTCATATTCTGCGATTACAAAAATACGACTTGCAGAATCGGTTTTGTAAGCGACCTCGAGGCCCGTTGATAACACTAATACAGAAGATGTATAATACAATGATATATAATACGCAGGAAAAGAGATACTTATTAACAACAACTTGTGGTGTGAGTATCCTTATTATCACCAATTTTCTTTATAAGCTCAAAGTATCAAAGCCACTTAACTCCTCTGTCTATCTCTGGAAGTAAAAGTATCTTGTTTATGATTGCGCTCCAACTTAAAAAGCTCTTGATAGTCTATTCTACACAACATATCGATATAAGATCTTTCCCCGCAGGGCACATCCGCATGAAAAGAAATAAAAAGAAACTCGAAGCGTTGTACAGTATTTCCACATCCGATTTCAAACTATTTTAATACGTCGAGGTAAACGCTATCAACCGCCACAACCACCAGCAGAATCACCAGACGCATTCGTTAACACGGCGCAAGTTGCAATCGTAAAAGCTCAGCGAGATAAAATAAAAAAAAAAAACGAAACCAGTCGCAATGGGGAAAATCGGCACCGCGAAACTTCGCAAAAAACTATATGTGCGCTCAAGGTCGAAATCCATCATCGAAGAGAAGCAGAAACCGCAAGTTAGCCGTCGTACGAGAGGGTTGGGTTCGTTCCTTTATAACTTCTGCAAGGAGCATTGAAAAAGAAAAGAAAAAACGGACCGACAGGAGATAAGTTCGAAGGCGGAAAGTCCCGCTTGTGTCGTCCAATCATCCAAGGAGTTGCATGGCCGTTATATTCCCTTCTCCGTCATCCTGTCGCTCGCTCTCGCGCGCACACACACGCACGCGAGCTCTTCTTCTTCCTTTTTTTTTGTTTTCGACGACGACGCTCTCACGGCCTTCTTTTTCGATTCTTTTTCACACGATTTCTGCCTGCCTCGAGCTCTTCTTCTTTCTCCGCGACTGCCGTGAGCCTATATATACACTCTTTATCTTTTGATGTATAGAAGCTTTCCGCGCCTCTCGAAGGATATATTTTCGGTTCGTCGTGCCAGAAGGCATATCTTGAACATGTCATTCCTCAGCCTTGAGAACAAAAGGAGGAAATCTATTCGAACGAACAAAAAGAAATTAAGCCACGCTGCAGGCTCACCTGACGCATGTAAAGCGAAGGTAGAAAAAAACCTTATGGATCGAAATCGGCAAAAATCGATGTTTTTTACCGTCATTGAAGTCGACATTTGTTACACGCGCATAGCCTTTTTCCTTATCTTCTACGCTTTGGACATTGTCAAGGTAATGAATTTGTTACGTAAAACTAAAAAATCCTGCCGCCGGATTTGAGTTTTGAAATCGAGGCACGAACTAAAGTTTTAATAAGCGCAAACTTTGAAGAATGTTCGTGTTAGCTAATAAAGCAATCGTTCAGTTTATTCAAACAAAAGTTACACAATCCTTTTTTGTTGCTCGCGAAGTCTCCTTATCACATGCTAAAGCGCTATTCCTCGATTCCAAAAATAGAATGATATTATATATTTCATTGTGAGATAATTCGCGTACTCATCAAGGACGAGTGTATCGATAGCTCGCGGCAACTTTAACACTGTATACAACTTCGTTAAAGATTTAACAATTAGTACATTGCGCTATACGTACTAGGTAGTACAGCAGGCAAAGTACGCTCTGCGCGATGTTGCCGACCGAGCGAAACACTGCGCGTTCGCTTACACTCCCGCGTTGGGTGTACGACTTTCCGTACGCCCCCGTAAAGGGATGATGTTGCGCTCTCAGCAGCCGACACAGAACCGCATTCGCTGTTCAAACGTAAAGTGCCTCGTGCACGCAGGATGTGACGCTTTAGGAAAGGCACATCGCTCGTGCCCGAACATTACTTCCTTTGCCCTTAGGCCGTTCGCGCGCGCGGTTCTGCGCTCCCTGCTAGGAGAGCGCACACGCACCATTTGGCGCGCAGTGTGGGGAAAAACAATATCTCGGAACCGAACTCCAGGAAAACTCTCAGCTATTGTATTGTTATATATGCCTGCTAGAGAGCTACCTGCCGTCGACTCCAAGTCTTTCTCTCGTGTCATTCCATTCTTCTCAACTATTTACGAGTGAAACTGGTCAGAAATTGACTCCTATGGCCTAATCTCCCTGTGGCAACTCCGTGGCAGAAATAGAGCGCCGATTTTCTCACCACAAATATATTTGACGTTGTTAAAAATTGCGTTTATTAAACGATCGCTTAAATCATTGCTGTTACGCTCTCCGAAGATAATTCTGCGGGCCAGTAACATTCTGGCCAAATATTTTCATGCCACATATCGTTGTGCGCATTAAATATCGTGCAGATAGTTGCTTTCGATTTTGCAACTGGTTACATAATAAACAAATATTTTCACCTCGATCTGCCACTGTAATCTTTACTCGAAAGTAAAAGTGGTTTTGCATTTTTTCCAATCGAAATAAGGTTCGAACGAAACTTTTCAATAGTCACTTTGGCAGTTGAACGTAATAAAATGTTAAAGAATTATAATCCGAAAATCGTTCTTTTATTCGATTATTCATTTGACAGTCATCCCATTTAATATCTTTGAAAAACTTATTGTTCTGAAAAGAAAATGAACAAGAAGGCCAATCTACCTGGAATAAATAAAGTAATGAGGTTCACATAAAAATTGATCTGGCATGATTGAGCAGCCTTGAACACGGCGGTCTAGCCTAAAAGCGCAGAAGCGCAGAAGCGCAGAAGCGCAGAAGCGCATAACTCATTTGATAATTGAAATGCCAGCCGGTCGTGTGCGTGTCGGATCCATCGAATTTAGCACGGGGGATCGCGCGCGCTTTTACCTTCTGCGTGGAATATAGGTATGGCGAGAGCGAAAGAAAACCGAAGCGGCGACCGAACATAACCGAGTGGAGCCGATCGCGCGCCGTGTGGCAGTCTTTGTTTTTAAACGTGTGTATGTGCGACCGTGCGCGAGAGCCGTGAGCTGTGCAACGACGCCGTTTCGACTATGTAGACACTCAGTCAGCAGCACAACTCGATAGCGCCGACATATATACGACGGCCGCTCATATGCCCGCACAGGAACGGCTCCAATTTTCCTCTGGACGTCAGTGTATTTTTGTGCGGCCGTGAAGGTGTTGAAAAAGTTTCTCGAGCGCGACGAGCGCAAGTGCTGCCATAGCAACATCTTCGCCCGATGATAGAGTCTGACTACATGCCATAATCGAAGGGGTAGCTTCTATCTGCAGAGCCGGTGAGTCTCGCCACGATTACCTACGCGAAGCTTCACCCTCGTCGACTCCGAAAACAAGTGGATTCGCAGGCCCGCATCCTTTCTGCTTTATGGAATGTCGATGGCAACGGAGCGAGCTGTCCAGCTCGCACTGCGCTGGCTTCGTCCGTGTGTGCGTCGGTGTGCGTGAAACGCTGCGCTTTGTCTGTGCAAGCCCCACTGGCGCACAGCGCAACTCCCTTCTCTGTCTCGACTCTCTGTCTATCTCCCTCTCACTCCCTCTTCATCTATCTATGCAGCAGCATTTTGCTCTCCCTTTCGCCTGCGACGCGCCAAATTTCGAATTTCCTTTACAATCTCCAATTTGGTCTCTCTTCTTTCATGAATTATGCGCATTCAGAGTTTCACTGATATTTTTGTAAATTAAAACGGTATTCATCGGAGGTTCCTTAAAAAGAGAAATCGAGGAAAAACGTTCACTTTTCAATGGGGAAAAGTGGAATCGTTCCGTGTGAAACTGAGAGTTTTACCGACGATCTATTTCGTTTATTTGTTGTTTCTTCGATGATGTACAGCTGCATTCCCTCCTCCGAGGAAACGAGGAAAGATCGATAATCGCAGCATAGGAAAGGAATCCGAAAAAAGGTACAATCAGCGCAAGCGCATGATATACCCCCGTCATCGCGCGCGCCGATTGTTATTCCGCAGGCTTATGAACTCCAAGCTCTCAATGCCATCATTACACTTTGCTCCTCTTTTGTACTACGCGTTTTACATTAGTATGCGTCTCTCGCTAGCTCGCGAGCGGCAAGACTATATACAGATATGAATTTCCTGATTAAAACGGTACAGCTTGGTCTCGAATAATGGACGCACCGTTGTTACTGCAAAGAACATTCCTTTTTACTCTTTACAATTAGCTTAGCTGTAACTCGTCTAATTAGATCATTGTATGCTTCGCTACCATATCCAGGCGATGTATGAACAATTTCGAGTTGCGAAAGTTCGCTTGCGCGTAACCTTTTTTTCAACGTCTTGCGTGCGCGAACAAAGAGCGATAAGACGCGCCAAGAAAAGACCGTACGAGAGCGATCCGATCACTGATCGAAGCTATTTATCCAAGTTTCGTCGACTTTTCGCCAATTTCATAATCGCGGGCTATTGATGCTGCAACACACATCGCGAGACGCTCGCCGCGGCGACAGGTGCCGCAGAGCCGCGGCCAAAAAGTAGTGCGGGCTCCGCGCTAAAGCCTTCTCTTCTGGGTCAGCTCCGGGTATGCGTGCGCTTTGCGAGACGCTCTCGGACCACCTGGGTTCTGGCCGCAATTTTCCTTTCGCGCCGATAAAAATCTTCGGTGGCCCCGGCGAGGCGCGCGTGTACAGCGCCGGCGTTTCGTTGCCCAGGGCTGTCCGCGCTGTGATATATACGTCAAAGACTTAATAATAGAGACGGATGCACCTGCTGCTCTCGTTTTCAATTAAAGCCATTTTTCACCGAGGAGTCGAGAGAAGCGTGCCTCTTCTCTCACCGTCGAGCTGACTTTTACGCCAGGTATTACTTGTAAGCGCTGTTCGCGGATTCGTCAATTGTCGTGCTTGTATGAACTAAAAATCGACGTGCTGATTTAGCATATATAAATGGTCGTCGAGCGCGAGCAGGCCCTCGGTCCGATAACGAAATCGCTAGGCCAAAACCTTATCTCGACAACTATTCTTTCGGTCTCGATCTGCATTTAACATAATATCAAGGTTATAACGCTGGTCAGTGATATCGAATCGATACTTTCCGAAACGCCAAAATCACTTGGAAAGGCGCGTCGAAGCTGCATCGAATTTATCCGTGTGCAACTCATTAGCCGTACCTTCGGCGGCGCGTGTGCCAGAGAATAACTCGTATGTGTGCATGCATGAGTCTTACGCTCGTAACAGTAGCGTTCTTTTTCTTCTCGTTCTCCTTCGCGTCTAATACACAATTCATGAATCGAGTCTCTCTCTCTCTCGTGCACATTTGACGCAATTTTTTGTTGCTGCCCCCGCGCGAAAATTAGAAAAGTGGATTGTGCTTTTGCGCGCACTCGCACGGGAATACAACGCGCTACGTGGCAGTTGAAAAACTTCGCCGGCGCGTATGCGTTAGCGTACGATTTTCGCGGTACATTTCATAATATAATGAGCCGGCGTTGAATCTTGCAGCGTTCTATATTACATAAAAAGATCGCGGCTCTGCTTCGTTGGATCAGCGGCGTACCGGGCGCGAGCCGACTGAGAAATATCTAGCCCAACAGCTGTTCGGGAGCCTACTTTCATAATATTATGTTCGGAATGAGCGAGAGAAATCTGCGATTTATCAAACAAACGGCTTCATTCTGTCGCCGCGCTTGGCCTTTTAAGAGCTCTGCTTTTTCCTCGACTCGGCACCGTTTTCCTGTACTTTAATCGCGCAATTTTTTTTATTTGCGCTATACCTAAGTAGTTCGGCTCAATTCTCCCTCTGTTTTCTTCAATTCTACGAACGCGCATCTCATTCAATTAATCCATTTCACAAAGTTAGTCAAAATATACTTGCCTACGCAATCCCGTGAGTACAGTGGCCTCGATTACCTTCTCTTTTTTTCTCTTCTCAAAAATATTGAGTGAAAAGTATCTCAAACTGTATAATTTTCAGAAGCAAAAGCCAATGGACCATTTGACAAATAGCTATTTCAATCGGCAGTTTCCGTGTTATTACAAAAGCGCAAACTGCGAGTTTCAAAACGAGCGCAAGCAGGCAAAAAAAAGACGTTAATCGTCTTCGACCGCTCTAATCTCACGAATTTTTTTTCCTTTCGCGTGTGCATTCCTGACAATCAGACCTGGAGAACAGGTCATCTCGTACAACAATTATACTTACGTACGTAATTAGCATACTGAGGTATACATTTTCACGTCAAATTTCTGCAATATAAAGTTTCATCGATTTCTCAGCGCAACGAGTTACGCAATAATGTTACTCGCATGTTCTAATTTATTCGACGGCGATTTCCCAGTATGCCACAGCGTTTTTCACGTTTCAATCCTAGCGGGAATCCCCGCTCAATTGGAAATCCTTCCATGATGCATCTTGCGACAATATACCTGGCTTGTTAAGCTGCCGCGTGTTACCCGACCAAACAAACGCTGATCATAAACAGCAATTACTGTACACGAAGATTCAACGCTGATATCCATCAATGTGCCCGTTAAGCCCATAAGCCACATTTTACACACGGCTCTTCTTTCCTACAGATTATACGTTATCGCTTTGATCTTTTACACAGTACTATTTTTTTTTTGTTAGGTTCTCACCGGCCTATCTTGCATCTTTATGCCGTAGATAACAGAGCAATCGCCGTTAAATCACGAATATTTCCCATTGGCAATCGGCATTCCTTTTCATTTTCTATATATGAAGACGGGAAGTCCGCCGTCTCGTCAAATGATGATAAGCCAAAAAAGCAGAGTTCAATCGACGCGCACACTAATTGCGTCCGGCACGCGCGCTACAAAGTCGACTTTTAATCCACTAATTGTTCTGGAAACTCCGCAGCGAAACGTAGCGACGCAGATCGCCGTGTGCGCGCTAATCAAGTCGTTCCGAACGTGACTTTTCAACGAGACAACGATTGGCATTTGTCATGCTCGCGTTCTCCAGATGAAAGAACATGTCGTTGAGGTTTCTTCGCTTTTTGCCGCGCTATGGATACGTATCCAATTCAATTTTTATTGGGTATACAAGCTGCCCATTGAAATAATTAATTCGCTCCTTTTTTTTTGCTCTTGGACAGTTTCGCACCACTCGCGCTTTTCGTTGCTCGGTAATTACCTTTTATTACCGCGTCATAGAGATGTTGTTCGAGTTACGACTTAAACGTTATACGCGTTAAAAGCGAAAAGAGAAAAAAGTTGCTCTACATGCATTCTAACGGCCTGTTCAATGTTGCCCATCAATACTCACTTAATACGTCAGCAAAGATTTGCATACCGTTCGTCGAAACGATTTTTCCAATAAGCGGCCAGTATGACAATAACAATTCCTCGCAAACGAAACGTCTAACTTTCCATTGCGGTCGGAGCTTTTGGTTTGCCTTCAATTAATTATACGCTTCGTCATTCGCCACGATCACATAATCCGCACACGCTTTCGACACATGTGCACAAAGGAGAATTCCTGCGGCGCGGAAACGTTTTAGTCGCACACTCGTAAAAGAAAGAAGTGTATGGTATGCAAAGGTATGTGCTCCTCCTTCGGTGCTTGGTAAACGATCCTCATCTGGCCCTGATGGAAAAGTTTCCTTGCCAGCTGGTGAACTCATTGCAAATAAGCGATATTCTTGCTCGTACTTTCTCACACACACGCGCACGCGCGCACACGCTTAAGCAAGTGGGAGGCTTAAGTGTAGTTTATTTTTTCGGCTGATCTGTGCTTCTCGCTGCAATCGTCCGCCGCGTCGTTGTATGGAAAGTTCATCGATACTTAACTTTTCGTTTTTTCTTATATTGGAGAGCGAAAATGTCAACTCAATTATTTTGATTGCGGATTGTTTTCTGATTACGCGAGAGACTAAAAATAATGACTCGTGCAACGTTTATTCAACGCGCTTTTGTCTTTATTAAAACGTTTTTATTGAAATTGATTTGCAGCCAAAGGTCGGCGAACATAAAAGCTTTTTCAACATATACCATACGATCGTTCAGATAGCTTTCTAAAAGTGTTCATACTTTAAGCGATCATATAAAATGTTCAGATTATTCCCTGGGATAAACCCAATATTCTTAATGAACGTTACTTCTACTTAGCTCTTGTACTTGATAGTTCACTTGGCATAATTTCGAAAATCTAAAGAGTTCTTCGATTAAAGGCGGTATGCCAGCATTTGTAGAAAAAACTTTCATCAACGACGCCCAAATGGCATGCTATTTTATTTTATTTTATATAGTATTCCAGTACGGCAAATATCCGCAGAGCCTGTATTTTTGAATTTTAATATGGAGCTGAAAAGAGAAAAAAATAGTATTAAGAGACGCTTGATTAAAATCGACGACGCAATTCCTAAATTAACACATCGAAAGGTAATAATAATATCGCGAAAAGTCAAGAAGACCACCGCACCGCGTTAATGTGCGATAGTCTGAGACGTATCAAAAACTATAACGGATTTTTTCGGGTCAAGGTCCGTTCTTCGTTGCTGAGACATTGCCCAATCTACATGATCGGTTATGCAAGTTTCTCTCTCTCTCTCTCTTTTTAGCAATCGTCGCAGCGTATCGAACTGGTATCAGCGAAATGTTTTTTCGCAGACTCGCCCACAGATCGCGCGAGACTCAGAGACGAGTTGTACGCTGATTCACAATATTGATGAGCGCCGAGTAGACGCCTGCGAAATGACTGGTTCAACCGTGGGACGCCAATTGACGTGATGCAACTTTGCTAAAAATTTGGTTCGAGAGTTCAATCTCTGGCCGGTGGATTCGTCGGTCGGAATATCACCAAGCGTATCTCCAAACTCGCCGATCGCTCGTACTTTTACACGCTAAGATTATGAAAAATTGACCGGCTCGCGGAACACCGTGTGTTTGTAAATAAAAACAAAAGTGGAGCACAGGAGTAGTGTTGCCGCAAGGAAAGCGACAAAGTGTCGCGCGTCAGCGCGATGAACAATTCGAAGTAAAAAGGAGTCCATCGTCCAGGAAGTTAATCGGGAATTCCGGTGCGCGCGATAAGACTTGCATACGCTACTTTGATGCATTCACCCAATATCAAAGCTCCGGAGAAAGTGTGTATAATGCACGTATATATCGAGCAAAGAGATTGCGCGACTTACGTTTTGCTGTACCTGTGGTACCAACGCACCAGTCGTGGAATAGTTATATACAATGGAATTACGTCAAGGCACGAGCGCGGAAGTGTTGTTAGTTCACTTCGTTGCCAGGATCCACGTGGAAAATTGAATTCGAATCGCGTTGCTTTTTTTTATTGCGCGGTGTACAAGGTTGATTCGTAGAGTAGCCTTGGAGTGCCGTGATGTCTTTTTGACTATCTATAGGTTTCGTATCGGGAGTTTCGATTGTTCACTTTCAAAATGACTTTCAGCGTGACATTTCGATGTCTTGAAAAAAAATATGTCGTAGAATAGCAAGCTTTCGAAATCATCAATATAACCACGATAGCACTATTATAAATCGTTGATTCCTGTCCTATCATTCCAGGATCGCTATTTATTTATTTATTTATTTATTTTTTTTTTAAATAGCCGCGACGACTCATGAACGCGTTATCGCCGTGAAAAAATGATGCCAACTATTTGCCGTACGATTACGCTCGCGCGACACCGATTATCAACTGGTGGAGATTAATATAATCGACCTGACAATCGCGATACGTCTGCTTTTTCAAGTGATTGCTGTCAACGCACGAGGTACGATAACGAGAAGTGAGCTAGTACTTTTGTACTCGCTCGTCTTTTCTTTCGTTGGTTGGTTAAACTCGTCGACGCGGAGTGACGATCGAATTAAACCAGTCTGCTCGTAGTTGGCACGTTCCACTGACAATGGGGTCTCTCTCGATTCAAGTTCACCAAATTTCATTGGTCCGATAGGTGAACGTTTGCATCTACTCGATAATGTCTACAAAGACATTTAGCAACTATCGGCGGAGACACGTGTGACTCGACTGAAATATAAGGCCTCGCAATGACAGACGCCTAATCGAGCCTTTTGTTATTGTAGAGATGAAATTGAAAAAATTCCACAAGCGGATAAGTAACAACGTAAGTGGGAACTGGAGATTAAGAGTAAACGAGCGTGGAAAGTTGGAAGATCGAAAAATGTTTAATTGCATAAATTACGTGACAGCATGCAAGAAGACGCAGCGCAGCAGCAGAGTCTGGGTTTTAGATGAAAATAGATCGAGCTCACTAATGCGCCTCTAATTAGATTCTCATTGAAGTCTGTGTTAACCCAATAACAATCTCACCGTATGTGCGTCTGTCGCCCGTCACTGTTATTTACAAACTTGCGGTAATTATTTGCCACTATCCGTATCGACTTTGTCTCCGGGAGTCTGAGGAATGGAATATTTGTTAACGCAATGATTGTCAGCTTGGAAAGTGTCGACTGCTTGGACGTGTTAGGACAATGACGTAACATAATCTGTCGCGGTGTGTTAGCAAGTAAGATCGCGTGTAAGAGATACCGGTAGGATGAGGAAGGGGGAAAAAATTGATTTGAAGATTCTTAAATGGAAAACGTAGCGAGCGCAGTGCATCATCTCTATATTTTCCACGCGCGCGCAGCTTGCATTCGGTGCGTATTTACATTGGATCGCGTCTGCAAAAGCGACGATGATTCTCGCGCAAAAAGTGGGCAAATAAACTGTCAGACAGATAAGAGAAGCCAGACAGAACTAACGCACACTCGAGCGTGAGCGAGCGAGTTCCATTAGCCGTAGACCAACGAGCGGTCTAGTTAAATCGCAGCAGGTTGCCGCCGCGACGTACAGTACGGCTACAGCCGTCGACGAAAATTGACCACATGATGCAATATCCCAATTGACGATGACTTTATATATATATATATATATTTATATATATGTATGTATGTATGCAGCATCCCCTTTTTAAGCCTATTTATATAAACTAACCTGGATTCAATATCTCTCGCTCTGCTTTGGGCATTGAATTTTACGATATAGCAAGCCGCTGCAATTTTAATGTAATATGCATATTTGCCAAGAGATCTCGCGTAGTAATCCCAATTCCCACGGGTACACGTCCAGCTATAAGTCATTTTTGTTCTTATTATTTTATTTTTCAATAATATCAAGAGCTCGTACATAACGTGTAAACAGTGTGCGTGCTTCTGTATTATTGTCATTGGGCGATGCAACTATTTATCATCGCAAGTATTATCGAGCACTATTACACACGAATAAGGCGAAAAGAATGCATGGTAATGACGCGTACTTAATAATATTTCATTGTATTCTTCCTTGCAGCTTGTTAAACGCGTTTATTAACGCTGCCACCACTTGTCAATGTTATTAAAAGAAAAAATGAAAACAATAACAAGCATAATTATTAAATGATAATAACCGTAATTTCTAACAACAGTTAACAAGGCTCACTGAACTTGAGATAAAAAAATACCGAATTCAGCGTACAAAACACCGACTGTGTAACGAGTGATTGTAAGTTTACTCCGAGCGATTATTGGTTTCAGGGTAAAACGAAGCGAAAAAAATATTTGCTCGAGCGTAATCGAGACGCGGTCTTTTGCGTATCAGCTGATCTAAAAAGGAATCCTGAACTTTCCTTTGCGTTCAAAAGCACACCCATTTTACAGCACAATACATGTCGTCTCATTATCAAGCAAACGTAAACTTGAAGACTAATAAAATTTACTGCAGCACGAATGATTTACTAACGCAACTTTTCTACGGAACGATTTGATATACACATTTTCCTGCGCGAAAAGTGCGAAAGCCTTGCTACGCGTACATCGACGTCAAATTGTAAAAAAAATCATGTAACCGATGAGCCTTGAAAGCGACAGCGAAGAAATGGTATTGCAGTTGCAATATCGTCGCAGGGGATCCGAATAATATCAAAGACGAGTTACGCAACTGCGTGCTCTTTCCGCCTGCATGGACCAATTCGCGATAAAGTGCTATTAAAAGATCGCCATGCGTGCGTAAAAATGAAGGCGGCTATGAGGCGAACAATATCGTTATATGGCATTTCGCAATGTGCTGCAAGCGCTCTCTTCTTCAATTGCCGTGCGAGTGCCAAAGATTCTGATTGTTCCGCGCGGAGAGAGATTCGCGTACAGAGGTCACATTCAGTTCTTATCTGCCAGCTGAATTCCATCCGTGACAATTTTCAACGTTAGGATTTAGGTTTTCCAATTTTATCTAATGGCACGAGCTAAAGCAGCACATTACATGGCGAGAATTCCGCTCACGTGACTATGTGGAATGAATAATAACACGTGCGTGTGTAACGTGTCTGGGAATTTTGAAAAAAAAAAAAGAAAAGGAGCGACATTTTAAAGTAATCGCTGGGATTTAGAATTTAAATCACTTATATCAATTTAATCTTATAAATATGCAGAGAATTTTCTCTGCGGCGCACATTTTTATCAGCCTCAATTGTCTATTTATACGAATTTTGAATTTTAATTACGAAGAAAAAAATGGAGTTGCGCATACAATCTCCCGTAGCCGGATCGAAAGAACGAAGATTTGCGGGAAAACCTGTAATATCAATAGCTCCGTACGCACATTGAGATCTGTATCGCAACAGTGCAAACGCTCGTTTCCGACAATGAAAAATGGGAACCAATAAAACGACAGGAGCGTTCGCGAGCCAAAGTTATAAGGCGATCTTCGTGCCTGATTATTAATAACTCACTTGGGCTTGGATAACTGCACTCACAAATGCCCGATGGTTCGTTTTTCACGTAATCTTATCCAGCCAAGATTTTTCCTTCGTTCAGATTGTGCTTCTTGTTATACATTTATAGCGAGCGACGGCTATTATATTTGCTCAACGTTGCATTAACTATGTCAATGAGCCGCCGGCTGCTGCAAGCTTTCGTCGTTGTCATTCTTTTTTCTCTCGCAGCAGACACGGTATATCGTTTATTGTTGTCTCTGGCAATGGAACACGCACAATTAGCATGTACTCAGCTATCCGCTTGCTTTTACAGTTCATTAATTATCGAATTTCCGCGCGCGCTCATTTCCCATTACGCAAATCGAGGTTTCGCGCGCAAGCACTGCACAAATTATACTTCCACGGCGTCCAAGGCTTCTTTTCTCTGACTTGCGTTCATCGTAAAACTACTGCAACTGATTGGCGCGCTTCGTCCTTTTCTTTTCTTTCCTGTTCGTTAACACTTACGTCGATGTATATATTGTTTTTGTTTGTCCTCGAGATAAATTCGTGTCAATCATCGCCGTAGCCATGTCAAAGATTGAAGAGAAAGGGGTCAATTGCCAATCGCTCGTTAGCTTTGTTCGCCAAAAAAAAAAATTAGTGGAACGTGAAATTAGGAGGATCGATATACAGCGACACGGATACATGATCAAGTGCCGGTCATTCCGTTGTTTTTTTTACATAGAACTGTACTTTTATGGCAGAGTAAAGACAAGAAGAAAGAATCAGTGAGTTTTCTGAAAATCGTAAATATGAACGAACGAGGCACGTTTTAATGTCATCATTATGTTATTATGGTTTTCATTAAACTTTATTATTTACCGAAAATAATTGCGTACTAAAATTACACAATGACTTCTCCGAAAACAGCCGAGTTACCAAATTTTCATCATTCACTTTTATGAGCCACGCAATAAAATATATTTCCCACTCAATACCGTGCGGTTTAATTATTTCTTTCTCAACGATAATATTTTTAAAATAAAAAATTGCAATCGGTTAAAATAGCGTTCATTAGCGTGCGTACAGCACAATTGATAATATTTCTAAAAAATAATAATGAAAGCAAGTTAGGATTGATAATTCCCTAACGTACCAAAAAAATGGAAGAAAGAAAGCCACGCTTGATATTTTCCACTTATTAGACGCCCATGTCGACAAATATATAGGCTTTTTGTGAGAAACAGTGTCGCCTCCTCGTTTGCACGTACTTTAGCCGCTGCGGTCAACGCTGCATAATTATACATTTATCTGACGAAATGACGAGCCTCGTTTGTATTATATACCTACACGACACATTTTAAGTTTCGACATTATTACTATACGGTCTCGCCTTCTCTTTTTTATCTTCCTGGGGCTTTTTCCACGTTTTTGTAACAAGCGCTAATAATTAAATACTAAAGGTGTAAGTTGACGTGACGAGACTTGTTGCGTTTGATGATTTTTTTAAACGGATCTGCAAAGTTCCGCACTATCGTATACTTACACTTGTCAATTTTGCAGTAGTTTTGCAGCTTACGTTCATTTTCAAATGACTTTTCCCACTCTGGGAGCTGAGCGGTTCAACGAAAATAATGAATACCTGAAAAACAAAAATATATACGCGTGAATCATTAGATATACACATAACGAGGATGAACATTCGTCACGATACGTGTGAAGTTGTTAAATAGTCGAATAATTAACATCAATTTCTAGTGATTTCCCCATAACAGGTGTGACATCACATTATTTATACTATCTCGGCACGCGGTGACTAGCGAAAAAATCCAGGCGACTTTTCAAATGTATTCATCGTCGCTACGATGCGTCAGTGCACCGAAGTCCTGATGATGTGTGGCCGACATTCAAATAAAAAAAAAAAATCGCGGCAAATTACTATTAAAATCGTTCCTTTTCTGCCTCGTCATTCTCGCAAAGGATATACTTGAAAACTCGCAGTTTTTACTCAGCGCCTTAATACAGATACGTGGAAAACTCAAAGAAGCTGAAAAATCATCTAGAATTTTCACGTGCTCATGAAGAATGATTTCGCACAAAACGCATGGAGGTGTCAAGAGTTTGAGCAATCTTTAATTCGCCCGGTAAACTTTCAAAAATTACAAACGCTTTGTGCGCCTGCATGGGCATTCCCGCGGCCGCGTGCGAATACCTTCTCGACTGTTTTTAGAACAATTAGTGCACTCGTATTAGTTCGCATTCCACGGCTAGTTTGCACAAACTCACGTGTACTCACGTGATGCATTATTATCTCTGTATCCTTCTCATATTTTCCCTTCTTTCTCTACGTGCGCATCACGTGAGCTGTGTTCTCTTTCCGTTATTTCTTCATATTTAATCAAGGGATTTTTTTTTCTTCCGTATAAGATTACTTGGAAAGTTCCAATTAAAGTAACCCCATTTCGTCGTTGCGCGTTCCATAAATTCCATAAGACACTATTGAGGTGCCGTAAAAAAACGGTACGCATAACTTTTTCAAACTTCATTACAACATCATTTATTTCCAATAGCGATATCAACATCTCGCGCGATTATTGCGCGTCATCACATTGAGAGCTGGCTTCTTTCTTCTTGCCGCCACAATAACGTACCTGTTACACCTAAGCTAAACGAGACGCAATGTTGTGGCCGGCGACGTGCCGCAAGATGAATATCTCGAGCAAGAAAGACCAAGTAACTCTTCCTCCTACCTCTCGGTCTCTTTTAGTTTTTCCGCAAATTACTTGTTGCACCCGAAGAAGCGAACAAAAAAACTACACAACGCGTCATTGAATTTTTGCAATAATCATTATTTTCGTCTCCTCGCGCAAGCATATGAGAAGCAATCTTCCCGCGAGTATTTTAAGAGCGTCATCTTAAATAAAACCGATGACTTCTGAATTGTACTTTACCGATGTAGGTAGGTAGTTCCCCGAAGAATCGATCGATGAAAAACAAATCGCCAAACAGGTGCTAGGTAAAAACAGGAAACGAGCGTGCATTTATCGCCACGCGCGTAATCGCAGAAGCTCGCTCGAAGCTCCTTTATCGCTGGCCAACGGCCAGGCGCGGAGTCTCATGTGACATTCTTCCGTATCCATACGCACATTGAAATATCTTTTTGCCGATAAGATCCGAGCCGTGATTACGCATTTTTCTCATTGAGATTTTTGCAATAGGGAGCGAGATTTCAATGGAGAAAAATTGGAAAGCGATAAGTTTGGTGCGTTTTTTTTTAAGCGCAGTTTGAATCTTTTAGAGCTCGTAACGTATCCTGATACTTTAAAGCAGGCTTCACCGTGTCTTACAAGCGTAAACGAATGTATCGCATCTGTCGCTTATAAAGTTTTTCTTAATTGCATTTCTTGTTTTGTCCACGGGTAATCGAGCTCCCGACGTGATGCTCTTGCTTTACACAAGTTGCACCATCAACATCACGTTCTGCCGTTTGATTAATTATCATTAATTATCATTAATTATCATTAATTATCAGTCGCACAAGCTCGCTAAAGCTACCGCAGCAGCGAGTATTTGCGCAGCTTTATACGTTATCAAGCACAACGTTAGCCGCAACTTGAATGGCCGATCGTTCGTGCGCAAACAGCACGGCTCGCTCGCGCACAGCGTCATGTCTCGAGCCGAGAGCCTCGAGCGAGCAAACGGATAATCGGGTATCCTGCGCGACGCGCAAATAACTTATGTCGAGAACAGAGCGCAGAAAGAAGAACGGAGCTCCACTCGACAACGCGGGCTCAGCGCTACTCGAGATGTAGAGCTCCTCTCGACGAATGTCATGCTCGTGTGGGTGTCTATGATGCAACGTGCGCCGCACCATGGGTTTTCATCTGGTTGCCCCCACGCCCCTTCCAGCTTTCTGCGTCTAAAGATAGCGGCGTGAATTTTCGACGGGCTATTTATAATAGGCTAACTTGTCGCACCGGATACACATCATCTTTTCAATACAGGTAAATACAGAGGAATCCCGCCCGTAATAAGCCTCTATTATATATATTTTTTAGGCCAACTTCCGCCAGGACAAAATATTACGCGAGTATACGCGTGAAGGCCTTGACGGCATAACGACTTTTTGAATGAATCACCGTATTTAGTGTACGTGTATTTTTTTTTTCTTTCTTCTGTTGCTCGTTTCTTATAATTTATAGTACAATTTGCGTAACAACACGCGTATTTGACAACGAGACATGAAAACGATATTTTGATACGTATAAACAACCGATAAGAGGCGTACGCGCTCACGAGAGGTTCCAAAGGTTTGTTTTAACTTTTATCGTCGTGAGTCCAAATCATCCACGCGCACGTAGGCAACACAATCAAACAATTCAAATTTTTATAATCCTGAATTGCATTAATTTGCGCGTCAAATTATCCGAGAATAAAATAAAAATCCGATTGTTGTGCCGCAAACGTCCGAGTTATTGCCCTGAATATGAACTCTACTTTAAAAGTAATACAAAAAATCAATTTATTTTCTTTGGATAATCATTATTTCAGATTTACGTAAACATGGGTTGTATTGTAACTACTTCATTTCAGCCACTAATTAATTAATTTCCCCTCATGGAATGGCCTGCTCCAAAGTATGCCGAGTAAACCGTAAAAGCAAAAGAAAAAAAAAGTCTAACCGGATCTCCAAAAACAAAAAGGCACGATCAAAAAACAGTAAAGCACGCCATTACAGCAAGTACAGTAAAAACGTAGGCGATCCGCCAAACAAAAGGCATGTTAGCGTATGCTGCGAGGCCGCGATATTTCGGCGGGCATACGGGAGCTTCGTCATCGCTACCGGTATAGGCTAACGACGAGCGCAATTTGTATTCCCGCGTGCAAGTGTACCTTCATTATACATCTCGCTAAGTACGCTTTTTTTTTCTTCCCGTGTGCGAACCACGAAACGTGTATCGAATGTCAGTTCGGCGACTCCTGCTTCCTACAGTCTGTTTTCTTCCTATTTTTTTTTTTTTTTTGCGATGGCGCTTCGTAATTTTTGTTTTTTGTTCGTATCTTTTTACTCGTTCGAGAAAAAGTCCCGTGCCAAATACATTATGTGTTTTTTTTTCGATAATCCTGATAAAAGAAAAAAAAGATTGAAATGAAAACAGAAACGAAGCATTTGTCCGCGGGAAGCCCATCGGTGTAACGAAAAATTTTCCTGTCACACATCGCATCAGCACACAATAGGCACGAAACAAAATAATATATCCCGAGCCCATTTGTGCTTATACACACCTGCGCGCATAACTTGATATTGTTGCTTGCACGCGCGGCGAGCGAGCACTTGCGTTTTGCATTTTCGGCGCTCGCACGCGCGTCACACGCGTCGGAAGTTCTATTTTCGCGAGATACTAACGCAGAGCATTGTCTGTCTGATTGTCACTCTCGCACTCTTTGAATTGCGAAACTTTTCCAATATCGATTGCGATGCACGCGATTGAGAACGCACACTTTGTAATTATATGCGCGCTGCGGAGAGTATCACTTTGATTTGACTGCGAAGTGATTAGATTTGGATCACTGATTATCGTTGGTCAAACTTTTGCTGGCTCGAGTTTAGCCGTTTCAGTGTCATTCAACGGCTGTATTGAGGCTTTCGATTCGCAATCGTGCGAAAGGAAGAACATGAGGCAGTAACGCGGTAACGAGAATAAATGCCGAGATAAAGAAAATGCACAGCGTATATCTTGATTTCGAAGAACGAGCATTGACGATATCACGATCCGACAATCCGGTGAGCTATTCACAGCGCCGTCACAATAATCAAGTGAGCTGTCGGAGAAGTCATTGATCGAGTTCTTTTTTATAACCTCCAACAGGGGATAAAAGAAACATAGGCTTCGGCTCTGAAATCCTTGGGCAAAATGGGATTCTAACTCTCATAGCTATCGAAACTTGATAATGACTTGGGTCTATATTTCGAAGCGCTGGCAAATCCAAGTGGTCGATAGTGGGAAAGCAGACTCAACTTGGAAATTGTGTCAATGGTTCGCTCTTTCGGTTTGTTTTCCCATCTCTGTTTATAATTGAACGCTTCGCGCAACTGATACTAATGAATATGTGTGTGTGTGTGTTTCTACATGCACGATTTGAAATCGGTCAGACCCCACTGGAAGAATCTTTTCATTCGCAGTGATTCATCCACCGTGTTTCTTTCTTTTCTTTTCAAAACAAACAGCAAACTCTTGTCAACTGTTGCAACTGACGTTAGCCAATTACGAAGTTAGCGAGGAAATTACCGAAAATGTCATTATCTCAACCGAGTAGACTAACGAGTTCGCGTATCAAGGGGTTGTGCAAGTGTCACAAACTTCGACCCACATAACAAACTGCCGCGCGTCGTCGTACGCTTTACTTTCTCTCCGCGAGGCACAGCCAGAGACGGAAATAAACACTGGCGCGCGGTTCGGAGCACGGCGAGCGCTTTGCATGCAGTGCCACCGATTTCATACTCTCTGCGCCCAGGAGAGAGCGCGCGACATGAAACTTCTGCGATTGCGTTGCTTAAGCTTGGAACGATTGGAAACGGCCTGAAACTTGACAAGAGTATTATTTGTCGATTCGTTGCGCTCGTTTTTCTTTTGGTCTGAGAAGAATCAAGACGACGATTCAGAAATACCCGTGATAAATCATTCGATGAATGTAAACATGTCGAGCATCCAAAAACTTTTCCCGTCGAAATCTATATTGGAGCAATTGCCGTGATTGCCGTGTATATGTTCCACGTGCTCCTACTAATCTCTCCAACTTGCTATGGACTTGGAACTCCATTTGGCCTTATCAACATACTAAAACGACTGGGCAACGGTATTGCAGTAGCAATGACCCTTGAAAACATAGCCGATGCCCTTGCGCAAGCGTAGGCCGGGAAAATTCGTTCTATGTAGATCCCGATTTCTTTCACGCCAACGCGATAGAAGCGTTAATCACCAGGATCGCGCGTGTTCACGAACATCGCGAGAATGCCAAATGTAACCAAAGTGCCTGTAGAATGACGATGAGAGCTTTCTGGCTTGCGTGTTCGTTGTCTCGTAGAGAATTCGTTACGCTGACTTGCGAACGCGAGCGAGAAGTGTAACCGCGCAATTGCACGCGCGATTGAAGCTCGGAAACCGGATAAATCGAGCGCGACATCGACACACGTGTGTCGCTTGTCATTAAGGCCGGCCGGTTATTCGAAAAACTTTCCTAGAACCAATTTTCATGCTCGCGCCGCAAGAGGCAAGAGAAATATCCGCGCGCGGACGCTTCTTGCTGCTACGACCACGTCTTCCACTAGACCTGTCGATTTGACAATCGCAAAGTGCCTTGAGCGTTTTATTAGAGGGCCTTCCGCGCTCAATGCCTCTTTGCGATGCGCGCTTACGCGCGGCCAACGCCGTGTAAACAGCGCGAGCGGAGAATGACGTGTAAAGGTTGATCCGCGTTGGAGGATTTTACGGGCAGGCCGACCTGTTACGCGTACATTTTTAACAAGACGCGAGCGGAAAAAAGCTTTTTCGACGGAAGCTGCGGTTCGGCTTTCGATTCGCTGATTTGTAGTCGAACGCCACCATATACGTCAATTGCGTCGTTGGAGTTTATTAATACCGTCATCAATGCGCCGAAGTCGAGCTATAGCCTCGTAATGGCGAGTTTATTTTTAAAAATGGTTTTTAGTGGAAAACGACATACTCGTTTGCGTTGTAACCTGTTGTCTTAAAAAAAGCCGCTCGAAGATACTCGTCCGAATCGTTGAAAAATTGAGAGCTTATTTTAGAGACTAATGTTGCATATTAACTGCCTCGATTTCCAAAGTTTCAGCAAAACCCAATGACACATAGGCATGCCAGTTAGTCTTATCTTTCACAGCCGACATGCGGATAACTGACAGGTTGCGGTAACTCTGCACGAATGGTACGTTAAGGTACCACGCAAGACCGGCTTATCATGATAAACTGGGAAATTTGGAATACTTACCAATTAGTATGTTTTATGTTCGTTGTATTATTTGTTTCTTTGTCAAATGTTTGTCAACTCATTCGGAGGGGGAGGGGGGTAGTGCCGCTCGTGCATTTTTTTGCACTGCTATCGAAAGGTCGATGCGCTTTATCACATTTACCATATCTGCCGAGTTAATCTTATCTTATACTTCACCGCGAAGTAAGCAGCTATTTTTTCGAATACCTTTGCAGAAAAATGAATTACCTACACCTGTTGTATTAGGAAAAAATCACATAGCAAAAAGCTTATTCAGTCCGTAAAACTCGAACTGGATGAAGAAACTAATGATAAGCTAGATCCGACCGTTACAGCTTTATTACAAGAGCGTAGCTAACTATTATGAGACTGGCTACTTTGAGATTCAACCCGATTTTTTTTGTAACTGCGCTCTTACAAGATCTTCAAACTTATTTCTGATTATTCCGAAAGTCCGATTTATTTGATTACGTGCGTTTCCATCACGCAGATGTATCCTGCGTCACGTTACTCTATATGTTCGCGATTCGTGGTGATGATAAGCGCAACCGTCTTTAATTATGTAAATTGAAGAGGCGTAACTAATTGTCGAAAATTGAAAAATCCATTAGGTAATTACCATTGTTTGCGGTGTGTGATGATTTATAGTTCTTTTATTATTACGGCTGAAAGAAGGTCAAAAATAAATGTATCTTCCTCGTTTTGACGATTTTTCCATGATGCCAAATGGAAACGTATCTGTGACAAAGTCTGTATTGCTTGATCGTTCTTGATCGTCGCGCATGATACGTGGGGTAATTATATCGGTACGCAAGTCAGCGAGTGTGCGTCGATGATGTAAAATTTTATTTAAAAAAAGTCATTGATAGCTTTGTTTTTCCATCGCTATTTTTCCTGTTGTTTGGCCGAGAAAAAGAACGAGAGAGGGAAAGAGTATTTTTCTCTCGTTTGCTATCCAATTTTGAATTGTCACCATTGGTATTGCCAAGTGTTTGACCCGAAAAGGCATATAATCAGCACTGACGCGAAAATATTAAAATTCTTCTAAATGACAATTAATTTGCATGAACGTTTAATTAGCGTGCTCAACGACAGCTGACAAGCGAATGTTTCAGATTTTACGTACGGGAAAAACAAGAGAATTAAAAGAAAAAAGCACGCACCTGGTCTCTCTGCAACTCTTTTTAACGAAACATCAACGCAGACAATCAATTTGTTCGTCTGCTAGTATAAACGCCTATATCCCAATAAGTTTTTCGGGCAGCGCACTCTATCAGCGGGCCCGTCGCCCGCGTCGCTCGACGCAAACACACGCCTACACGCGAGCCGCGTTTGACGAGTGTCAATCAGTCAAGTCGCCGGCCACTCTCTCGTAAATATTTTCTTCTCAATTCTTCTGCGCGGCGTAACCTTCGCTCGCTTTTAAAGCCGAGGCTACGCGCGTAGTCGCGGCTTTTCGTTGATATGACTCGTCTACAAAACACAAGCTCGCAACCGTGCTGCCCGGCTTATGCGGACCGTTACTACTGCAAACCGACTCGTCAAGTTCGTTGCGAATTTCTTTACTTTCCGAATTTCGCGTGACATTGGTCAACTCAACCTAACCCATTGGTGTGTAAAAGTACTGAACGCGCCGTCTTAAAATATATGAATGAAAATAAGTATATGTGGTAAGATGTTCACCGTAAACAAACATTACGCAACGAATGGCCGAATTTTCAAAACCATCAGTTTGTTAGCTACAACAGACGTATGCATGTGAATCGCGGCGTCGTGAAAAAAAAAAAGATTGAAGCTCTGTTATCAACGACCACACCTTAAGTTTGCTATTCAAAAATCCGCACGCCACGAGTTCCCAGTAAAGGAACCTTAGATGGGAGTCGCGAGAAAGCAAAAACTTGGGCAGAAAATGGCGAGACACAAGTAACGGACGATTAATTCAGACGAGACCCACGAGGTGAGCGGTCAAAGGTCAATAAGGGACTCATACGGTCAAGACAGACACAGTCGGCGCGACCGAATAGCAGTTAGCGTGACAATAATTCCAGAGAGCCATGCCGAAGAGTCCGACGAGCAGACACGAAACGAGATGCTCGTGCGTTCAATTGCGATCGCATTCCACTACAGTTAATTGCAATTCATTGTCGCTCATTGTCAATTCTTCATCGGTAACAAGCTCATCGTCTGCCCAAAAGAGAGAAGTTCGGCACGAGTGTGGCGCAATCGCGCTCAATCGCGAAACTTCCAAACGGGCGCTTGTTAAAAGCTCAGACTCCTATAGGAAAATTCCGAGTCGGGCAGCACCTAACAGCCGAAGCAAGTGAGTGAGCGGTATCGATCGGTTAATGAGCGCTTAAGCATGCAGCCGTAGCCGTCTGCGTAAGTCGTACACACTTACACACTTACACTTACGCAGCGCGTTCGTTTTTTTTTCGTCTGTTGGCCGCTGCGGGGAAATTCCCTGTTATTGTAGCCGCGTATATTGCTAATTAATTCGAATAGGTGCGATGGCCGAAAGGAAAATCACGACGTTTTCTTCTCAGCCGAGTCTCAGGTATAATTGATTTCACATCCGTCATGGCTACTGTAAGTTGTTTTGGCGCGGATCTTGCAACTTTCATACTGCTGTTGGCTGCAGTTTGAAATATAGGTTTCTGATTTATCTGGTTATAGACGCTAGCAACAACGCTTCAGACGCATAGTTATTATTGATTACGGATCGACGGCCCGCTTTAAATAATGAACTCGCCGAGTGTAGATGGTACGGCGGATTGCTTTCTTGTTGATCGGTCTAGCTTCTCTCGTGCCCTGAAAAATAAGTGTTCTATTTGGTCGATGTGACGCCGGCATCCAGACGACTCTGGTAAATAATCTGAATTTCATGAATCGACCGACTTGCACGAGCCATCGAGCTTATTGAACTTAATTGAATGTGCAAATGGACTTGCGTCGAGCACAAAAATAAAGAAAAACACTTTTCGAGCTGTCTAGCTGCCCGAGCTCTTTAGCGCACGAAGAGATTTGCAGGAACCGCGGTAAACAAAACAATTACGAAGATGCTGTTTGCCGGCGAACACTTCTCACGCCAAAGCTCTTCTCGGCCACGCTGAACAACATCATTAAGAAGATAAAAACCGACAAATCATGCTCCGTTTTTGACGTTCGGGTATTGGAGACCAATTGAAATTTAAAGTGTCGAGCGCAGCGATATAACGGCACGCGCAGCGGCGGTCGACACCACGACGAAAACAAATAGTCAAAAGTAAGATAAGTAAGGAAACGTGGGCAAACTGCAAATGAAGCAGGGGGTACAGAACGATCCAACGTGAAGCGCGCGTCAACGGTGTCGTAGCCGATTAATCCAATTGCAGTTGAGTTCGCAAAAAATGTGGCCATTTCTCGAGGTGCAGCAGCATCCTCGTTGCCCCCTTGTCGTATGCAAATTTGCGCCACGGAAGCCGCGTGCGAGTGAAAGTCTCGCGTGTGCGCGCAGGCGAAAGAAAGAGCGAGAAAGAGAGAGAAATTGGAGAAGAGCTCTCGGTGACTTTATCTGCTCCCGTGGCGGCGGCGGCGCCGCCGCGAGTTGAGGCTTCGGGCGCGCGTCCGTGGTGGGGGCGTGGATAAGAGCACGCGCCAAGCGATTTTATTGCAACGATGCCGACGCGCCGGCCACAGTCGACAGCCAGAGAGTTTCGAGTTCAGTGTCCGTGTAGACGTGCTGCCAGTAACAACCGTATCACGCACAGCGCTGCCGACTTTTTTTCCTTTTCATTTGAACGTTCGCATGGATCTTCTGCTCCGAGCACCGCGAGTCTTTCTTCCAGTGATTGTTATGCCTGAGTTTTGTGCGTGCTTCTCCAAGTTTTGAGCCGTTCTACAGTTGTGCGAAAAATATTCAAAATACTTGGTGCTTTTTTGGGGTTTCGTGTTTGAGACCGACACCGATGTGCTGCTGTGCGCTTAAAGACTGTTAAAAGGTAATTTGAAGTTGGTCGATCGGCTGCTGGCGCTTTTTTTGTTAATCTTTGGAGCTTGCAATTTGTAATTTTACACTGATCGATAATGCTCGAGAGTTTTGCCAGCGGAGAGCTTTCTAAGTAGTAAAAGTGTCAACTCATGCGAAGCCTTTTGGCTTAGAAAGTTAATAATATCGGATGTAATTTTTTCCTTGGATTATCGTAATCTTACGATTAATCCAAAATTGAAACTCCAAAAAATTTATACGTTGATGTGACGAGTTACTTTCAAGATTGATGATATTCTCTGGGTGAACGACCCAACTGAATATGATTTAGTGGAAGTCTTAAAAAATATATTTTAACGTATATTATTGCTCGGAAAAGTAGCGTTTAAAATTAGGTACGAATAACCGAATTTTGGCGCTTTTGTAGTCAAACTTATTTATAATTTCTCTGTCTAGCTAACTTTTTCTTGTTGAATCCTGTGTATGCATTTTTCGTTGAATGACTATTCAGTTTCGATACATTATGCCACCCGCAAAATGCCAAAAAAAAGTTTTTTGACACAAACATGGGAAAATTATGCGAACGTGTGTGTAACACGTAACCAGCGTTGATAAGTTATTTATTTCGAAATTATTCTTCACATTTACAAACGCTAACTAAGAGTGCGATAAATATTTAGCGAAGTTGTCAAGTTACAAGCTACTCACTCCAGCTATTCAATTATATCATATATATGAAGTTACTTAGCAGGAAAGTAGTAACTCGAGGGAACCGTTATCGTATTCTTTTCTTCCCAAAATTGATGAGAAAAAATCGCTCGCTCTATTTCGATTATTATCATTCACTTGCTCAAACAATAATGCGATTCTCAAGTGCACACTCAGCCAACGTGAATCGAAAATGTGTGCAGCATCTGCAATAGGCATTAACAGTCGAGTTGCATACTATCCAGTGAAATAGTCAATTTGCAACATGTCAACATATAAACATGTTCGCCTTGTCAATGAACTTGATGCAGATATACGAGCGACTATATCTCACTTCTCCCCCGTCGAGCTTTGGAAAATCACATTTAATTCTGGTGATTCTTACTCAATTATCTTCTCGGTTAAAATAACTAAACATTTTATTAATTTTACGAAATAAATGTGTTAAGTGACTCTTAAAAAACATGTCTCACAGTTATCTCAGGTCCAGAGATCAAAGGACATTTCACCTAGAACGCTCGAGAAAACGCAGACCTCCATTGCGTGCAAACTGTCGATGCACTTTAAAATTTGCACACTTACAATCCAACGAAAATGAGCTCGTTATGCGATAGACCAAATAATTAGCGACCACGACCTTCCCGAGCTCTTTCTCTAGCTTTTCCGCCAGACGCGCAAATCCTTGGGGCGCGAGAGCCAAAGTCGCGACATAATTAGCTGACGGGATCTCGCCGCACGTTTGATCAGCGGCGTGCACGCGCTGGGGATTCGAGGTGGAACAATTCAAAGCAGTTACGTTCAGGTTCTGGACATAAGGCCATTCGCAGACCTGCTATTGATACGTTCGACGAGCGATGAAGAATAATTGTTTTACTTTCCGTTTTTTTTTTCTTTTTTTTTTTTTTTCGCTCGAAGCCACGCGCGTTTGCGCAAGCAAGAGATGCTCGCCCGCGAAAAACAGGAACTCTCTCGCGGGCGTCGATTCGTGACAGCGAGGAGAATTTTCGCGTAAAATTTTTAAATACGTCGTCGCGGCGAGCTCCGCTTGACATTATTTTTAGATGTGTCGGTCAGCTCATCATCGTATATTTACCGAAAACAAATCGCGCGTTTCGACGACTGGACGACGCGGCACGGACGAAGAAAACACAACGTCGCCGCGCGCGTAAGCATTTGCGTGTATTTGAATAAACTCTTGTTTTTCCTCCGTGCGTGCTAGTTACATTATTAAGCTGTGGGCTAAACGTAGTCGGTAATGAAGCACTTTGAATATATATCGTTGACGGTACGCGGCGATCGCTCGTCAATCAAATTTTGCTCGCACCGCTCGAAATTGAGAAACAAAACACCCGCAGAGTCATCGCTTCCGTAAAATGATAATAGTAGTGTAATAAAACTTATCAGCTCGAGTAGAGCTTTGGACAATGAGCAAGCGCGACGCGCGGGCAGACATCGCGCGTGTCATCTACGCGGATCGTCACGCCGCAGTACAGGGCAGCGTCAGCTGTCACTCAGAGCTCCGCGTTTCGGTCTGCAGAGATGCCTGATTACGATTGTCACCTCTGGCTAATGGCGTCATCGGTCAAATCCATAATTGTGCTGAAAATTCCTGAAAACGTGCGTTTGACAGCGATTCGCAATCGACGGCATCAGGGAAAATCGAGCCGATGCCCTCGCTCTCGAACCTTTGTTCTCGAAACGGAGAAAAGAAATCGAATGTTCGCGATGAAAATGGTGGCGCGCGAGAAGGACGAAAGAGACGATATTCCGCGCGCACGCGCCAAACGGTCGCGGATGCGCGAAAGTGAAAAAAAAAACAAGGAAAAAAGAAAGGAAGAAAAATTTCAGGCCTTGACACGAGCTGTGTCATTGTTGAAAAATCTGACATGAGGCTTTTTTTACGTGCAGCTCGACGAAATGCGAATCGCATCGCTGCCGGTGGCGGTGTCTAACTTCTTCATCGGGCTGCACAGTCGAATAACGATCGCTATTTTCTTTTTTCTTTTCCTGTTGTGTGCGGCGCGTAATTCTAACAGTTCGCTGGGCTTGCATAATAACGTTACACGATCTGGCTGAATAGGATTTATGCTTTCTATGGACGTTGGCGCGTGGCACGATCCCGATAAATATCACATCGCGATTCGGCTGGCCGCGATCCAGCGAGCCAGCGGCTCGCGCTGGCTCGCGAGAGCAGTGCAGAGGGCGAAATGCACGCCTGACCTTTTGATACTCGCAAACACGTCGCTTAGGTGCATAATACTAAAAGCGCGCGCTCGACCGTTCGTGCCGCCGTAAAAGCTCGCATACTTCGTCGCGCGCTGTCCCTCTTTCTTCGCCGGAGAAAGAGAGAGCGTGTGCGTGTGTGTGTACATGAGCGAGAGAGAGGCAGAGCTCTTCCGCCCGATAAAACTGTCGCGCGTACGCGCAGACACGCAAATTTAATAATACGCGTGAGTAAGAAAGCTTTCCACCGGAGAGAGAAAGAGAGAGAGAGAGAGAACGCGCGTTCACGTGCACCTTGATATCGATACACCGTCGATGGCTTTCTCGCGCGCGCATCCTTGCCCCCGTTTAGCTTCTCCTCTCTCTCTCTCTCTCTCTCTCTCTCACACACACACACACACACGCGCGTGCACACACCCCTTTCTTCGCTGCCCTCCCGCGCGTGCGTTCGTAATTTTAGGCTTGGCTGCGGCAAGGTCGCGTAACTCTTCTTCTATCTGGAAATAAATCGCGACAGGCTGACGGAGATTGGGCCCTGGGATTGACACGTTGCTCGAGCTTGCAAACTTTTCCCGAGCCCCGAACTCGCACCCCGGCCGTTCGCTATATCGCGCGAAGAAAGGAGGCGTGACTCAACCGCCGAGCATGCGATCCCGATATGCCGCGGAGATAAACAGATTTGTTCGTACTGCCCCGCGCCAGTCGATTAATCTTTGGGCGTTTATTTGAATTCCGTAACCGAATCACATGACGCGATATGCGTGTAGGCGGCGAGCATGTTTGCGCAGTGTAACGCGCATCGATAACTGTCCGTTTATTCCACGCTCGGTCGCGAGCGCCCGACTCTCACGGAAATACGCGTTTTCGCTAACTAATAATCGGCGATCAGGCCATCGTTGCGCCCAATGAAAATTCAATCGGAGCGACTTTCCAAGAAAAATTAACGGCCGTTACCGAGGAAATACAACTTTCTAAAACTCGAGCGCCCATAATTGCATTTATTGTTTTCGCTCGCCACTGCGCTCTTCGCCAAACTGTCGATTAAGTTTCAGCAGACCTGCGAGTTAAAATTTACTTTCGACCGTAAGCTTCTCATTGATAATTGTCTTTGTTCCATTGCATATACGGTCGACATAAGAAATCGCCCCGGAAAAATATAACTAATGACTTGTACCGGGGGCAAAAACAAGATTCATCTCTCGATTCGCTGCATCAATTTCAAAGTCCGCTTGATTCTCCGAAGTGCTTAATAGCATATTTTTTTCATTGCATTCTTCGACCACCCACGTTCGGTTTAGCTATTGAATAACGCAACAATTCGCACTGCCGGAAAAAAAATGTATAAGCAATCGCGATTTTTTTCCTTTCCAACGTTGCCGTTTTAGTTGCATCTATCGCGAGTACAGTTGTCCTACCAAACTCCACGGGCGTCTTATAAATTGACGCGTAGCTGCACCTTCGCCCATAAAATATACACACACCTGCGTGGTGGCATCTTTCGTGCGATCGCGCTGTTGAGCAACACGAGCAGTATGTGCCCATTACAACACACATACTGCTTGCCGCACGATCAGAGGCACGCGATTATTGTTTGAAATATCTGCGCAGAAAAATGTAGGTCTCGCAAACTTGAACTAGTTATGCGGCGGAGAGGAGAAAAACAAATCGCTTTTCTGACTATAATAACAATAATAATAAAGAGCCCGCATCTTGTGCGAGACGCGGGCCAATCTTATAGCGAATGACCGAAATGAAAAAAATGCACGCTCATCAATTTATCATCCCAAGTTAGACGAAGGGAAAGTAACGTCCACGAAGGTGTCAAAATAATAATGACGCCCATATAGAGATGCTGTTTTTCCGACCTACGCACACCGCTGACCGCCAGCGGCAGCGAGCACGGTAGCGCAGGCTATAATTGGATTGCACTTCTTGCGTGCACACCTCCGATTTTCCCCGGAGGCTCGCGTCGCGTCGCGCTGTCTGATGAGAAGCTCGCCGCTGCGGAGCTTGACCTTATCTTTCTCTCTCTCTCTCTCTCTCTCTCTCTCTAGCTACGCGTAGGCGCTGCTCTCGTTTTCCGAAGCGAAGCCTTGTTTATTGCTTTTCAAACGCGTCTCGATAAAAATTATTAAGCTTCTCATCTCTATCCCTCACTCTCTCTCTCTCTCTCTCTCTCTCTCTCTCTGCCGAAGGTATCTATTGTGTCGTTAAATTATCGCGATGGCCATCAAAATATTTTTCCTCGAGATAAAAGCGCGAGTAAGA
Organism: Phymastichus coffea; assembly: GCF_024137745.1. NCBI lineage: Eukaryota > Metazoa > Arthropoda > Insecta > Hymenoptera > Eulophidae > Phymastichus > Phymastichus coffea. Next base: position 838,434 of record NW_026706896.1, on the reverse strand, counting down.
ATTGTCCCCGGCGGACACTTACGAAACAGAAGCCGTTGCGTAAGTTTTGGCATTCTTCGCTGCTTAATGAGGCATTGAACATAGAAAAAGACAAGAATGAACTTTCAAGATCGTAGGTATGCAAACTCGTGTAAATGCAACACATGATGCTTTCGCGCGCGAGGCAGAGTAGGTTATCAATGTCAGTTTTTTTAGCATTTCAAAATCAACAATAGCAAACTATCTCATTGTTTGCTCGCCTTGGAAATGTACATGGCATTCGTATGTATACCACTTTGCAGTTTGCCGTGTGATACAAAACCGTTCGCTCTCGTTTGATTGAACCGACCGAAGTAATCACACTTTATTATCACTATTATCGACCATTGAAATCTAACCGTGGCGAAGTTGCAGCCTTCGATCTCAATTGTTTGCCACTCGAACGAAATCTCTCATCGTTCTTCTTCTTCTTTTACTTTTGTCGCCGTACAATTCTCTCATTCTTGAGTGTTATCTCGCGAGCGCGTGCAGGTATTCCATATCGATAAGCGACTATACTGTTACAAGCACCAGTATAAATCGTCGTGCGCGAATGAGTATCGGCATCAGATCGTCGGCTTGGTTTCGAACAAGACATGTGTAATTTACCTTGACGCTCCATTACAAGTGAGTAAACACGTCGATTGTAAGTTGCGCCTTGAACTTTGCTCGGCTAAACAATGCACGCAATTGTACAATGCGTTTTCATTTTTTCACTTTTCATTTTTTAGCTTTCATTTCTTTCCAAATCATTAGCTTTTATTTGGCGAGTAACATAAAAGTATTCCGGGCAGTCGTCTTGTTCTCTCGTGGACCCTGAATCGGCTGAAAATACATATTCCTTGCCGACATCGGCTCGATCCAAAGTCACGTTTCGTCAGATACGTCAATGAGAATCGATATAGTCACGTTTTCCCCTGAGAATGTAAAAAAGGTGACGTGCTCATGCTAAGCGTCTTATTTGTGTTTTTTGTTGCAGGAGCGTGCAATAATTTATGAATGGATGGCGGTTCGACGGAGAACGCGGGAGATGGATCGTCTAAGGATATGGGAGGTGTGGAAAGATGGGAGACCGATACAGCAATCGCAGCATGGTCGCTGTTGCTGTTTGGCTCGGTGTTGCTTAACGCCACCCTCCTTATCGCCTTTATGCGTCGACCAGGCTTGCGAACCATCTCCAACAGGTTGGTAAAGAAGCAAACGCCGACCTGATTTCTCTCGATTCGGCAGGAATGCCATTGATCGCGAACTTATTATAAAGCCGAGCTGCCCTTGTCCGTTGAAAATACGATTCTTTGGGCTTGCGTAACCGGCTCGCGCTAGCCGCCATCGAGGATATCCGTTAATACGCGCATACGTCCACTAACGGTTTCACCAGGAAGCGCGATGTAGCTTTTGTGTTTCTCTCGCGCTCACTCGGGACGAAACGATATATAAAATGATTTTACGAGCAAAACGTGAAAGCTGCTGCGCGCCTGCGTGAAGGGTTATAAAGAAAGAAGGCCACGCGCTGAATTATTATCGTTATATAAGTGGAAAGAAAGATATTTCGCGCGCGCGTGCGTGCGTGATTTTTAATTTCAACTGCGGAAAGATTTCAATGCTCGCTAATTTCGAAACGATTCTCACGTGTGACTTTCGATATTTTTTTTTCTTTCTTTTTCTGGCGTTTCTTGCGTTCTCGTGAATTTCACACGGGTTTCCAGGTTAAAGTTGTGTTTACGTATTTTTTCATTTCTGTCATTCGCATAATGGCTTGGGTTCCTTAAATAAAGTTGCCATTGCCTTTTGTTTTGTCAGTTTACATTGGCAGACGCGTAACAAAGTATTTCAGGTCGTAATTTTTTGTTGCTATAACGCGATAATTACGTAGCCGTGAACGGTGCACATTGGACATTTTGACACTGCGGAGCTCGCTAACTTCTTTTGCTTTTGCGTTTCGAACCGCTCGCTCGACTCCGAATGGCACCTGTTCAGGCCAAGTTTTTTACTAGCGCTTCGTTTTTTGCCAGTGTTTAGGAATACACGAATTAATTCACTGTAGTACATTTTTTAAATTTGTTCTTCGGAAACGACAGTCTAATCACCATAGCGCTTCTCTCTGCACCTCGTGTGTTCAGCTGTAACCAAACCTACTTTATTTCTAAATCAAATTAACAATCAAAGTCGAGTATAAAAGTATCAAGGTGATTATTTATTCAACTGGTTTTTTATTCATGTCGCCTTCCCGAGGCTCACATTATTTCTCTCTCAATTAAGTGTATTATAATGAAAAAAAGAGGCTGTCAATAATTAAGTCCGCTTTAAAGTTTTTTTTCTCCAAGCTCCAATAAACTTTGTATCTGGGCTAGAGGTTACGCTATTATAGCCAGTCATTGATTTTACGATTATTCATATATTAGCTTAAGTTTAAAAATAGTTTTATCTATATAAAAATCCCCGCCATTATAAGTGTGTCATGTCTATAAAGCATTGAAAATTATTTATGAAAGTTGTAATATTTATCATTAAATACGATTGAAATTGCATATTCAAGAGAAATTCTAGAAATGCATTTATTTCAATCCTACTCGTAAATTCTTTTTTTTTTCTTCGCTTGCTTTAATTTAAAGCGCGATGAATTTTTTCTTCTCTCCTTGAGTAAAACTGTAAAGTCAATGGTCATATCAATTACAACGATTGTCGCATTTGAAGCAGATTGAATGTCATTCTCTGCTGAATCTGTACATTATATCAGCATAATCAAGGCATTTTTTTAGCTTGACATTGAATGCAGTAGATCTAATTAAAAGAAACTCGTAGTAATTGCAATGTAAACGTTAAAAAAAGAAGAATCATCGTATTACACGTGAACCACATTATCATTCTATCTGCATATATCTGTAATGAATTCTATTTTCACGTGCGCTTGGATGTTCTGTTCAAGTGTCGCAAATCTCATGTTTCGTTCGTGAAAAGTAGTCCTGTTTTTGCATCGTCTGCACAGACGTCCGTGGTAGCACATCGGCTGGCAGTCAAATAAGAACGAATAAAAGGAAATGAATTGCCAAAGGGCGGAGATCGCTGATGTGCGCGTTTGCCAGAAGTAGGCCGAGCGAGTTCCAACTTTGGCTGCGCTGCGACAAAAGCACTCGAATCGAGTTTACGATTTGCGCTTCCGCGCGCAACGGCGCATTACATCCCCGGCGCGGCCCATGAAAATAAGGCTCTGGGGCAATAACAGTAGCAGGCAGTGAGCAATTGTCTCACTCTCCCTCCCCTTACTCTCCAAACGTACTCGAATCGTCGTCCCACTGACTTTTTCAACGAGTTCGCTGCTCCTTGGTGCTCACGCGAGTTTGTTGTGTTTGTAAATCGTGGGCATTGATCTTCGTGTTGTGTCGTGCCTTCTCGAAGTATTATTAGTTTGAAAATATTGCCGTAGACACCCGTGATAGAAATAATAATAGAAGCTGGACAAAATACGCGTTTCCGCTCCAGCTCGCGGAGCTTTTTACGCAAGAAGCAGAGGGAGAGAGAGAGAGAGAGAGAAAGTTTGACGGACAGCCATGCGCTAAAGTTAGATACAACCAATAGGCTGCGAAGGCTCCGCTGCTTTTGCGTTCTCGCGGCAAGATAAGACGACGGGAACTATATATGCTCGCTTTCGCTAAAAATACGGTATGTTAGTGTACCTGACCTCGGTCGCTTCTCCGGCACTATACTTTTTTTTCATATCTTGTTTTCTTTTTCTTCCGTTCTTTTTTTTTTTCTTGTTTTTGACAGAGAGAAAAATTTAAGAAAAGATACAATCAACGAAAAAGACTTCCTGCAGATAATACGTGTCGCGCAAAACTAAGGAAACGCGAATAAATACAGTTTGGGCGTTGCACGACCATTATGAGCGAGCTTTAACAAAGTTGTTTTCGCGTTAGTGCGCGTTTTATTTGCCGATGGTCCTTCGAGTGAAAACACATCGCGCACGGCGATGCACTCGCACACTAGCTCAATAAAAAGACGCAAGCGTCATAAGTGGCAATCTAAATATTGAGTCAGACTAAACGGGTCATTCATATTTTCCTTCTCGACGCTGCCTCGTAAGAAACGGCTATGAAAGCTGTGTTCAGTGGCGTGCATTAATTATTTTAACGAGCAACATGTTTTGAAATAAAAAAGGAAAAATCTGTGTTTACCGTCTGAAACGAGGTGCTAACGACGATCCTTGTGTTTCGCAGATTCGTGATGAACCTGATCGCCTCCAACTTGCTGGCGATATTCGTGCTGACGAGTCTGCTGATCACCAACACCTGTCAACTGGACGCCCACACGTGGACTCCGAGTGTCTGCGCCTTATCGGAAGGCGCCACGGCCTTGGTGACCACCTCGTCGATCCTGTCGGTCCTGCTAATCGGAATCGATCAGTACTTGGCAGTAGTGGATCCTCTGCGTTACCGTACTCGTATCGACAAACTCAAGTGCGGCTTACTCATTCTAGCCGTATGGTTGATCGCTTTGACATTCGGATCCTTAGCGAGCTTCAACCCCCAGCCGCGAGGTCTTTGGAAGCTGTGCTCTCCCGGCACCCTCGACGAAACTCAATCGCGAGATTCGACCAACGTAGTGGAATACCAAGACAAGATCCGCGAGCCGATCAACGAGTCGGCCGAGGCAGCCTTTCCAGCCAGTCACGCCGGGGAACCCGACAGCGCCGCGATCAAAGTCAGCTACGGCATGGTGTACGCGCTGTTGTACGCGGTGCTCGGCTACCTCGTGCCGTTCGCCACGATGTGCTGGATCTACGTGAGCATCTACATGGCGGCGCGGCACAACTCGGAGCGCACGAGGCGCACCGGCTCGAGGCCAGTGCTCACCTCGGGCAGCTTCAGCGAGGAGAGCGGACACCGTGGTCCCGACTCGCCGTCGCTCGAGGACGTGCGCCGCATACCCAAAATCTCGTCGTTGTCGTCGATCGACGAGAACAGCGAGGCGACTCCTAGTCAGGCAGAGCCGCCGGTCATCTTCACCGTCGGCAGCCAAGACCACCCAGCCAAAGTTCCTAGCGACCGGCAGCCCGTTGCCGCGGCGGTCGCCGACCATTGCAGCGGCAACGGCGCTGCCAGCGACGAGTCGCGCAAAAACTCGCAGGATCTCACGTACGAGGAGATGATGCTCGGCTGCAAGCATCCCTACGAGTACGAGGACGACGATTTGGTGCGCTCGAGCGACGAGGAGGAAGAGGAGGAGGAGGAGGAGGAGGAGCAGCAGCAGCAGCAGCAGCAGCAGCAGCACCGCGATCATCACGAGTTCGAGCCGCTGTCGTCGGGCGACAGGCCGGCCCAGGGCTCGGTCAGCGTGAACTTCGACCTCGCCGAGAGCGAGCACTCGAGGATGCTCGGCACCCCGGCACAGCCGCCGCCGATCGTCACGATCACGCCGCCGGGCCAGAAGCCAGCCGTGCCACGGGCGCCGAGCAGCAAGACCACTCACAACTACATACACAACCTGAAGCATCGCATCAGCAACGGCTCGCTGTTCAAGTATCGCGAGGAGACGCGGGCCGCTCGCATCAGCGCTCTGGTCATCGTCATGGGCCTGATCTGCTGGACGCCCTACGTGTACGCGCTGCTCTGGAGGAACTTGCAGTCGCAGACGGCTCGATCCGACAAGCTGGACGGCTTGGCGCTCGGGTTCCTCGTGCTCGCCACCTACGTCAGCCCGCTGCTCTTTGGCTACCGCTCGAAGCGGGTCAAGCGCGAGCTGCGCAAATTCTTCTGCTTCAAGCGCGAGCTTTCCTACAAAAACAATCGCAGCTTGATGGCCAAGAAGGTGCTGCGCCGGCGACACAGCGGAGTCACGATACTCGGACAGTTAGCCGGCGACGCAGGGATCGAGCACTCGAGGTACAACATCTTCAACTGCGTCTACGGCAAGAGCAGGTGGCCCAAAGAGAAGGTGCAGTTCGTACAAGTGCCCGAGACTGCATTGGCTGTTGAGACGTGTCGAAGTAGTTTCAGCAGCGGCGCGAGCACGCAGATCTCCAGCACCTCCACCGACGAGTGCTGACGAGTACTGCTGCTCACCTAGACTCAAGCGCGACGGCGATCTCTAGTTTTTTGCCTGTGTGCGCGTGCGAGCGACTCTCGTTGTTCGGATCCTTGAATAATGTATGCTTTCTTTCTTCCTCCCGGTGTCCGAGAGAGCATCAAATTGGAAAATTATGTAAACTAACGGAGATAATGCGATCGACGCTCCGACCAGTTGGTCGTCTATCTTGGCGTACGTGACGAAAAGTGTAACCAATACCGCGAGCGAGAAATACTTCTGTATCGAGAGAGCGTCGCCTCTGCCTCGCGCGAAAACTCGAGTGAAAATGGTTTCCTTGTTAAACCAGCTGTCGCATTATTAAAGTGAATCACGCGCCCGATTTGCGCGTTGCATTTAGAAAGAGAGGCTGAAAGTCAACCGTTGAATGCGTGCGTGTGTGACTGAGTGGCGTGACGCTCTTTCCTTCTCTTCGTCGAGCGCAAAGAGAAACGAAGAGAGCAGCGCGCGTGAATGAACAGAAAAAGATCGTTTCTGCGTAATAACGACATCTTGCGCGTTGTCTCTATTGTAATCCGCCAAGAGAGAGAGAGAGAGAGAGAGAGAGAGAGAGAGAGAGAGAGAGAAAGAGAGAAATTTGGCAAACTGACTCGAAATTGGCGGTACATTATTTAGGCAAAATAAAGATGAAACTTCTCTCTTGGTGTGTATCGTGTGTGCGTGTTCGTCTTCACACTAGTATTAGACATCGTCTCGAGAAATTTTGAGATGGATTCCATGACAGTTCCCATGCTCGATATTCTGATTATTTATTTTGATGTATAATATTTGTTCGCTTTCAAATCGAAACGAGTTTACGACCCATTGGTATGTAATTTCAGCGACGGATAATGTTCTTGATTTTTAGTATTCTTAGCTATAAGTTGCTGATGAATGGTTAGACTTTTTGTACATACTGTGTGAGTGTGTGTATATGTGTGCGGGTGTGTGACGTAAAAATTTTGGGGAAGCAAGCTATATTGGGTGACTAAATGTGCGGTTTACATTCTGTAGGAAATCGTTTTCCTTTTAAAAACGTTTCAGATTTTATCGTATGATAAATTACTTAAAATGGACTGGCAAATGATCGCGTGCTAGTCACTCGTTATCTTACAAGAATAAAACCACGAGTCGAGTACTTAAATTAGATAACGCGTTCAATATACTTGGCAAATCCTAATTTATTTTAGAGCATATTTCATAAAAAATCACTTTGGTAATGTCGTTCTCTTCCATTGTAAATACCATTTTTAACCTCTATGTATTTTTTCAAAAAATCATTGTGTAACCTTTCTATATGACTCGAATCTGTCTTAGTTTTTAAGCATGAGCTTACTTCCCTCTACAATCGACTGTACGATCGTAAATCTATGTTAGACAACCGTTGAAACTTTGGCATGAACTTCCGTTTTTGTACACTTACGTGTGAGAACTCGATTATTGAATACATTATCAAGCGAACAAAGAGACATGAATCACAGAATAAAATAAAACTTGTAACAGGTCTTAGAGTTGCATGAACACTTTAAAAGTCACAGACGAACGTCAGCAGTAAAAATGCCAAAGTAAACGTTGGTTTCAACCTAACGACGCAGTAAATGAACTTTAAAAATAAATTTAAAAGAATCATGTTAAAATATAGATTGATGAAATAAGTAGCCGAATGATATGTCAAGCAGGGATAAAATAATAGACTTGAAACACTTTAGAGTTTGAAAGCATTAAGCTTTCAACTATTGAAAATAGCAAAAAAAAATTGTAAATAATAGAATAAATATATCTAAGTGATTAGATGAAAGCAAAGCTACGCGAAAGTGAACTTTATTATTGACACATGGACAAGCATTTTGCGCATTTTTGCCTTAGAATTAATGGATGTATGTTTAAGTCGATGAGTGTATAGCTTGTTGTCGAACAAATCGACAACGCGAAAAGTTTCATTCTCCTTATAATATGTTCGTCCTCTCTGTCGTCGGCGTTATTTGTAGATATTTTTTTATGCTTACGTCCTTAAGTAATTTTGTATAAGATATCAAACTTCTCATTTCTTCTAGACTGTATTTTTTTGTACATTAGCTCAGTCATCATTATTTATATTTAAGGAACTGTACGTACGGTCGCTGGACGCGGGCATGGGCAATAGTTGGTTTGCGTCCAACTGAATGCACTTTTCGAAGAAACGAAGAAAAAGCGCTTCGAGCTTCCGAGCTTCGAGTTAAAAAAAGTGCCAGAAATTTTTCCGGCCGATGATGACAGAGAACGAAAAAAGCAATAAGCCGTTTCAAAATTGTGCTCAGCTTCACACTTAAACAATTCAATGTTGATGCTAAAAAGCCAAAAAACCTAAAAATACCTGTTCATCAGGTGGAAGCAGAAAGTTTCTTTGGAAATGTTTACGGAAGCGAGAAGAGCGATTTGTAAATATATTGTAAACGACAAGATGCGCATGCTAAAAAAGGAGCGTCGCGACTTTACGGACAGTCTCTTACGAACTTGTGATATATCTTTACACGTCAGCCAATTATGAATAACGAGTCAGCCTTAATTTGTATTAATTAAGAAAGTCCTTAACTTACACGAGACTTAATTAATAAATTATATCTTCCGACAAATTAAAATCAGTCTTCTCTTTTTGAACAAGAGCATACTACAATGTACCCATCCTTCGGACTTTTTTCCCTGGAATTTCCTAATTGCGAAATACGATCGAGTTTAGATCAAGGCGACGCATACATTTATTCAACGTTTAGCACGCATAACGTTTACTTTAATCGACGATAAGATTGGAAACTTGACAAAGACAAAATCAAAATATATCAGTAAAACGAATAGAGGGTTAAAGGAAAACCCCGATTCAAGCTCTGATTCACAGTCAGCTGAGCAATATTTACGAGGCGTAACATTCAGCAGATTCACGCAAGTCCTATCACATTCCGCAAACAGCGTATACACTATTCCGAGCAATTTGGCATGTCCATACGGCCGAAGTAATCGCAGACAGCCGCGCTCAGGGAGAAATTGATCGTCTTATACATTTCATAAATGAGGGTGGAAAAGCGGTATAGTCGCATGAAGCTTCTTGGAGCGCCGCCAAAACTCACTCGAAAGAAAGAGCTTTGGCATGAGTATGAGGCAAAACGCACCGCCGCGCGAAGCCTCCTGGGAGACTCTTTGGCGACCGTCCAAAAAAGCGTGAAAGATGCTTCTCTGGCCCCGGCTTGCTTCCATGACAGCGCGTGCGACTGCATTTTTAAGTAGGTCTTCTTTTACTATCCGCAGCTGAGGATGATTGATTGTTCTTCTGGAGCTTCTTTGCGCGATCGATCAGTGAAAGTTGAATCTACGTTGCAAATTATAATTTTAACGACTTGAGCAAGCAGCACTGCAATATAGTACGCAAAATCTACACTGACAGATGAGAAGTCAAATAGTAAGAGAAAAGTCGATTGAAAAAAATTTGTGTTAGCGATAGTCAATCCAGTGATGCAACAACTCTCTAATAAAAAACAATCGTGTATTTAGTTTGTTATACCGAATGCTCGGCTGTTTGCACTGTCTAGACATGATAAGTTACTGTTAAGAAATCAACTCACTCATGCACAAACATTTCTTATTGATGCAAGTCAACAAAAGAAACGAAGTAAAGAGAAATTGTTTGTAAAATTCAGTTACATAATCGAGAGATCTACGTATGGTATGCATTTATTATTGTACTAGCTAAATATAGTATAAGTGTTTGGTTCTTATATAAAAATATTCAACATTATTACCCAACATAAAAAGTATTTACAATCAATATTTATTAAGATATTATAAACTTACACTCATTTAAGATATGTACAGAGAAAATCAACCGTTTTGTTATAGCAATATTTTTATTTCAGTTCAATTCGTATATTATCAAATTTTCTAATTTTTCATCATTTCTAAAGTGTTTTTCTCTTGAACTTATAATTACAGTTTTTCAAAGATAAAACTTACAACTTACGAAATATAATGTACAAAAAATATTGATCTTTATGATTAACCAGAAAAAATAGTTTTCCTGTTATAAAATAAAAGTAAATGAAATAGAATAGACATATACGGCTAGCTACTAATGATCTTTTCGTCAGAACATTAACTTAGTACTACTATTTAAATTTATTTTCTAAATATGATAGTATATGCAACATGTATTAATTCAAATGAATTTTCAATTACCGAATTTCAATAGTTTAAGACAATTGTAATGATAAAATTTTAAGAACATAAAACTTTTCAATCACTAAATGATAATACTGCAAATAACTTCCACGTTCTATATTTTTCAAGACATTAAAAACTCAAAGCATCTTTTAATTCAAAATTGGTTTTTCAAAACATTTCAAATCATATTCTCCTCAGTATCGTCATGTCTATAAAAATTGAAGAATTACATTATCCAATATTTTTGAAATTTTTTTACTTTCTATTTTTATATGCAACAAATATTTGAAAAATCTGAAATTTAGTTGGTGTATTGTAAACCAAAATTTAATAAAAAAATATAATGTTTTATAATACAATCAAAATTAATTTACCAAACGTTATCACTTACGGATCTATTACAAAAATTTAGCGTTGCACCGAATAGATTTCTCAGAAAGTTTAACTTTACGGAAAAATGTATGGTACAAGTATTTCTTAACTCGAAAAACTACAAATTTAAAAAAAATGTGTACACTTAAAAATAACTATTCATCACAGTTCTCATCGAGTAAGTTACCCCTACAGATATAATCTTGCTCGTAAAAAAATAAATATTACCAAATCCAATCTTGCAAATGTCACATCACACTTATCTTTCACAAAGTATAATTTTTATCTTAATTCTAAATTTGAAATTATTTGATAAAAAACTTTTAATAGGCTTCGAATCTTATTCTGTTTTCGAATTGTTTTTAGTTTGCAAACTGATTGAACACGCGTAATTACAAGTGAGAATTGTCGTAGCTAAGAGACGTTCTAGCAGGTAATCTCGGTAGCTCAAGCGTCGATGTTTTACCTTCGTCGTCGATGTAATTTCTATTGTCATGCCCCTCCACATTTTTAGCGGTATCAGCTTGCTTCGCCGGACCACCAGGCATTAGAAACATTGTCATTAGGAACATAATCGAGCCTGAACATAAGCATTTAAACGTAATTAAAAGATCCTTATCTCACATTTGTACATTAATAAAAGAGAGGTAATCATGATTTTTCCTCGTAAGTTGAAACTTACTAATGGCATAGAATCCAGCGTAGTAGATGTAGAGAGATTCACGGTAACCTATAGCCTTGCTAGTAGGCTCGACGAGTATAGGCAAATTGCCACCGATGTTGTTCATAACGAAGAGGAAAATACCGACTGTTGTCGATCTCATTGACAGTGGGACGATCTCCACGAGTATGGCGAACACGATGCCGAACCACATTTCCGCTATAACAAGAACGGTTATATGTAATCGTTTGATTTCCAATTTCAGGATTTGAAAATAAAAAAATGCAGCAGCAATTTACTCAGAACGTGAACATTACTTCGCCATATCCACGAGCATACGAAGTGTAAATAATGAGTTTTTTTATTATTTTGATTCTGCATAGTAGATGTATGAATTAATGTAAGAGTTTAACATAAATTATATGTCAAGCTATAATTTTCTGGTGGATAATGACGTGAATAATTGTCGATGTGAAAATTGACATAGCAAAAAAAATATACATAAACTCAAGTCCGTTAAATTTATTTATATCGTTCCTGCTTTCATCGACGATTGCTTCATTGCTTAGGGTAAATTTAAATTTAAATTAGCTCATAAGTCAATTAATATCTCACCGAAAAAGTAAGAGATGCCAAGAGTAATCATAGCGCCCGTGGGCGTAAAGTAGACAGAGCCAAAGGCAAAGGGAGTGGCAATGAGCTGGCTAATGGCAAGAACGGCGACACGTGACCTAATTCCCATCTTCGCAACAAATTTATCACTGACGATACCGCCGACTACGACGCCAATACTGCCGATGACAATGGTTACGGCAAACAACCACCATCCGAGGTCATAATCAGGAAAGTACTCTCGATAGAAGAGATCACAATTGTACGCGAAGCACATACCACCTGTAATCATGTATAACTTTGAAGCGCGTTCAAACTATCGAATTTTCTTGTTGAAATGATTTTACTTACCGCAATGCCGAATACTTGCTGCAAGGCAGAGCATGACGATGCGTGGCTGAAATATTACTGACCACAATTTCTGCTTTTTCCCGTCATGCTTAGTTTCTTCACCGATTGTGGTTCTTTCTGGTTCCTTGAGTGTGAATCCAGTCAGAATGGCGACGATTATACCAATAATACCAGCACCGTAGTAGCACACTCTCCAGCCCTGAATAAGACAAATATAACATACATTTTAATGAACAATAATGATATCTTCAAAATTTATCAATGACTTACCAAATCCCATGCATTTATTTCAGGAACATAACGCCCAACTGGAAAGGCGATACCGTAACCACCATAAATACCCCAATTAAAGATCGACATGACTAGACCACGCTTTTCCTCTGAGAACCAATCTGATAATAGACCGGTAGACAGCGGATTACAACCAGCTTCTCTGAAAGAGTTAAAGCACATCGATCATCAAAAGTCCTGTTTTTATTTATTTATTTATTTATTGTTTTTTTTCAATAAAACAAACTTTTTTCCGGATTCAATCTACAACAACAATAAGCTCGACTACTAATGACAGAAATAAGCCAAATTATTCGTCTCTATAATAACGTGTACAGCGTGAATTCTACCGCCTACCAATACAATGAACAAGTAAAAAATTGTTAATCGTTCTCTTTTTCATCACACATAACATTGTAGCACTTTTGTTACACACAATCGACAAAGACAGGAATACACGTATGAAAAGATAATCACGTGCTTCACCCAAAAAAGCCGCGATATAGCGAAAAATTTACGATCGAGACGGATACTAATAAGCTTTCACTTGTAGACGTTTCTATGTCCTTGAGAAAAATTTGAGCTGAGCTTAAAAAAGTGTGACGTACGCGCGCGCGCGAATGCTAAATATGTCAGTCGTGAACGCAATTGAAACGTAAAAAGGTTGTTACGTTTACGCGTTGTTTTTTACAGCGATCACGCGCTAAAAATCACTTTGAGGGAATCATTCATCATTTTCAAAATTATCTTGGGAACACTGTCTTCTGACAAAGCTTTGCTTTCATCGTTATAACCGGATGCGTTTTGTTTTTAATTTACGCCCATTATTTATTTGCGGATTCTCGAAAAGAACGTCGAACGTCATAATATATTGTTTTGCCGATGTAAATTAATTTTGTATAAAGATTACTCACCCGGCAGCGGCAAGCATTCGAAGAAGGACAAGCTGCCAGTACTCTTTGACGGAGCCCATCAATATAATTGCAATGCTAAATATGAGTGTGCAAATAGCCAGCATTCGGACTCTGTAATAATAGAACATTAGTTATTACCGTAACAGTATTAGTGAAAGCTGTTATTTATACAAATAGCAACATCAATCTTATATTGTGTTTCACACACCAAAAGAATGGATAAAACTTATCTCGACCGCGTAGAAGCAAATACCACCTCGCAATGCACGTCCATTTACAGATTTATTATTAAAAAGAGTAGATCTGGAATTGATTACGTGATCGATAGATATATATAAATGCCTAAAATTTTTATTGCGTTAAATGAAGTAATTAAGCGATTTTCATGCCGTTACACAACATCTTACGAGTAACAAAGTGATTTTTCATTCACAGAATTCTCAGAGTGAAAAATGATTAAATTACGAGGATCATCTAAAAATAAAATTTAGTCATTGTCACGCCACAAAATTTAACGTTTCATCAGCGTCTATTCTTTCTTGCGCTGCTAAAAGGAGATTGCATGCCAATTTATTTTAGTTTCGAGTATTCTTGAATGGAATTCCTTCTTGTAAATTATAATCAAAATGACATGCCGTTTAAAATTAAACTTTTTTTAGCATTATCTATTATTTAAATAGAAAACTTTGAAATCAAAAAGTACTGCTGAGTAATTTAAGTCTCTTTTGAATTATTTATGTCTTCAAGGTTAATTAAACGATGCAAGAAATTAAAAAATTTGTCATTCTCTCAAAAATCCAAGCAGCAATAACTAATTTGTCAAAGCCAATCTCGGAGCCAATCGCTTTATGAAATAAACCGCGCCGATTTTATCAAACTACAGCGGAAATATATAAATAACGTATTGGTTAATAGATACAGTACATTTCCTTCATCGATTGTTTGCGCGCGTTTGAAATTTTCGTTCTCACCTGTTGAATCTATCGGCGACGATACCGAGGATGATGCCGAATATCGTGAATACCGCGATGAAGCTCGGCCCAGCCAATATCTGATAGTCCAGTCCCAAGCCATTATAGTTCCACTCGCAGTAGCGCGTGCCATTTAATTCCAAATCCTGGCAGCTATGGTGACAAGGAAAATCGATTAGAGTACTTACTATTAGAGTTTTCACGTTGACTAAATACTCTTTCGAGGAACTCTGAAGAAAAATTGAAATGCAACAATGTAGACTTTACGAGCTTGATAATCATCCAAAGCAATCCAATGTTCCATGAAACAATACTCGTTTCAATGAGAAAATATGGCTGTAAGCATGATCGAATTCGAAAAGCCGCTGCGAACCCTTGATAAGCATTGAATGCTAAGTGCAAGGACGTGTAGCTTTTACGTAATATCATTGTCAGTAATATAGCTGCCCTTTCTGCACGTCGCTCGTCATCGTTTTTCTGCTGCACGCAAAGACAACACATCTGTCGAGCATCGGTTGCATAATTTTGCCGATTGAATGGTGTGTGGCGCAATCGAAGGCGTAGAGTGTCATTGCGTAATTCGATACGGTTAATTCAACGAACGCTCTGACCAGTCTATTATTACTTATGATCTTTCGAATTTACCGATTGATAATTGACAATTTTTAATTGTGTTTTGCTCTGATCTACGCGCGTAACGTTGCGTTCACGAGACAAAGCAGATATAAAATTCAATGCTTGATGTAATAGAGAGCTTGGACAGCGTCAGACTGCATTTGCGTTCAACGACTTTGCAAATCAATGAAAAATTGAACTTTCTGCAAAATCACCGGAAATAGTATAATCCAAGTTGCAATGAGTACAGAGCTAAATATTGACTAGGCAAATTTCTATGTTCCGAGAACGGCAATACTCACACTTCTTCGGTAGTCGCTGTTTCGCATTGAACCGGCAGGTCAATTAGTTCTAAAGTTGTAGAGTTGAATTGGCACGTTATGTCGCCGTAGTGCAAATCAATTGCTGTTTCTTTGCTGGTAACACCTTCGTGACGGAAACATGTAAGTAAATGAATATTCATCTTGCGTGTTAATATTATTAGAGCAGGCGCTGCAATGAATAAAATATTGAACGTACCTATCAGATAGTGACCCAGTTCTCCAATGACGTATCCCAGGGATACTATAATTAATGCGTAAGGTTTGTAAAACAGTTTTATCTGTTCCCTCCACTTGGACAACATTTTGTAGGCTGAAACGCATGAAAAGTACCATGTAATCATTTAGGTTAGCTGCACCGCATTTAGTCGGTTAACATTATTCGGGAAATCTGTTAATAAGCATACACTGAAAATCAATAGCAACGAGAAATCATACTTCAATTCCAAACAACGTTAGGAAAAACGAAGGTACGGCCACAGAGTGTAGCGGGAGCACGAGGAGGGATCGTGCAAAAGAAAAAAAAATGGAAATACGGGCTATGGAATTGTCTCATTCTCAACATTTATGAGTAATACACGAGAGGCACGTGCAAAGGCGTTTTCCCGCTACGGGACCCAACGATTGGCCACTTTTGCAGCGCGCAGCGTCACGCGTTTGCTTTCAAGGCCAATTGCAGGAAACGCAATCGAATTCTAAACTCGCTCGATCGGCGCATTATGGATTTCCATCTCTCGCACGGTCGCTCCTTACATTAGGAATATTATTGTGCATATCAGCTTAGCGCATTTGCAAGTTCAATTGGATCTTGCTGAATGCACGCTTGAGTGAATATGTAAGCCTCTGATAAGGCGGATCTAATTGGTGTAGTCGTGACGATTGTTGCACACAGAATTGGATTTGGTTTCATTTCTTTTCGGTGGGATTTCAGAGTAACGACAAGTGAAATCGATAGACGCGTTTATTTTTAAGCTACAACTGGCATTTACATGGGAATAGTTTTCCCTAATGAAATTCATTAGCGAGGCTGATTACGCGCATGAAAAGTCTAGCGTGCGCTTATCCTACGATGGTCATTTCTACGGTCAATAAAGAGAACGAAAATAGCCAAGCAAGAACATAATAATCATCGGCAATTAACGCACGCGCGTATCCATCTGAGCGTGCATTCCCGGGGAATGTATTTAATTGCTCGTGGATTCGTCCAACGCATCGCTGGTATAATCTCGTGCGTGCTAAGTTGGTAATGTAGATGCGCACGGCTATCCTTGAGCCAGAATCGGTCAAATGGAACGATATAATTATAATAATAATAATAATAATAAATTGAATAATGAAAAAAGCGCGCAGTGTAACGGCGCGACAGGTCATATACTTAGCATTGTCTTTCCGAGCGACTTAGCCTGGCTTCATATCTCAAGCCAGGCTTTAAGGTAATCAGATGTAAGGAGAACGAGCCCAAGCGCGCGGTTTTTGCTACGACCGCGCGAACGTTTTTTAGCGGTTAACGCGTCAACCCGACCACCTGCCGTCTCTGCTTTGCTCTCTCGTCGTGGCTTGGAAATGACGGAGCGTCTTATTTATCGCGCGACGGCTAATTATTGAATTATATCCATTTATAATCGATTTGTCGAGCGATAATGTCAATCATTACTTGCACTTTTTTTTCAGTCGAGATGCTCGCTGTATCGTTGAAATACAACGTATTAGTCTGCTATCCACAGAAATGCGTCTCGTTATCACTGTTACTTTGAATGTAGCTGGCTAATCAAACAAAATTATTATTTCATGTTCGCTCGCATAAATCATCTAATGCTATTTATGTTCTTCCTTCGAAATTAGAATGGAAAAGGAATTTTATAGCAGTGAATTCTAATTGGAGTTTGTATAGGAGATTATATGCGATACGTCCATAAAAAATACAATGTATCACTTGATATACGACCATTACTTATTGAGAGCGACAATCATTCACTTTGTATTTTGAAAGATGACAGAGCATTATTTACTTTTATAAAAGAAGGCTCGATAATTTTTCGCGATGTAGAGCAGGATGGTGTTAAAAAGTTTAGTTTCCGAAGCTACTTTCCAAGTATTTTTTTCCCAAGCGGCGGCGCGCGGCCTTGATAAAGAATTCAAATAGGGCATACACATCACACACAACGTGGACCTCTTTTAAATAAAGACTAAAACCCAACGCAATTATAAAAAGACGCAGACAATGCTTGCGCAAAAAAAGAAACAGAGAGAGAAAGAGAGAGAGAGATTGAAAAGGATGACTCGTCTATATCATATAAGTATACACACCTGGTGTGTACGCGTGGCTACTTCTGTAAGTTCACGGCCGCCGAATAGAGTAGCGGGAAGGTGAGGGGGCGAGGTCGCGCGCGAGAAGAAGAGCTATGGCGCAGATTCGCAGCACACCGACAGAAAACACGGAGGATCGCTTTCGTCGGGTATAATCGAATAGACATCGAGCTCTTCACCAAGCTGGACCAATTACTCGCGCTTTCAAGGGGATGCTACCGAGAAACGCGCCAGAGATACATTGCTGAAAAATGATCGCGACGCATTTCTAACGATTCCAACGCTGTACTCTGCTTGTTTAGTCAACATGTCTTTTTCCTTTTCTTCTGTTTCACCGCCCTTTTCTTAATGCATTCGCAGATATTGATAACGGCTTTCCTTGAGAGTGTCAGTTAATTTAGTTCGTGGCGCGCGAGGAAAAATGTTCGATAGGAATAAAAAAAATGAAAAGAAGACATTGAGAAGCGGTAAATGAGACCATTAAAAGCAACAATAAAGGCACGCGCCGTTCGAGCGAATGTTGCGCAGTTCGCCGATTATCTAATATCGTGATTCGCCTTTTTTCACACACCAAAAACCACATGCGACTTTGCGACTGATAAGAGCAAAGTGACGATCGATAAAGAACGCTTCGTCTTCGTGCGTCTTCCAAGGAGGAAAAAACGCAGCGAAATTAGTCTTATCAATATTTACAAATATTAAGTGAAACAGCTAGCGCTTTTTTTAGTAGCTTGAAATTGAAGTTGAATGATAACGATGGAAGTGCTAAACACATTGTTAACTTTGTGGATCATGATTCCGACGCGTGACTATGCTATCGTTTCGACAATGGTGAGTGGCGAAGCAATGCAATCGCGAATATCTGACAGAACCAACCAACTTTTACTTCCTATTAGAATATATGTAAGTACACAAAAATAACGTACAAAGTAGATTGTCAGCATATGCTGCTTCTGCATTGTTAACGTACGCGTATGAAAATTGCATATTAAAGAAACACGTTTCAAGCCGCTATCTTTTACGCAATAACTGCTAAAGCGAATATCTAAGCGATCAATTCTATAATTAAGTATGAACGCAAGTTCGTGCAATAGCTTTAATTGATGTCGCGCTTGCAGATGAAAAAGCACGGCCGAACGTATTTAAAAAAATTTAACGGACGATCAAAACCGAGCGAGTTGCGATGCGAAATAATTAAAATCCAAAGCCAGACAGCCAATGGGAGGAAGTACGAGGCACCGATAATCTTAGAATGTTCAATGAAATGACAGTCAGCGCCAAGTCTGCGCGAAGGATTTCGCAAAACGAAGTGCCGCTTCGAAGCGATACAGTGCAACTCGTCCGATCGTGTGTTAACGGCTCGTCGCTTGACCCCGAAAAAGAAAAACGGAAAATCTATGTAACACCTGCATTGCTTCGCAACCTCGTATAGCTTGTCATATGATAACGCCGTTTTTTCCTTTCTCTCTCTCTTCTATTTTTTTTTAATGACTCTCTCATCTAACATCCTGTCCTTAAATTGATTTACTCGCTACTGTCGGCAATAATAGTCGTTGTTTTTCATACTACGACCAATTTTTCCATTGAAAAAAATGAACAATGATCAGAGTAGAACATCCAAACTTGTAAAATAATTAACCCAGTCGTTAAAGTAATAATGACCATCCAACAAAGGTATTCGAGTTTATTACTGAGAAATACATGAAAAATTATGAAATGAAGCAATCGGACGGCAATGGTAGCCTGCAATTGACATAAACATGATGAATATGCATAAAACAAATGAGAAAGCTGAAACTAAGGGCAGTGCGCAAAGAAAAGGATCAAGGACATTTTGACGCGTAGTGTATCTAGAAATAAAAGAGAACGAAGCCCCCTATGCTCGAAACAAGGTTGAACTCACTTTTCTAACGCGTTCCATCTTACACTTAATTTTTTTAACGTTCTTAGAACGTTAGTGAGCAGTTATAGATCACACACGGCAATTAAGGAATACGGGCGGATTATCAAGCTTCGATATCATACGCGCAGGCGTCAAATGATTAAATGAATTGCAAGGTCGTCGCTATCAACCGACCTTCTAACTCTTTCTCTTCCTCTCTCCTTCTCGTTTGCAATTATTGCTCACTTGCCCACGGTCAATTGCTCGGTAAATCGAATTTCCCGAGCGATGCTTTCAGAGAAGAATAGAATCTGTGTCGACGACGGCTTGATTTTTTCTCTTTCTTGGCGTCACTTGAACTATTTGGCGTGGGTGTCGAATCGAACCCGACAGAAGGGTTCTCCGACTTACGATTGCACAATTTACAATTTAATTAATTAAGGATCTACACTCGAAAGTACAGTCAACTTGGACTCGCTGGAACATGCAGCTGCTTATTCGTAGCCGCGTAGACTAACCCGCAACCATTAATTGCTATTCCGTAGACGAGTGTTTGTTTACTCCGCAAGCGGTAAGATCATTCTTTTTACGGCGTAGCGTTTAAAAAGAAACGCGCCTTTTTCTCACAATTACAGTAAAGCGCGAGGCGTAAACGCGCAGCCATATAACGAAAACGCCAATAAGTAATTTTCTCAATTGAAAGGCACGCGGAACTCCATGTTCGCGTAATAACAATTAAAAACCGGAAAACTCACGCGCGGGCATTTCGTTGATGCAGAGTTATGTTAAGTCCGCGGCCCAAGGCTGATTCTTGTAAATCTACGGCGTGAAATGCATATAAAAGTTGTAAGCGCGGTGTCATGATGAACAGAACGAGGAAATGTGTGTAGCGCGTCACGTGCGAATGTGTATTTGTTAACTTGAAGCAGGAACTCTTGACTAAAGCCTGCAAACAATCGATCGCCTCGTTATTTCCTTCGGGGGATGTGATTTTCATACTGAAATCGGGCTGGAGCATTAAAGAATCGATTTGGCCCTAGAACCAATTGCGAAACTGGCAAATAGGTATGCAAATATAAATTTTGTTTCTACCGTGTAAGGCGCTGGGATTTTCAGATTGGCTTGGGAGCAAAAGAACAGAGAAACACACTCCCCTATTATACACATAATGACCAGAGAGAGGTTCGGAATGCTTGCTACATACATTTCCAGAGCGACTATTGAATAGTCAAGCCGCATGCGGTATCTCCTAGCGATCATGTAATTATACTCACCCATTCAGGCGAAAAACTGAAAAAAAATACAAGCGCATCAACCGCGCAAGCCACGAACAATTTGGTTCGGAAGCAGAGCTCGTCGCGCGGTCATATCTACCGCTGTTGTTGCTTTCAAGTTTATCGAAGGCGCTCAAGATCAAACAGCTCTCCGTTTGGTCGTTTTGTAGAATTATCGCGCAGACACACACGAGTACGAGGTACTTGCAAGAGAATCTAACAATCACTCGAAATGCAAATGGCCAGCTCTAGCCTGGGTGCATTTGCGACGGGATCGATAGCCGAAGCCCAAATTGGACTCTTGTCGACGCATTCTCCGTGTCTAATCGAAGGAATCCCAGCTCACGAGCAACGTTTGGCATTGTTCGAGAGTGTAGAGTCGAACAGCCGGATCTATATGCGCGCACAAGGGCTCTGCACTCGCCTCTCCTTGACATTTGCGCCGATTGACCCATTCGATCCAAGCACCTCGTATGTACGCGCATTATCCGCATAGACAACTCGCAGAATTCTAACGACATAACGGCGTCCCGTTTCATTTATGCAATAATTTTCACTATATTTCCCGTCCACCCATTTAATTTCTAATATTTGCTTAATGGTGGCTATTAGAATGCAGCGACGAACTCTACATAGAATATGCAAGCTAATAGTTTCCAAGATACTCTAATGAGGCTATAACAAATTACGAAATGATATAATAAACGAAGCCACGCATAAGCCACGCATTTCATTCTTGATCAGCATAAAATCTTCAATAAACATTAATTATTCATTTGCAACGTTACGATGATTCCAAATAAATTACTTAACCTGTGTGCAGTTCAGGTGCAGCAATACGACTACGAAAGCATCCGAAGAATGAAGAAGCAGGCAGAGAAGAGAAAAAATGTCGTCGAAAGACTTTCGCATCGGCAAAAAGAGAGTGCTATTAGCCAGCTCGGGCAGCTGTGAAAATCCGATTGACAATGAAAAGCCAAGCCCTGGGCACGCTCGATTAGGCGGCGATCGGCGACAAAGCTCGCGCAGTAGCACGCGAGCGCGCCAATCAATTACGCGTCGCGAGCGGCGATATCGCGTCGCTATCCGAAAGTGAACGCCCGGGACGGCAGACGGAATGCGAAAATCGCGGCTGCGAGCGCTGCGCGCGTCGACACAGGCCGAGAGACAAGCCATCGGCACGCGCTCTCTTCCTTGGACATGCACTTTGAGGCTGTCGGCTGGCGCGAGGCTTTCGTCAATTGTTACGCAGCCCGTTCGCTCTATCTATAGCTGGTAATGGTTGCGCACGTGTGCTTAAGTAATTGATGCGTATAGCGCGTAATCCCGCGCTAGCTTGCGAATCGTGATACTAATAGCTCATATAGTGAGCTGCTATTTACAATTGTAATGAGAAAATTTAATTCGCTGCAATTCACTTTTATTAATGCAGGTACTCAATGTAGGTGTAAATTACCCGTTTTCTTACAATAAAAAATCCGTATGGGATGCTTTTGCGAATCGCACGGTTGACCATCGTCTGCAAACTAGAAAAATGGACTTTGGCTCTCTAGAGAAAAGAAGCTGTGAATCAATCAATTTATCACAACTTATTTAGGTAATATGTTCTCGTATTAGAAAAAACAGATGTAATACAACTCGTCCTTGACATATATTTTAGTTTTTCCATCAAACGCAATGAGTTACCTAATGTCAATTGAAACTACATATAACAGACTTGCATGGAGTCTCATTCAAGTTTACATTTTAACTTTTACATAAAAGTTCAATTGACGTAGTTTTTTAACTATCCGTATACTGATTGCTCTAATTTGTGTAAAGTTCTAACTTGTGCTGCTTATTATGAATTTTAATAGCACAATAATATTTTTCATTTTAAAGGATTATTTACAATTTGCAATATTAATTTTACGAGTTTTAAAACTTGACAGAACAGTTAAGAACGATAATAATTAAACGCAAGTCACGTAAATACGAAAGAAAAACTGCAAATGCAGACTCGATAAAATTTCATTGTATTGATGGTAATCGTCATGAGATTTTAATGAAAGACACTCGAAACGCATACAGCATTAAAATGCACTAGGATTTTCCACGAGGGGTGGTGGAGTATGGTAACGACGAAACGTTAGAAAATTAAATGGTCGCACGCCTTCCACACATTTTGCATTTTAATCGCGTAATTTAATGTTCAATTGGGTGACTGCATTCGACGAAGATCCGTTATCGATTACAAATGAACTTTATTCGAGTTAGCAGTGCTGGTGTAGGCGATGACATGCCTTCGATCGCCAAAGAAAACCAGCGCGATAATGCATTACACGGTGCCGGCTATACAGCTTGATCGTTAATAAATTGAAGCTGTGTTTAATGCGAAGGATTTGATAAAGTTTTTCTACGTTCGCTTGTTTCAACATTTTTCGGTATTTAACAATTGTACGAGCATCCGTGTATATGAATAACAAATGCTTTGCGAAGCTTATGCATTTTTCATTAGAATTTCGTCAGCCAACTCTTTATGTGTGTAGCCTTGCAAAAACTGTACGTGTAACTGTCGACTTTCAATTATAATCGGAGAAGAATAAAAATAGAATAATGGTACCGGATGCGTTTCGATTGAAGAAAATTAAAAGAAGAATTGACGGAATAATGAACCGGCGACGTACAAAGATTTATGCGCCAATCAACGCACTTGACATTGTATCGAACGGTGTACTGATGATTTTCTTACATCACTTTACACGTTACGCAAGGACTTTTCTGATACTCACTAAATGCATTTCGCCTCGAATATGATTTTCATGGGTGTACGGGGCTCAATCAACGTTACTGTCAAGCGGACAATGACTGCCAGTAATCAGTCCATCTCTTCGCATTGTGCAAGTTTCCTCTAACCGTTTCGCGAGCGTCGTTCATTTAATCTTGCGAACTCATCAGTGGCGCGATGGTGTCTCAGTAATAAAAGCTGTAGGCTCTTTACGTAATACAAGCTCCGACTTCGTCAAAGACTAATAAAAATAAGCCAGCGGCCAATTACTCGGCAATAATTCGATGCTAAATATACGCATCAATAGCGCCCAATGAATAATGACTGCCGCGTGTCATTTAGCTAAAGCCCGTCTGATGCAGGATGCCGAACAAACGCACTCGTTCGATTGAAATGTCATCCTTTCGAAAATTTAATCATTACATTTTCCCAAAGACTTTAACACCAATTTTCACAGATACCCAATCTCCATTAATACCCGTGAAAATGCCTCTCCCCGGTCAAATTGCGAAAACCAGAGCCTTGTTACCGAGCGCACGGTGCTTTTCAATTAACAAAATTAAACTGCGGAGCGTTTTAATTTGCGCGTGCCGTCAAAATAATTGGCTGCCAAGGTGGCATCCGTTTTATTCGGATTGCACGTGATGCAACGAAACGGGCGACTAAAGCATTACATCAGCGAGCCGCCCATCCCGAAAAACATTGGCGTTGCGTCAAGCGAGTCTGCGCATGACACCCCATTTCGCCGAAGGACTTATCCACAATCAAGGGTATATTGGCCGACCTACAAAACTAGAGCGCGCGCGCGTACAATCGTATAAGCACATTGCGTACGCGCGTTTGTTTGTGTCAACACGATGCACATACGACGCCCACACCACACAGGTCACTCAGCGGCGTCCTTCCACAGGACATTACACCTGTCATCTGATTAATATCACTGTTGTTGGCATGTGTGGCATTGACTCGCAAACGCGTTTATATGGGTAATGATGATCTCCGCGAATCGCTTTTATAGATTGTATGTAAGTATACAGTGACGAGTGCGAATTACCTGCAGAGCGAGCCGTCATTTCTTTAGTTATTCGAGCGCTTAATTAATTGATTTGCATTATTCCCTGTCAGTCTGGTGTTAAACTAATGATGACAGATGTCAGATTGGAGCTGGCTTACCGCACTCTTTTCTTTTTTTTCTTTATCCAATCGGTTTCAATCCATTTCTACATTTTTCTATAAATTAAGTGTTATTGTATGATAACTACGAGCGAGTTTTTATGGCAAATCGTATAACGCGCTTATCGTTGACTTGTACTACTTGCTTTGAATCCGCGAGTGGTTAGGTGTGTTAGTGTTTCAATCTGAATAATTAAATGATCCGATAACTTTTTACTCGTGAAATATTATTCTAGAATGTCGTGCTTATGAATTTATTTATATTGAATGAAAAATAAGTATACATGACTATTGCAGGACACACCCGATGATTTTCATTGACATCATAAATTAGCTCTTAACTATAGCACGCTATCTTAGCTATCTTGCAATAGTGATTCTAATAAACTTACAAACATCAAAATAACTTAAATTTTCAACAGAGAGCCAGTAGAAGTTTGTTAAAAATGGAGTATAGTGCATTTTTTTCTTTGAAATAATATTTTCGTAACTTCGCGTACAATGTTTAACGAACCTTTTCATTTCGGTAATTCCCATGCCCCGTATATATACATGCAAATTCTGGAAATGCTTCTCTCATTATTGTGTATCACATACGATGGTGCACGTCCGCGATAATACCAATCATCATCTATATCAATAATGAACTTCGGTTTTTCTGGTAATATATTTTGTGGTATATTCACTCAATGACTATAAATTAACTTACATAATTTTTTTTTGTTGACTCGGTACTTAGTAACGTAAAATTCCGGAGCCAAGAGTTTTCTCATGAACTCGTTCTTACCAAAGTATTACAAAACGATCAATTGAATGTTAGATGCAGGTATTTGTATCTGCTCTCTCCCATGTTATTTTGTATACACACACGCATAAACACAAATGGAATGTACACGAGAGGCGACGGATTAGCGCAATCGTATAAATAGACAAGGCGGACGGCTTCCCGTGAACATGTATGTAGCTCGGATCGTTTCATCTGTGTAAACGATGGATTCGTGTGCCGACGATTTTTTTCCCTTCGATTCTTAATTGAAACCTTAGCATTCCTAATGGCTATCATCGACGTCTTTTCGCGCGCACCTAGGAGACAATCAATTGCCACTGCTTCTTTTTTTGTTGTCGGCTATTAGTTTTTTTTTTCCAATAACTGGAGCTAAAGTGTCGATACTTGCTACTCACTTACGTGATTTATTGTTCCGTCGATAAAGCCAGCAGAGCAAGAAATTATTTACCGGATCGATGTAATTTCGGATATGTTCCCTAACTTTTTTTCTTGTTAAGCTTTAATTTAGGAAATCATCACAAATGCCTCGACAAGAAAAGGTTGTTCGATGATATTTTTTCTTGAAATATAGGTCAACATTTCTTTTCTGATTTCTCGTAATGACGATCATGAGAAGAACTTATTTTGTAATTATCAGTCAACTTGGAAAGTAGAAAAGAAAATGATGACGTGATACTCTCGAATGTCCTCATATCTCCTATAACGCACTGATGAGTTTTAACAATTCGAAGGAAAGCAATTTTGTATGACAGACAAATGATTACATCAATTTGTATCTCAACTGTAATTGTCACCATGAGACCTGACAGCTAAGAAGAAAACAAACGTTTTTTCAAGACGGACTCTATGATTACGATAGTTTATATTTTTTATGATCATTAGAAACTATTACGTAATCAATGAAACGTTGGAAAAACATTAATCAAATATGATTGCTACGTGATTACAGTTTCAAATAATACACGTGCGATAACTTCTAACGGAATTTATGACGTTATTTTTTAATGAAAATAAGCTAAAATATTATAAAAAAGCTTACAGACCGCATTCATCCATAAACCATAGTAATACGTATCGACGGTCCCGGGACAACTTTGTCAATGACACTGAACTTCTCGTGCCAGTGATCGCAGTCGGACAAAACTTGCGAAGCTCAAAACTGTAACAACAGAGAATATAACTCACCGGTCCACTGAACTTCTCCTCTGACCAGAGAACAACAACAATAACTGCGGCGAGTGTCGGAAAACTAACAATAGAAATGTTCACTGGAGGGCACTTTGTTTAGCTCATCTGAGCGAGCTTTCACTCTCTCTTTCTCGCACCGCCTATATAGAGGTACATAAAACACGCGCTCTGACCCTCACAGAGTGACTCGAGGGATCGGAGGCTCAAGTAGAACTCGACGTCCACGAGTGAAGCGGTTTATATACAAGAAAAGCGCCGGACGATTGATCCTTCGCTCTCTGTCAGAGTCGCGGTCCGCGAGAACAAGGGAAGGGGACGACAGACACATGTGCTACTCGCCGACTATAGGCTTCCTCCTCACCCGAGCATTATATAGTGGGAGCCTATATTACTCTGCGATCTTTGACTTTCAAGGCCGCTAATGAGCTACGCTCAGCCGGCAGTTCTACTCGCCATTCGAGCGAGCTCCTCTTGGCTTTTCATCTCCAGCTGCATTTCGAGAGATCTTTTCGAACGGATGAATGTCGCGATTGCACAGAAGACAATACATGTGAAAATGATTCCCTCTTGAGATGCACGTGCACGCTACGGTAAAAGCATCACGGGTTCGAAGAAAAACCTCAGTCGCAAGTCGGTATTTCACGGGTATCGCTTTTGCCTAATGCCCAATCGAAACTCACCGTACGCACATTTCCAGTGATTCCCGTGGCGTTATAATTTTCCATCGTATTTTAGATGGTTCGCTGCTTCGAGTGTCATATCATTTGCTTTTACTACCAAAGTTTTTATGCCATTCAAATTCGCATTTGTTACATAACATATATGACCATTCGAGTAAGCCAAATATTGTCTTTCTCATTTCAAGTTTTCTTGTAAAACACAAGCAACTTACGATACATTTGGTCCTAGTAGAAACCTAATAGTTATCGCGTCGGATTATCGTAGTCTTATGGCAAATTCGATAGTCGATGATGCAATCTCCTGAAGAAAAAAGTATTGTCTTCGATCGTTTCACGCTCTATTGGAAATGGCAACGAGCAGAACGACATAAAAGGGACGCTGACGATACAAATGTGAACGGCCGAAAAGAATCCGTGCAAATGATTATGAGTAAACATGTGATTGTTTCATGTTACATTAACGTAAGAAGAAAACTGATTAACCTTTGAATAAATTATAGTATAACGCATATTGCATATCATAAAAAGAATGTACTTTCCATATGTAAAATGACATGACTGCTTGAAGAATATAGTTTGACCTACACTATAGAGCAAATAATTCATTTTTCTTTTATGATATCCGCCGTACTATACATTGTTGTGCCAGTTTAATTATGCTCTATTGTAAGGCGCAGTATCAGCGAGAAGTCCAAGTTTTCTTGATTAAAGGACCCTTTGAGCGCAGCTCTTAGAATTCTATTCAGGTCGCCGTAGTTCCTCGAAACCAGAAAATAAACCGACTAAGCTTCATTATATATTCTGCCTCTCGCCTTTCATTTAGTTAATTATTCTCGAAAATTTTTTATCTTCCGCATAAATAAAAGAACTTTCCGATCGGTTACGCGCAGCATTTTCGTTGAATTAATTTTAGTTACCGATTTCACCGAAATCATGATTAATTTCGAGTGCTTCATCGGCAGTCCCGCGAAAACAGAAGCCGAAATTACAAAAGCTTACAGATCGCAGGTAAGATATTGTAACGTGGTCATACGGCAATGAAATCATAAAAGGTCCGAAATAAAAATGGTGCGAAAGGTCCCAAGGTCGAAACAGCAGTTGCAGATGCAATCTATGTTCGATTATAACGTGACACGGGACGTCGTAGCGAGAAAACATATAACGTCGCGCGCGTAGGGGCGTCCTCGCTTTCGCGATGAATTTTCCGTGCATAGGGCATATAGCGCGTATCATGTACATGCGCCTCATCCCACCTGGGCCTTGAGGGGTGGTTTAGAGGGAGACGACTCTCTCACTCCCTCTCTCTCTCTCTCTCTCTCTTTCCTGCCGGAGAGAGCGCGTGCGCCCTTGAATTATACACTGCAGGACGAGGTCTGACTGCCGTGAGTTTGCTACAGTTTTTATCACTGCAACTTACGGCCGCGTGGCTATGTGCACGCGCGCACCGCTCAAACTTTTATCGAAAAAAATGGGCTTCGTGTGGGTCGTCAACCACATCCCAGACGCATCAAGAAGCACACGTCGCGAGATCGCACAGTTGCTGCGCTGCGTATGTTTGATGGGAACGAAGAAAGACGCGTGACGCAACGAGCGCCAGAAAAAAATCTTATCGTGGCATTAGCGGACGAACAGAGCAAATTGCTAAGCTGAAAAATTGAAAGCTAACTGGCGATCGCTCGGTGCATAATTAATAGACAATGAAGCACCAGTCGGTCAGAAAAGTATCTCATCGTCGGCCGTGCACGCAACGCCAAGTTGGCTTTGAGAGAAGGCTCTCGGCACCTCTCGCTCGAACGATGCGACCGAACTGCGTGGCACCAAGAAATAACGCGATGGCGATGCCTGGAATAAAGAGAACGCGTAATAAGCGACTGTCTTTCAAAAGGCCCAGCGTCCGCAGCCGCGAAAGCTCGGCCGATAATCAACTGAGTCACTTGCTCGCGAGGTCACCTATACAGCATAATTGCTGCCTCCGCTGCGCGTCGTCGTGTATTCGCAAACATGGAAGGCTGCGCGCCAATAGTGCATTCGGTATTCCGCGCGGATTTCACTCTCCGATCGGTTCGCACGAGCTAACTGCAAATCCGATGCGTATGCGTCGTCGAGTGCTCGATGCATTGTCCTTGCATATATTGCGCGCAAGCGCCCACGCGCTCTCCTAATGTTCTCGATTGAAAAATTCGAGTGGGCACGAAATGAGTTTCTGCGAGCTTGACAAGTCGCGTGCGCGATTTCCCGACTGAGCGTCCAACGAACTGTCGAGCGAGCGTGAAAGTGTCGTATTGCGAACTCCTCCTTGCAGCTTCATGGTCCGTCTGTTATCCTAGCTTTACACGATTTCGTCACGCCTGTAGAAATTTGAAAATTAACAATTCTTCGTAAAGATATGGCGACATTAAAATTATTGAAAAAATGAGCCAAATGGTATATAACTTAATGCCAATTAGTTTTTTTTTAATAATAGTAAACTATATTTCATAGTCGGTCAAATGTTACATCGCTTTTCAATAAAACAACCAAAATCGTAACCCGCAGTTTTCAGTAATAGTACAATTTTTTTATATCGTGATTAAATCATATATTTACCAAATAGTACTACTCTGCCATACACAGGATTATATGTGCATTAAATGTAATAATTAATATTCAAAACGACTTATGAGATATAATAAAATGATTCGGGAACAAACCTTCATCTAAAAATAATCTTCATATTTTGTAGAGCTTCGTCACTTGAGTGATTATTATACAAAAAATGACGTAGCAACTATCGGTGTACAGCTCTGTCAATTCTAAGATAGGTGAAGGTAATTTTGTAGTTTTTAAACATTTTCCGTTAATAATTTCTTCGGTAGCAAAAAAAAAAAAGAGTTAGCCAATAAACCTTTAAATTTAACAACTCGAGTAAACATCTCTCCGGGTATCGAATAAAGAAAGAGAGAGAAAGTTGTAGAAAGACCGGAGCTTTATTGAAGCTTTTGTTCAAACATTTATCGCGGTACGTACGTGGGCTTGGTAGAATGTGGTTGCGTCATAGCGATTTGTTCGTAGAATCATTCATAAAAAAAATGAATTAATGGGAACGAGGTGGACGTGCCAACAGAGGGGGCGAGCTTATTGTACTTGGGTCAAAAGCCCAATAGTGACGTGATTGAATTAACGTTAGTATTTGGCCTTTGCAATACACACCCACGCGCGCGCGCGCGCGTACGCACACACGCGGACACCTACTTTCCATAATGTTGATCGAAAAAGCGTTGGCCAACTTGATTAATAATTGTAGGAACGCTGAACGGGCTGAGCGCGCTTTGTGCGCGCTAACAAAAGCAGCGTCGCGAATTAATTGCATCTCTATCCGAAAATCATGCGCTAAAATGATTGAGAGAGGCGGAACTTTTGTCAACGTACGTCGATGCAATTAGCCGCTTCGTCGCCACGAGCCGAGTGGAAAAAAGGAAAAGACAAAAGGTGAGAGAGCGAGAGAGTCCGTTTTGTGGAACTTTTTCGTTTTTTCACGGGTCGCGCCGTGAACCGCTTTTTCCCCGTTCATCCTCGCAAAGTTACACGCTCGTACAGCCTATATACAGGTAGAAAGACAGTCTCCGCAAGGGCGTATCGCTATAACGTACATACGGCAGCCACTGCCGGTAACGCCGCCCAGGAACAGAGCGCGCGCCTCGTCGATGAAATCAACCGACTATAATGCCGCTGCTTCGTCCGTGAGCGAACGAGAAGAGGAAAAACGACACGATCTGCGCTCGCTTGGCTTTTCCAACGGGGAAGATCTGCATCCTATTTACTCTCGACTGATGCGTGTTCGCTAAAGAATTTAAATCTACTTGTCAAGTACAACTAGCAATCACCAAGTTTTAATTGTGCCGAGACTGCGTACCTTTGGAAATTTGCGCGCTCTGATAGTCTATTAATTTTCGAGCTGTGGAGTTTTATTACGCTGGGTTAGCGTGGTCGCTATGGCAGCACCAGCAGCTGCTGCAAATCACCTGAGAATTAGTTGAGGAAACTCGTATAATTAACGCTACTAACGAGAAATTACGGAGTATCTTTGGCGTCGCGTGGTAAGCATTTGAAGCGAGCTTTCGCCAATCATCCGCGAAGGCAATCGATAACAAAAGAAAAGCGACGTCCACAGCAAGTTCGCACGCGGCAAAAAAAAAATAAATAAATAAATAAATAAGAAAAGAAAAAATAAAACTTCGTGGAAGTCTCTGAAGAAAATCAAGCTTCGAGCTCGCGATTGGTCAGCGCGACAAGGGCATTTCAACGAAAACTTCGAGCCGATAAGCCACGACAGCTTCGGAGCAAGAATTAGCTCGTTCGCGTCGAACGCACTTGCCAATTCTCACGGACGACGGAGCAACTATCAACAGGTACACACGCAGAGCTTTCGCTTTCAGCCCACCCACGCTGGCATGGTGGTGGGGTTAACCTCGAGGAATTTCCAAAAAGCTCGAGCTGGGGCCTGCTGTGTGCGCGGCTCGACTACGCAATCGCCCCTTTATCGACCGGAGCTTGCGCCTGCCTCTTTGTGCTCTCTCTCTCTTTCCCTCACTATCGCGCGCGCTCCGTGTGCTACTACAACACGGACGGCAGATACGATGACGATGACGATGTATAAAGAACAGCGCGCGACAGAGATTTGAAGGAACTGACAGATACGCGGACCGAGACTGCTTGGACGTGCGGAACGGGATCGTTCCAAAAAAGCAAGCGTCGCGACTGACGGAACGATTGCCATTGGGAGTCCAAGCTCTCGCGCATGGCCGAGAGGTAGCTGCCTTCTCGCAGGAGCAGAGAGGCAAAGCGCGCGCGAAGAGGGTTGCGCGCGGTAACGCGACGGCGAAAGCGAGAGGCTCAGGCGATGGACGTGCGCGCAGCGGAAAGTAAAAGGGAGGGCAGGCGCGCTTGCGCCAACGCTAGTGGGGAGGGCTGGCGGAGCAGTCTCCCTTGCCTCTGTGTAGTGTCTCATCCTGCGGCCGTCCCAGATGAGGGAGAGCGGTCGCGCGACAGTAGCTGTGCTGCTGCAGCCGCGGACGCAGAATCAACCCTCGCGGGCACGCGATTCGCTCTTCTCTCTCTCTTCTCTCTCTATCTCTCTTTCTCTGTTTCTCTCTCTCTCTCTCTCTCTCTCTCTCGCTTTCTCTCTCCTCCTGCTCTCCTACGCTCTCCACCTTTTTTCGCATACACTTATGCGGCCTTTTTTTCTGCCTCGCTCTCCGCCGCCTCGTCGCTACTCGCCCTTTTTTTCTCCTCATCGTTGAGAGCAAAACAAACACTGCGAGTGGCGACGGATGGAAGCTGCGACGGGAGGATACACCCGGCGTGAAACCCAGTGGCGGAGATACTCCAGCAGCAGCCTCCGGTTTTAGCCTTCGCTGGATCATGCCGTAAGTTGGTTTTGTTCAAGTTTCATACACGTTCGCTCGCAGCTCAGGGCTTTCCTGCGCTGCGCGATTCAACTTGCGGCGAAACTTTTCTTTTCTCTCTCGGAGCTTCGGTCTACACGCTGGCCTTGCCAGCCTTTTTTCCCCTCCGAAGCGCCAACAGCTCGAGGGCTGCATGACTTGTCATTGTACAGAGGTGGCGGCGATTTGCCGAATTCCTGCTCGACTGTCGAGAGACGTCGTGCGGCCTGGGAAAACATTGAAAAAAGTGGTTACATCGATGGGAAAGCAAGTCAGATTCGGTACTCGGTACATAGCTCGGGCAACGAGTTCCCGTTTCGTTGTACTTCCTACGAATTTTCTTGTGAGCCACACAGAATGAAAAATAAAAGAAGACGCCGAGGTGAAAGCGACGATCGCCCCCTTGGCATCGAGGCAAGCAGGGATAAAGCATGAGACAAGGCCCGCTTCGAAAATTTCCACGCTTTATTCCGTGGGCGAGGCACGCGATGATTATTATAGCCAAAGGCCTACTTTAATCAGACGCGAGCGCCACGATATTATTGCAAGGAAGACTAAAAAACTCCCGCGAGACGGAATTTTTTTTTTCTTTCTTTTTTTTCTTTTTTGCGTGGAGAGGCTCGGTCGCTCGGCAGCTCCTATCATTGGCTCGCGCACCCGAACGAGGCGTGTGCGCGCGCGCGATCACGTAGTTGTAGAAAAAGTTGATTTTCATAATGCGACCGAGGCAACGAGGTTTCCGTTATTGGCGATCCCATTTTTACGTAACGCGCGACATATTTATTCCGCGATTCCTTTCAATTGGGCGCCGTGCGCGAATAAATAGCGCGCCGCGCTCGACGACATGCGCGCAGTAAATTTCACGGGAGTCGTTTGCAAACGAGCTTCATCCGTCGCGAGGAGGAGCAGGGGAGAGGCACTAAATAGTTGTAGCCGCAGTGCCCTCGCAAAATCACATCTGCGCATTCGTCATGCTGCACGATATACGTAATACGTCAACATCGCAATTCTCTTCGAGGCTAGAGACGGAATGAGTAGAAACCAGTCTGATAAATCGCGACTGCTTTTTTTTGGAAATAGAATAATGCACACGCGTGGCGATGCTCTCTTATTGCGACGAACAATGTGTTGGAGGAAGGGCAGGTGAGCACTCGTCGGGTCCTCAAATTGATCGTCGATGTGCCCCCCAAAAGCTTCGTACACAGTTTAATGGAATCATTCGATACGATGTTTACATTCTCGCAAGTATTTGTCGTACGCGCATAGGATACTTTGGTATTAAGCCGAGAATAATATACTTTTATGCCTTTTCTCCGACGTACGAACGCCATTAGATGCCATTTTTTTCGATCATCAAATCGCCCATAAACTGGAATTAAAAATAAATAGGTCGCGATTACGTAGGCGTTTGTGGGGTATATAGAAGTACTTGGAATTATACGCGAGAGAAACGTCTGTGCGCAATCTCTGGCGTGTGTCAAAGCATGTAAGAGAGTAGGTCATCATTTAAACCTAAAATATTTAGCAGACGCAAGTATCCTCTAATTAAAACGCGAAGGCTTTGAGGGCGATACAAGCTACTTGAAAATTGTTGGGTACACCCGGCGAACTTCGAAATTCCATTGAAAAAAGAAAAACAAGAAAACGTTCAAATAAGCCTTCAAAAGTAACGCACTCGACGCAGCAGCGTGAATGCCGAGAGAGATACGATATTGTGCTTGAAAATGTTGTGAATGACGAGTGGCTGGAGACTCAACAGGCGTAAACAACTCAAAGAGACACATACAGGCCAGTAGTAGAAAAGCTCGCCTCTATCTCTCTCTCTCTCTCACGGGCCACGCGATTTGCACGAAAATATCGCTGTATAACGGAAAAGGTCCGCTGGCCGTGTCTCTGAAAACAATTAACGCGATGTCGGCGGAAAATCCAACGCAAGTCTTTCGGGTATCGATGCGATTTTCGCGACAGCCACCTCGTCCTCCCGATATCAATATCGCGCGACGTGCAAGCCGATTAAGAAATACGAGAGAGCTTTCGAACTTCCTGGATTAAGAGGATCACCAGTTTTTATCGCGCACGACGCGATCAGTTCAGACGTTACCGTACGTGCGTTCGGTCGGGGGAATAGACTCTGGTATTTTTTGTTTTTCATTCGATTGATCCAGCCAATTGCTCGGCAGAATTCTTCGAGTTTTTTGAAGGCGAGAATAATTCGCCTGCAGCTCAGCTGCAAAACCGTAGCGTAGACGCGCAGGTCGCTCGCGCATGCAATGCAATGCTCTCTCTCTCTCTCTCTCTCTCTCTTTAACGTCAAAGTGATTCCCGTTTCTCTGCTCGCCCAATCGAGCTCCGAGTCTAACGACACGCGTGAATCCGAGAGAGAGAGAGAAACGACAGACGAGGCGATCGCATTTTTTATACGTTGGCGACAACGAAAACGGACGCCCGGGCGTTGACTTGTCAACTGACGCGTATACGTGACGCGCAATCCGGACGAACTACGGCTGACCGACGGATCAAGCGATCGGCCGACGTATGCAGCAAGAACGATTATTAATTGCCCTGTATCCGGCACGGCCCATTCATTAGCGCGGCAGTGAAACGGCACGCGTCGAGCCGTGCCGTTTGAGGGTCTACGCCTACGCAACAGCCGTGACAACGGTCGATCATCGAAACAGGCGTGGAAAATCGAGCGGCGCAAGGAAGAGAACGAAACAATAAGTGGCTTGCCTTCGACGGCAGGCGATTGCATCCTCGCGCGCGCGTTCAAATATACATAAGACGGTTCACGAGTCATCGCGCTCGGCAGCTGCGCGCGATCTAGAGGCCCTCTCGATTTTCTATTTCACAGCACGGCGACAACACGCTGACGGAAGTTGGAGCGACAA
The DNA here is from genome assembly GCF_024137745.1 of Phymastichus coffea. Classification (NCBI taxonomy): domain Eukaryota; kingdom Metazoa; phylum Arthropoda; class Insecta; order Hymenoptera; family Eulophidae; genus Phymastichus; species Phymastichus coffea. Next base: position 802,713 of record NW_026706896.1, on the reverse strand, counting down.
ATGATTAATTGAACGACGCATTATTCCTCGGTGTCCCCACTAGTCGTTTATTTATAGCCCGCGCGTGTAATGCTATAGCACGGGCTTCGCGATAGAAGTGGGAGCGAGCGGAAAACAAATAGTGTCGCCGGCTTTGATCGGTTTGTCCGGCTAATTTTCGGAGCTCGGCTAGACGTATGTCAACGATAAATATCGATCGCGAAGAGTGTGGATGGCACCGAGCGCAAGTGTCGACAAAGACTTTGTACCCGGTTTGCGCGTTTAATGGCCCCGACGACGCATTCCGAACCAAGTTTACTTACCTTCGATGCAGTCGTCTGCCGCACCGCCGACCTTTCCAAGTTACGACCGCGTGAGTAAACTCGTCGGCCTGTTGTGCCCAACTGAATGCTCGCGAACATTTACGGGCGCAATTATCGCAGTTGATTCTCCCGATAAGACTAACCAAAGCAGCGTGAACATTACATCCAATCACGTCCAGATGGATATAAATTTGACTGGATGCACGTGCGCAGGCATCCATCACGCCTCAGCTTCCATCAACGTCCACCTCGTGCAAGAACCGCTTGTGTATGCGCGTTATTTGTTTTGTAGGGAACCATGCTTTCTGATGATATTGACAAATAGATATTGTATTTGGATCTGAGAGCCGATTCATTGTTTGCTAACAATATGTGTGTGTGTGTGTGTGTGTGTGTGTGTAGGTTGATTATTTGTTCTGCCAAATCAAATGCAGTCAACGCGATTTTTATATCACCTCAGCTTTTTTCAACAACCAACTTCTCGAAATTATCGCTGTCCCATTTCACGACGGCTGACGGCTGTTCGTATTATTTCAGAAAAGACCTTTTACGCGACTCAATAAAATTCATCCTGTTCCTATTTCGGCGACAACGTTTGCTTTCATTTTCGAAGACACAAGGTCGTCTAGGGGTATAATCAGCTTCCAACCCTTGTGCACACGCGGAACCGAGTTGTCAGCAAAAGTAAATTGTCTCGTCATCGCTGAGAAGAGACTGGAAGAGCTGCTTTACGACGCACAATCGTCGATAATAATTCGTACAAAATTTGAATATAAGAACACGGTGCATCATCCTCGACGTCTCTTGCTGCGTGCGCCGGGTAATACACGAACAAAATCAATACGCTCGACATAAACAAGTAGTCGACCTCCCGCGATTCTCGCAATCGAATCGTCGCCCAGGCCAGACGACGACGGCGAAAACCACTCGGCGCTGCAGCCACAGATCGAGTGAAAATTAAAGGGAAGCACTTTAATTGCGTAAACTCGTCCCTTTCATCTCGTTTAAACGTATGATTACATCGACCGCGGGGCGAAAGACGAAAAATAGAAGCGAATCTCCGACTCGCAATCGAAGTCGTGTCGCCATCGACTCACTAATGAAACATTATATTTTTACATAATCGTTTGAAGTAGGAGAGGGGAGGGGGGCTCGCCTCTCTCTAGCGCCGAGTTTCACATTGCCGTGCCTCCGAACCGCGCTTTTCCCCGTGCAGTTGTCATTTGTGTTTCCACGGCGCTCCATTAAGGCCATGCAGATTCGACAGCCATATGCGACTGATTTTGGCGTGCAATTAATGTCGCGCGCGTCCAATTTGCGATAGCACGCCGCGACCTGCCAAAGTTACGATCAATTGGGTGGCAAATGTATACGCGCGCGCGATCGCAGTCAACGATTTGGTTAGGTCGCGCGATAAACGTCGCGCATTCATTTTATTCACAATGTCGTTTTGTCCAGCGAAAGCTAGCCTCCGAGTTTACGTTGGCGATTGTTTTCCGCGGAACGGAGTATCGAATGAAACGCAAGCTAGTTGCGTTCGAATATCGCGGGGCGAATTTCACGAAACGCAGTATATACGTATAATACGCGCATATAATTGAAGCTGAAAACGTGCACGCGATACGACTTCTGCGCGCGCGTTTCGCGCGGCATTGTTTCAACTTTAATATCGTGCGCGCGCTTTGAAAAGTTAAATTATGCAATAAATCACGCGTGACGTTTATATTCAGCTCCAAAACGATCTACCCGGCCGACTAAAAAAAAAAAAAAAAAAATAAGAAGAACGAATCACGTGACAAATACGCAACAAAGCGCAACGGTTATTAAAGCGCCTCCGCGAGGCGCACGCGTAAATAGGAGAGAGAGAGAGAGAAAAAAAAAGAGCAATGATTTTTTTCTCTCTCCGCCTTGGGCAATTATCTCGGCAATATTTATCTCAAAGTTGCAGCAGCCAAGTTCTCGATCAAGGCTACGATAGAACAGAATAATACAATCGTATATTCTCATTATCTAACGCGAGAATCGAGGCCTCGTTTATTATCACCGTGCTTCCACGTATATGTGTCGAGCTCGCATGCCGTACGCGTACGTGACGCGGATAGCGAAAATGCCAATAGTTTGTTTTACTGTTTGCGTAGGATTAGCGTAGCTAAATATTGGCTTGTGTCGAGAGAGAGAGAGAGAGAGAGAGAGAGGTCGCTTGCAAATTTACACAATACTTTTTGTTGGCCCGCACGGGGACATACATCGTATTGAGCTGCGCTATTTGCACGCGAACGCGATATACTTCATTGAAGTGTTTTCAATCAACCGATAGTATTTTTTTTTTATAAAGAACATATTTTCGCGGAAGAGGAGTGCCACTTTTCAATTGGCTTTTTGTTTCATACGAAACTTGGATACCTCGTTGAATTTTTTGAAGAATAGACAAACGTGAGCAACAATTTACAACTGCTTAATAATAGTTTAGCAAAGCCAAATGTTTCACTAGTCTACTTTATCATTGCAATAGCTTGTAATTGACGGTAAGCCATAAAACGTTATAAATAATTGAAAAGACTAATATAGAATAATTGAATAGGCTAAAATATGCGCATAACGGCTACGTATTACTCTTTTTAATTGTCGATGTCATTGGGGCATTCTTTTCTCGGTTATTACGGCTTTTCAGACTTTTCGGCTTTCGCTGCCTGATTTTTACCAAGAGGAATTCAGACACATCGAAGCCTGCTGTAAAAGTTGATTCACTCCGCAACTCGCGTCGACTCGATCGATTATTCTCGGCTGGTCATTACTAATCCATGTTTTCAATGTTAATTCCTTTTTTTCTGTATAGTAAATGTAAAAAAAGAACTAGCATTATTTTTTTCAAAACGCTTGTAATGAAAAAGTCAATTATTACTCGTTAAACGGTCATAAAAATTCTTTTCATATCGCCAGGAGCAATTGGTCAGTTTCATAACGAGCCTGTAAATGTAATCGCTTCGCGCGCGTGCTTCAATTTAGCCAAGTTCGAAAACCCAAGCTTCCGACACGTGACATAAAACAAACCGCAAAAGCGACCGCACCAACGTCTCCGCTGACTAAACGGCAAAGCCTAAAAAAGACAGCAGCAATACAAATTTTTTCTTTTTTTTTTCATCTTCCGGGTATTCAACATTACTACTCCGTTACGTAAATCACGTCGTAGCATCGAATCCGCTCTCCCTCCGCCTGGACAATATAATGATACACGGTTACAAAGACTGGCCACTGCCTGCGACAATGCTTTTTTTTCGTTTGCATACTTCAATGGCTTGAACCAACGCCCAAGAGAGACAAACACACAACAATGATAGCAAAAAATCATAAAGGTGGAAGGTGTTAGAAGGATCGCGCGAGATCTTTACGTAATAGGCGTGTTTCGACTGTCACGCAATGAATTATGGATACTTATTATTTGCAGATCGATCTTTCGAACAAACAATTAGCGAGTGAGGATCGATGTGAATTTGCGAGTCTCGCGCGACATCTAAACGAGAAGCGAACTCGCCGAACTGGTCGCCAACAATTAGGCTGATAGCTGTGGCTACGTTCGGAACGACTGCAATTGTGTTGCGAAAAACCGCAAACCTCGTTGGTAACTGGTCCAAGCGGTCGGTCTCGACGCCGTTGAAAAATTACGCCGATTCCGCGGATCGACGTTAACGCGCAGAGGCAATAAAACGAGCATTCGACGGTGGCGCGTTTCGCCGACGAGCGGCAGATAAAAGATCCTTGACGTCTGCGAGGCCGCACGATTTTTCCCGGGCGAAACTCCCGACGGCGCGCCTGCGAGCTTGCGCACGAGCAAGCATCTGTAAATAATACAGCGTGCACGTTACCTGCCGCAAAATATTGGCCACGAAGGTCACGGCGAAATTTTTCTATTCTCCGTAAATTCATTATCCAACAGCGGCGGCGGCGGCGGCGGTGGCGGCGGCGGCGGTGGAAGGGAACGAGCGACGCGTAGGTGACTGAGGAGGCTCGAGAGCTTTTTCCTTTGTTATTGGGTTCGAGCGGGAAAAGGAGGTCGCAAGCTTGCGCTTGTGGATCTATACCCTTACTGGATTTCTGACCTTCGCTTCGCTCTCTCTCTCCCTCTCTCGCTGGAGATAAAGGTGCACCCAACTACCGACCAACGGGTCACGGATTCCAAATAGAATTTCTCCCGGGGAATTGTTTTTCTTTTTTATCACCCGGAAAGGCTGAACTCTTCGAGGCCTCGATTTTCCTCGCGTCATGATTTTTCTTAAAAAATCGCTTGTCGATCGTTCAAGATGGGTTCTGTTTTCTCTCGACGAATATATAAGTTTTCGAAGGGCAGAGAGCACCTCGTTGCAAATGTTTGCTCAGCCGGAAGTACAGTCCAAACATGAAAACGAAGCGCTGATCCGAAGGATATACGAGGGAGCCTCATTCCATTTACCGGGCGAAATGTTTGAAAACGAAGCTGTGAGTTGGATTACGCGCCAAGGAAGCCGAAGCGCGATGCGTTCGCGTGTACGTACTTCATCAGCGTTATCGTCCTACTTCCGAGAGGAAAGGAGAGTGAAGCACAAGGATCGATGCGCAACGTACCGCGAAATATGGAATTGGAGTGCCATTTCCAGCCAAGCGAATCTCCGCTCCTCGGTCGCAACAAGAACGAGTCCGCAGCGGATTGTCGAGTTTGGACTCGACGGGGCAGGATCTCGCTGCAAAGACGGCCCCGTAGTGCGTTACGTTGTGCTTGCATTGCGTGCAAGTCTACTCGGCATAATGTCCCTCGTAGCATGTTCCTCGTAGCATTGTCGCGTTGCCAATTGATAATCGAGCACTGGCTGGCAGCGTCGCGGAATCGAATTCGGAAGCTCGAGGCAAAAAGCCAACGTGCGAGTGCAATATCGATGATCGTAGAGTGTAGGCTAATTATTCGACTCGAGGCGCAATCGATATGCATGGCAGCCGATCGATAATTTAAGGGCGTGATGTATCGTGTGAGCCGCACAGACGCAGAGCCAGGAGCACCTGAACGCGGAGGGTGAGCTTCAGTCGTCGAGCTTGCGGAGGGATGGGTTCGCTGCCGAACCTGCACGAGCTCTCGCGGGAGAAGCTCTCGTCGCCGGTGCACAGGCCGGCGCCAGTCGGCGGTCTGGGCCCCGTGAGGCTGCCGCCGCAGCCGCCGCCCCTCGCCCACACGCACAAACGGGCGCGCAGCAGCGGCAGCCATCATCATCACGCCACTCAGCTCTGGGACAACGATGCCATGTTCGAGGTACGCATACTGGCTCCTTGCTCGCTCGCTCCTTTCCTGTAATCACACCGGCGCACCGCGGCCGCCTCGTTGGACAGCGTCGTTTCACCTCGACTCGATAAACGTATTTCAAAGTGCTCTCTTTTTGTCGAAGCAAATATCCGACGAAAGGTACGACGACGCTCGGTGGCTTGAAAGAGCACGCGGTGGGAAGCTTCTGCGCGGCGCGAGCACCCCATTGAAAAGTCAACGCTTGATTGAAAATCAATAGCATTGGGGAGTTGCAAAGATTGCCAAGCGCGTCGAGCAAGCCACGTGGAATTAAAAACCAATCGCAAGCCATTTGGAAGATTGCAGCTGGAATTGTAATAGCGGGTCGCGTTGGTGACGAGCAACTCGCGCCTAATAATAAAGTTGCGGTGCTTGCGTTAAGGCAGTTCGTTGCCGTCAGTTCGTTACTTTTAGCCAGGCTCTCTCTCTCTTTTTCTCTCTCTTTGTCTCTTCGTGCGCGGGATCAAACGCTACTAATACATAAACGTACGTATTGGTGAAGCATCGATCGCGTGCACGCAGCACGATGAGAGAGAGAGAGAGAGAGACAGAGAGAGAGAGAGAAAATGGAAAAAAATAGGATGTGCCGCTGTTGCGCGCGCGGAGGTGTGCGACTAATGCGTCACTCGCTGAATTTTCTTTTCTCTCCCTTCTTTTTTTTTATTATCGTCCCGGTATAAGCGGGTCGTGGAGATGCTAAAGAGTATTATTTTCTTCTGCCTTTATTTAGCGGAAAAACGATATGCAACGTTTTATTGAACCAAGGTGATTCGACGTTACAGAGATTGATTTGGCTGCAAATTGATACATAATACTAACTTGGTATGCGTGGTAAAAGTTATTATCAGGTCGCCGCGTCGATGTTCGAGATATTTTCACTGACAATTTCGAATCGAGTTCACAACAGCTTTGTATTCTTCAATTTATGCATTGGGTTAAAAGAAAATGACGACTTTTATGGCACAAAAAACACAGTTTTGGCAAGACTGCGCGTCGAATAATAAATAAAAGTATTGATGCAAACTTTACTAATGATACGCGAACTTGACGCGCTTATTGTCTAACAATCAATCATTATAAATAATTATTAAGGATAAATACATAGATTCTTCGCGAGAATCTATGTTCACACAAACGAGTATAGAAGACACACGTGCGATTGTTTACACTGACCGATAAATAAACGGATTAAACTATAACGTTTCTCTCAATTGAAAATGTTTCGCATCCTCGAATGACCTACGTGCTTGATAAAGATATTACGTGACTAGCTCATTGTATTTCAAACTTTGTAATTCGTGAAAGCTTCTCAGCGCAAATAACAATTGGGGCGTGAATGGCAAAGAGAGAGCCTTTGGCATTGCACGCAAAAGAGTTTGACGCTCACCTTTGATCCTTTATTTTCGGGGGTAAAACTGCAGTGAACCATACGCACGAGCTGTGCCTTTGAAAAATGTTTGCGCCTTTGGCGCGGCTCTCTTGTGTCGGAAGAACGACGTGCTTGTTTTGTTCACATGAAAATCGCGCGCTCCCGCGTCTCGAGATCAAATTCAATCTGCGAGCTTTCACCGGAGCTTTCAGCGGGGTATAACTTTTCCGTGCACCGTTAAACTGATTTTTACCTGAAAGGAAAATGTGAAAGCCCCGTTGGATTGCAGCACATGGCAACGTACTCGCCGATCTCGTGCCGTTCGGCACGAGCCTCGGCACTGTCGTGGCGTCGCCGTGATTCGATGTCTTCGTCGGCGGGTGCCTCGTCGGTACGTCGCCTCATAGCTGCAGTGCGCACGGCGCCATCAGGCCCGAGGCCGCCGAAAAAGGCCGTTTTGAGACATTGCGCCGCCGTGTTGTTGGGCCACGCGAGTTGGTCGGCTGCCACGTTGCCCATGTTCCCGCTACAAGCGGGTCTCGGCGCTTTCGACGCACAGCTCGGACCTGTACTGCTGGCTCTGCTCTATACCACAGCTACCCTTACCAGCTGTTTTTCGCCAATTTTCACGCAAAAACTTGGTACCAATTTGGCCATTTGTATTGGTCATCTTATTACCATCATCTTCGTTGGAGTTCATCTGTACCCTAAGTAAGCCTTCCTATATTACTTTATAATCGTATACTTAAAGTTGCTTTTTAACGAGTGTGAATTGAATACCAATTGTTAATAAACGTTACTTTTGGGAATACGTAGAATATATATACGTAGAATGTTCGTGCATCGAATTCCAAAAATGAACAAGACTTCGCACAATCATGATTACCAGTCGTAGTAATTACCCACGGAGTCGTCGTCTTTGTTTACTTTTTTGCGGAAAATTTATTTACAAGCTAGATACCCCACTTTCAAAAACAAAACTCGAGCTACGAGATCAGGCAAGAAAAAAGAATAGTGTCACGCGAACGCGCGTTTTTATTCCTCTGCAGAGACACAATAGCTGGCGGCTAAATAAGACAATTCAAGAAGTCATAAATTCCAATCGTTAATTCGAAACTCTTAAAAATACTCGGTAATAACAGAGAACAACTTCAGTGGCCGCAATATTAAAAAAAAAAAAAAAAAACGAAAAAAAAAACGAAATAGAGCTGCGCGGAAAAAACGCAAGGAAGACTTGACGGCCAGGGGAAGAGGCAGAACGATAAAAAGAATAGACTTTTATAACGGCACTCAAAAATTATAAGCGCGCGCGTACACTTTCGCACGAAGTCGGAAGCTCGCTAAGTCGAGCTTTTCACTGACTGTCGCCGCTGTGTATACAGACTCCCATATATTTTTACGACTGTTTGCGTTGGCCTGAAAAAAACTGAAAGCTTTCGTTACGACGCCAGGTGGTACATACTGTTGCCGAGTTACGCGCTGATGGGAATCTGGATGAGTCCGAGCTTTTTGGCGCGGATCTCTCACGTGAACGTATCAGCGACGAATCTAGGGCTGGTGTGCGCCGATCCCGAGGACTCCGACGAGACTAGACGCGAGTGCATCCTCAGGAGGCTTAATCGCGGCGTCAAGCTCGCCGAGGACGTGGGCCTGGCATTTGGTTAGTACGACTACAATTTGATTCTAGGTACACCGGCAAATTCGGTGCAGCGAGGTTAACGCAAGCCAAGTTTTCTCGAATCGCTCATCGGAAAGTCCGTCGTACGGTGGTCTGATACGCGAGGCGCGAGGAGTCGCGTGCACTCGACAAAAAGTTTGCTCGCGTCAAAAATGAAAAAGGAGCAACGAGCCGTCGTTTCGAGTCTTATGGGCGAGCCGCAACGCGGCCCGCAAAGTCGGAAGGCGCAGCCGGTAAATAGCCGCGCTACTGCTCGCAGGCTGCCTGATAGCGTGGATCCTGATAAAGTTGACGGACAAGTCGCTGCTGCTGCCGGCCGCGATGACGGAAGGGGAGATGGAGAACAGATGCGGCGCCGAATATTGCTCGGAGGACAAGCTGTTCTACAACGAGAGTCTGTTGGCGCCGACAATGGCAGCCAACACCTCGAAGATGGTGGTGAGCGTGTGGCTGGGCCTGGCCACTCTGGCTTTCGGCGTCTCGTGCGCCTTCCTCGACGCTCGCATGAAGGAGCCGCAGAACGCGAACGAGCATCTCGGCAGCGAGGCCGTGGTCAAGGCCGTGAAGAGCGCCTTTCAGGATCCAAAGCTGCAGCTCGCCGCGCCGCTCACCCTGTTTATCGGCCTCGAGCAGGGCTTCATATTCGCCGACTTCACCGAGGTTCGTATCGTCGCTCGTTCGTGCGAGCCGACCCCCCCCCCCCCCCGGTCCAGTCCTCGAGCACTCCCGCGCTTCTCTCTGCCGCAGGCTTATGTGGTGTGTGCGCTGGGCGGCGCCAACGCCGTGGCGCTCAGCTTCATGAGTCTGGGCCTGCTGCAGGCCCTCGCCGGCGCCACGCTGTCGATGCTGCTCAGGCACATAAGAAGATACTTCGTCATCGGTGAGTTCTATCCACTCCGCGCCCCACGAATCACCTACGATCCGAGAAAACGTAACGCGATGTGCGTGTGTGTGTGTCCTCATATGCGTTGGACCGACAGCCGTGGGTTTCGCCTTCCACGCTTGCCTCCTACTGGTGCTGGTCACGTGGAGGCCAGCGGGCGACGACCCAGCACTCTTCCACGTCATATCCGCCGCCTGGGGCGTTTGCAACGCCATTTGGGAGACTCTGATATACAGTGAGCAATTTTTTTTGTTCAGTTCGTTCGTTTGTTCGTTCGTTCGTTGCTCAAAGTCGGACACGAACGCCAGCCAGAGGCTGCAGGCGTACGAATGAAACATCAGCGAGCCAAAATCAATACGTGCCGTTTACAGCGCTACTGTTGGGTCTGCACGGCAGCTCATGGCAAGGGCCCTTGGCGAGCTCGCTGTTCTGGCGCTGGCTAGGACTGGCGCTGGCCCTCGGCCTCCACGGCCTCGTCTGCACGCGCCTGCGAGTCCTCGGGCTGGCGACGATGCTTGTGCTCTCGGTGCTACCCTACTCTTGGCTGGAGATCAGACTCGCCAAGAGGGGCAAGAGTCTCGCACCTTTGTGACCGCGTCGCTCTTTCAAGCAGCAGCAGCAGCAGCAGCAGCAGCAGCAGCAGCAGCAGCAGCAGCAGCAGCAGCAGCAGCCGCAGCAGCAGCAGCCGCAGCAGCCACAGCAGAGCTCGCTTCGCAGGAAGAACTCGCACGCCGACTGAGTCAGGCTCGTTCCATCCGGCTCCTGGAGGAAACGAAGCAACCGATCCAACAGCCTTTGCGCCCCCACGCCGCGACGACACGTTAGTCTTAGCCTCGGCAACGTCAACGTTTTCGTGTGTCACGCGAAAAACCTTGGCTTGAACGAGGATCAGCAGCAGCCCAAGCTGGCCGCCGCCGCTGACGGTGCCGTCGAGGTCATGGCCACTGAGACTTCCACCTGAGCTTCCCATTTCAGTGGTTTTCGTTTCGAATTGCGCGCCCTGGCGGTTTTTCGCGACAAATGCTTTCCGGGGACGCCTGACCTACCTGCGGCCACGGTTTTCCAACTACTGCACTCGCGGTTTGTCCGACAAAATTCGTACCAAATTAAAACACCTGCCAGTTTGAATAAAAGTAAATAATTCTCTCCGCGGTCGCAGACATTTTCAGGCATTATTTTCGATTATCTAATTGAAGATTAGTTATAGACAGCACGTTTTTTTTGCTTTTTATTTTTTATCAATCTTTATTGATCAGCTAGACTATTTCATTTGTCGGGGGACACGGTATTCATTTCTATCTACACCAACTAATCTACGCTCTAGAACTGTTTATCTTCTTAAAATTTTATCTGTACTATACCTGTCAAATGGATCGAGAGCTGTGTTATCCTTCCAGTTTGAATTTTAAAGCTGGATGGAACGCCGAAACCTGACGTAAATAGCGTTTACATCCGTAAACAAAAAAAACATTTGTGATTGGTGATAAATGTGTAATATGTTATGATTGTGTACTCGTAACAGTTAATATACAAAAAAAAAAACTACTAGTAGCTGCGATAACATGATCATTCTAAATGCGAACATGCTACGTAGAAAAGCGAAGTAAATCGTAATTTTTGTATATTTTTCTTTGTAAATATGATTTTAATTTCATGATTATTTATTTATGCATGATTTATAGAACGCGAAGGAATGCTATAAGTTTTATATATTTTACACTTCATGTTTTGAAGCACTGTAAAGGAGTTTTAATTTAAGTTCAACAAGGAAAAAAATTTTACGTATTTAAATATAGAATTTCGCTAACATTTTTACACTATGCGAAGTTTTGGTTTCATATTAAATTTATTTTCGTCCGAATTCGGTTGCAAAAAAATCATTACTGCACCAAAACGGTAGACAAACCTCTTCCTTGGTGTGCCTAAAATAACGAAAATTGAAAAACTTTCAAATTCGAATTTTAGCCGCATGTAAATATTCCAAAAAAAATGTACGAATAACTATTCAACATACAAAAGATATATGAACTTTAAGATGAGCAAAACAGCTTAGATCCCTGTGCCTATAGTCGAATTCGAACATTGAAATTAAAATCAATAAAACAAAACAAATAAAAACAAATAAAAAATGATAAAGATTATGTATTATTATTATATACCGGTAATGTATAATATAAATGTAAAGGGAAATATTCCCTATTTTCCTGCCAAAAGAAGTATTAATTTTTAATCACCTGCACAGCGATTTAAAGAAAATTCACAAGAAAATAGAAGCGCGTTCAGAGAGTAGGATGTTTGAGAATACTTGAATACGGGCTATTATTTTTTTACGACCTTTCAATGGAATGGAATAACTACCAGCTTGAATCAGCACATGACGAGTACTGATTGCCTGAACATGCCATAGCTGACGTTACTATAAATTTAATGTACATAATTATAAAGATTCAAAATTCCAAAAATATCGTAGATAGGAAGTCTGCAAAATCTGCCAAATAACAGCATCTTTGATAATACATCGACTTCTTCAAACCACTATAAGATTATTTTTTAACGACGTATAATGTACTTTACAACAAGGCGAACGTCAATGTTAACATTTGTGGTTCGATATTTGTCAAAAGTTCAACAAGCGTGTTCGCATATCAAAATATCCTGGTAAAAAGATTTGCTAAAGAACATTTAAAAGCTTAAGGGAACTGTTTAAATTTAGTGGAAATTAATTTCTAATTCGACCAATAAAACTAACATTTTACTGATGTTTTACGTTATCAACCACTGCTAAATGACGATGAAAGTGTAAGTTCGGCGATGAATAGTAAACAAATGGTACTATAGTTGCTAAATAATTTTAATTGTTAGGGTGTAAAATTTCACAAGAATGTATACGTTTCTTTGCCTCGATTTCTATATCGTTCGTCGTTACTGCTGGGACGAAATTATTTACTGTATAGTTACGTGATTTTAAAGTGTAATACAATCATTTGATATTTGTAAGTTATATACGAAACCGAATGGGGCAATTCCGTTGAAATTATCCAAAGCTATAATTACTTGGATTTTTTTAGATAGTATTAATGTACTGATATATATGTGGTGTTAGAGTATATGCAAAATGTCTTTCTGGTATTCTAAAATCTTTTCTATATCATTTCAGTATGAATTTGACGCCATTCAATTTGAAAATGGGAAAGTACTGAAAATTAATTTTTTTACTTTTCTAATGTATACGAATAGATTTATAAGCTTATATATAACTGTAATGAAGATGTTTTTGTCCCAGCAGACGAAATAAATATTGTTCAACAGTGTCGAACATGTTAACTGTAATTCACAAAAAAGTAATAATAAATATTCACTTATTTTATACTTAGATAGAAATTATTCGACCTAGATAAGTTTTTCTTAAACTCAGCTAACATTAAGAAAATATTCAAAGCGTGTATTTTTTAAATAACTGATTAATTAAAAATAGAATAAATAGATAAGTTCAAGGTTTGATTTTGACTTTCTCGTCACTTCAATGGAAATAAAAGTAAAACTCAAATGCATTTTCTATATTTCGAACATTTTACAAAATAAGTAATCACAGATAATTACTTATTTCATAGATATCAGGTAAGTTTTCAACCTTTATTACTTTCTTGTTTGCGTATGAATAAATTTTTGTTCATTCTTCTAGCTATATTTTACAATTTGCAAGAACAAAAAGAATTATCTTTATACGTTCCATGCCAATAAGTAATTTAATATTTACAAATAAAATAATTAAATGTATGATACATCGAACTTGGCGAGTTCATTTAAGCAAGTATCATGAACATTCAATTCTACGTACATATTTATATTTTTTAATATAAGTTTATGTTAACTTAGCTTATAGAATTTTTGGTATATAATTTCAGTTTACAATTTATTGTAAACTATTATTGTCAGCATCGCTTGAAACAAGAAACAATTGCGAGGCTTCCTCTTTTGTTCTCATTAAAAAATCTATAGAACAAACAATAATGTATGTGAATATAGTAACAAATATTATATTTCAACTGCAGCTTCACATCTGCGTGATGCATTCAATTCTCTCTCAACTCCCACACAATTTTCAAATAAGTACTTGACAGGCAATTTCGGATAACTTTAACAATGCCCCTTTATTCAATTAAAATTCAATTCATTAAAGTGATTGTAAATTTTCACATAAATGATATTTCCAAACGTTTGTACGGCACAAAATTATCAATAGAGTTTACAATTTTTTAAGTAGAAATAGGTGCATCGTCGCTTGTTTTTACCTCAAATCAGTATTACGACATTTCTTTTATAAATTACAAAAAATGTATATTTATTAAAGCTCGATTTTCTTACTATTTTCAGGTGGTATTACAAGCAGTTATCTATAATTCGTGAAATTTTCAAGGAAGCGAATACGTGTGAGAAACTAGGGCGGATTTTTTCCACTGTAAAAACTCAAGCTGCCTTGAAAATCGATAATATTTCTAAAATAATAGCTTAGCTGTATTAAAACATTGTACTTGTTAAGTTTCACAGTCATAAGGTCGATTAGTTTCTGTCTAAAAAATTAAACTGGCACTCGAATATCTATTCGTGATTCTACAACAAGCCACGAATGTCAAATGCTCAAATGCACAGTATCGATTCTATTCACTAAAAATTTGACATCGCTGAGTTACAAATCAAACTTTCTTACAAAACAATGAAAGTTTTAGCACGCCTTTGAATTGACACATTCTTTATCAATACAGCCTTAGATTATCAATTGATTGAAACCACACAGTGAAGATGATCGATACCGTTCGAATGTCTAAAATATATAGTCGTTCGTATATTGAACATTTCTGAAAATCATGCCCGCATGTCAATTACAGCATCACTACTATCATTGATAGCTTCTCGTGATAATATTTTCTGATCACATTCTGAAGTAGCTATCATATTTTTTCACCTACGCCTGATGAACTAAAAAAACACACTGCGTTTTTTTAGTCCATCGAAAATTTATCTATTGGATAGTTTCTTATAGCATTGATTTAGACTCAAAAAGTCATATCCATTTGTCACAATAAAAATTTTCACTGCAGAAACGAGTACTCAACCATAATTAGAAAATGAATTCTTGGCTCAACGCTACACGTATACTTTTCATTTACAAATAATTTAAAATACGACTATACAGTCGAAACCAAAGTGAGTATGCCAAAAGGAGAAATGTAAACGTAGAGATAAAAATTCTATACAATGCGGTACGTGACATAGACGTCGGGTGTGACTAACAAAAAAAACCTATTGACTCTAATTTAAAACTGCTTCAATAAAAAGCAGAAATTTTTATACTTAATCCAGTCATTCCGTCATCAAGTCTTTCTTTATCCTAGTCGTCATCTTGTTTGTTTTTCTTTTTCAAGTAACGCGAAATTGATATTTCTTTGCATGATTTTCGATTTCTTTTAAACGGTATTATCGATGAAACGAAGCAACTGTGCACACTTCACACTGGGATATAACTGCCCTTTGGCTTATAAAACATTTGTCCCTTGAATATGCGCCTCGTGATCTCGGAAAGCAGTAGAGATTTTTCCTTCTTGATCTTTTTAAGTACTCCGCGATTTTCCTGTGCTCGGCGAGAAAGATACGGCAGCACTTCTTTTACGGGTCCGTATGGGATGTATTTGTATGCTGAGTATCCAGATTGACCTATAAATGAATAAATACTTTAATCATAAGAGTTTTTTTAAATCAATGTTTCTTATAGATGATTTTGTACGTACCAAGTGGGAATGTCAAGTAATCGCACATGCCGAACAATTGACCAAAACAGATAACTTTGTCTTCGGGCGAAATACCAATCTCTTTCATCCTGCAATCAGATATTATTGAATAAAAAGATTTCAACGGTTGATAATTTGGTAAAAGGTAGTTAGAGCTTACTTTTCAATGGCGAATCGTACTGTATCTTCATTGTGTGAAGCTACCATAATTCCAATTTTCTTGGGATCCTCTCCTTTATCCTTGTACTGCTTCATCCGGCGCAGACACTCCATAAGTGTCCTGTGATATGACTCTGTCGTTGCTTCGTAGGTAGGGCAGGTTGGATCCGAATATCCCATCGCTGCTGCTCTGGCTCTTTCCTTTGTTTTATTTTTAAATTTAATAAGGTTTTGATATACACATTTATTCAACAATTATAACAAGAATTATCCGCTGATGAGGTCATACGATTGAAGTTTATTCTGCTATGCGTCCCATATGAAATTTTTCGCTAGATGATTAATGTTATTAAGGGAAAAATTGAGTAAACATGATAAATATAAATGTTTGATCGGTTAAAAATACACTGAAAATTAATAAATAACCTGCAATGAAAATGTAATGTTCGATCTGACGAGGATAACGGATGCAACGGGCAACCTGAAAGAACGCAGTCGACCTCACCTGCTCGATATAAGCGCCTCGTACAATTTTGGCGCCAAAGTAGAAGTTTTGTCTCTCCGCCTGCTCGAGATCGGTCTTAACTTCGGTGTAGGCATCCTGCAGATAAGTCTGGTACGTGTTGAACACCACGGCCTATGAGGGGGTGAGACCACACATTGAGATTTGAGAGCGTTCATTCACGAATAACCTCTGTAAATATACACATCTGAAGGAACTATTCCTATGGACACCGAGTTATTACCCTTTTTGTATTGTACTTGCGCATCATCTCCAGTGTCAAACGGGAGATCGCCGGCTGGAAATACGTCTGCTCCGCGTCGATCATTATACGCACGTTCAACTTATCAGCCACCTAAACAAATGGTAATATTCTAATGTTAATTGCATTCTATAATTTTTATATATATTCATCGTACATATCAATTTTTGTATAACATGGATAGATTAAAGCAATTGACAGTTTTTAGTGTGTGATTTACCGATACTATGCTATTGAGTCTTCTAATCATGTTTCGAAACATTTCTTCTTCTCTTCGGGTCAGTTGGCTCATCAGATTCACCATTTTGCCAGTCTTGATGTCCGGTACCATGAATGTCTTACTCAACTCGTAATTCTCATCCAAAATTCCACTCCATGGGAACAAGTGGATTACACTAAACAAAAGTAATCGATTAAAGATTAAAATATATCACAAACAATCTGGAAATAAGAAAATAAATAGTCGAGTGAATTTGAATAAAATGCATGTGTCGTTGGAAAGTATTTTTGTATACTTGTATATGACTAATTTGCTAACCGTTGGCGGATGGCATTATCAATCAACATTATCATTCAAAATAGTTTTTTCCTGTAATTAGCAAATTCTATTAAAAACTAAACTGTCAATAGGGGAATAGCAACTAATTAAATAATACTATATATGCTTTCTATTATAGCGACAAATGCATATGAAAAATTACAAAATTTTCCACTGTGGTAAAGCTGAACACAAAACGATCTCCATCATAAAAATCCCTCAATCAATATGCGAGTTTTGGAAAGAAGCTGTACACTTAAGTAAAAATGCTAAAGAAAACGGACAGTACAGTAAAAAAAATAGGAGATTGCATTATTTGAATTGTTCTCTTACTTTCTGCATATCCGAAGACAGCATCCATGTAATCATAAAAAATATAATCAGTTAGCGCAATCAACTGAGCGAGCTGTTTTTAACTAACTTGAATCCATTCAATTACAATTTATTCTTTCTCATTCTAACGAAAAAGCGGCAGAGTATTGAAAAAGAAATTTTCGCGAAAAAATAATGACTAAAAAGTTGCTATTTTTGCGTACCCTTCTTCGTCGGCTTGAATCTTTTCCAAGAATTTCTTCACAGGAGCCTCATCACGAATATGCGCCTCCTCGAATTTTTTTTCAAAAAGTTCGGGTTTAGCGTGATGTGCCAATACTGCGCCCTCACCGCCAACTACATCATTAACGTACTGTCGAGCTCGCATAATCACTTCTGACAATTGAAGCTGATAAAGAAGAAAAAACACGTGAGCTTGATAAGCTTCAAATCTTCATTTATAATATTTTGATTATTGATCAAATACGATAGTTAGATTTTATCTTTTGACGATCAAGTAAATTTGATACATACCAAAAGCTGCGGCCTTCCAAGCGCTGTCAATTTGATCGCAGTGATACCCGTTCCGTGCGACTGGTCTGGAAAAATATGATGTCCGTTACTGTTTCTGATTCAAAACATTGTTACGCAATAACGGAAAAAGGAGAAGTCAATTACTTGCTACGGATTCGAGGCACCTGTTAAAAATGTCCATATTCCGCTCGCAATTTGCTTCATTCAGATAAAAATACGTTCTTGCAGACGACACTTTGTACCGTCTATCAGCAAAAGATTTTTCCACGTGATATTTCTTTATCGTACCCGAGTTCTTGTCATCGCCTGCTTCGGAGACTGAAGCTCTACAAATCAAACATAGAATAATACGATGTAAGTTGAAACTCGAAAAAAATGTTAGATGATTTTTTATAATTGTACTAACGAGACTTCTCGTCGTTCGGCTTCTTCTTGTGAAATGTCCTCTTCTACTGAGTAATCGAGAATCGGCTTGACACCAAATTGTCGCAATCGATCGAGAACAGGGGCGATTTCATTTTCGTCTTCTCCAGCAACGAAGTGGCCGTAAAATGTTGACTTCATCATGTACGCGAAAAGCTTCTCTCCCATGATACTTTGACAGACTTTCATCAACTGCAAAATAAAGGGAAAACAACGAATTAGAATTAGAAGAATTGTGGTTTTTATCTGAAATTCTCGCTTGAAACACGCCGTTCGCGGCTAGTCTAAATAGAGATACGTTATACGTAGGCAGAACATAGCTAAATCTCAAATCTCGATAGACTTGAAATGGTCAAAGCCTGAAAAAGATTGTGAGCCGACAAATGCATCGACGGGCGCAGTGGCGGCGGCATCGCTATACCTAGCCATGCCCGTGCACGTGGTGCTTTCGAGATCCCCCGTGCGGGCGACGACTCGTCTTTGAGTCGTAAATTGAACGCGGCGACGTTGCGCATATACATTTAACCTTCGAAAAGCACCGTTTGTCCGCCTAATAATAAGTCCAAGAGCTCTCGACGCGCCTAAAATACAACGAAAGCGCAGTCGCGTGTGCACGCGCGAGCGCGAACAGGCGCAGTCTATATGATGTACAGTGGGGACGCGGCATATAAAAAGCTTTCGAGTTTACAAGCCGAATGCCAAGGGTTGCCGCACAACCGAGAGAGCGAAATTCTACAACGCTCTAGGTCAGATCCGATTTTCACGAGAGAGGCGCGCAGTGTCGCTCAACTCTCGCTTTTCTGTGACGGTTTCCCGCGTTCTTCGTGCATTTTCTTTTGCGCACATTCCTTGTTGCATTAGCTATATTTTTTCAATATTGATATACGCTATCGCATCCTGTTTTTTCTTTATTGTTTACCGCCTGCGTTGCAGCACGTGATTTTGATTGTAAAACAAATGCGGGTGATCCGCTTTGTTACGTAACGCTCGTTGGAATGTATTAGACTTTTTCAAACAATGCTTGTTTGCCTTTGAAATTTCGTTATTGCAGGGCTTTCTAAATTCATTGTTCGTCGATTAATAATCCTAACTATCAAGTCGTTTCAAGATGAAATTGACTATCCAACAAACGTCGGATCATTTTTACAAATGAATATTGCAACAACCTCCCCGAGATTATAGGCAGAAAAGCCCACTATGGTTTTCAAACTGAAAGTTCACAATTTGTTCGTCAGTCGGCAAGAACCAAGTGGCCCGTTCATTTGCGCAAGTCAGCTTATAAATAAACAAAGCTACTTATAAATAAACAAAGCCACTTCGCAAAATGTCAGAGATTTTTTGTAAAGTCAAGTTGTGCAGTATTAACATGACGATGTGTGCAGCGGCCGAGGACTTGGTGAAAAAGGCAAGCGCACGTAGTTGAAAACAGGTTAGATAAATATAACGCGCGACGAGGCTAACGTTTCGCGACGGCTAATATTCTGAGAAGGTGGAGGAGAGAGACGCTGACCCGGCGAGATTTTAGACGCCGAGGGATCCGACGCGGCTTTTTCACGTTGCAGGGCGGTACACCAAATCTGCTCCTTGCTGTGAAATCCATTGTGTTTACTTGCATGTCCGAAAATTTCTTTGACAAATATTCCAAAGGACCGGGATGCGGATTCCGGAAAGATCGAGTAAACCGCTGGGCACGAAGATTAGTGCTTCAAGGAAAAGTTATCCCCAGGTTGTTTACGCTGTGGAAGCTATTCATCACTTTACTGCCCGCTGTTTCTGCGCCAAAGATGGTTTTGGGCCACTCTCTCCGATAGGTTTGTAGGTCCTCAGCACGGTAACTTTGGCAAACGTGCCACGACTCGATGCGTACATGCAGTCCGTTCATTTATTTATAAATTGATTAATTTTCAAATACAATTTTAGGTTTTGAACGAATGCGGTAACAGCAATAAATGCCAAATAAAAATAACGCAGCGTTGACAAACATAACACAACCTGTTGGTCGCTTGGCGCCGTTTCTCATTATCTGACAAATAACAAAGCGACGCTCGACATTCGCTCTTTGTGCCCAGAAAAATCTCTCACGCGTGTATTTTACACGCACATTTCGAACGTTCGATCGTTGGCAAGTTCAACGACACAAGTATCAGAAGAAGTATAGTAGACAGCATTATTCGCCTCATTTTATTCAGATTGAGACGACCCGAGGATTTTTCAATCTATAATGCACATTATTGATAGCTCAACCTTGAGTTGTTTGAAGGTAAGTGAATTTTTTCGACTGCAGTTTTTTTTTTACTTTCTTGATCTGAACTTTTTTTACTAGTTGCACATAAAAATTATTACAACCAGTAATTAGATCAACAACACACTGCAGACGTACTTTGCGTTTATCCGTAAACTCTTATTGACATTGAAGGCAGGTTTGAAAGTAAATCTGATTTTAACGTAAACGAAGGTATTCGAGTGAAACTCCTCTGGGCTGCCTAGACCCCCAACTGTCTTTCCAGCTGTATAGAAATATTTGGAGCCTAAGTATTAAATTAAATCCATTTTTAAAAGAGAGCTAAAGCTTAGATCCATTTTCAAAAAAGAGCTAAAACTTAGGGTGTAACCACATTGAGGTTCTTGGGGAGGCCACATTAAATAGGTCGTTATTCGATTTTCAATTTACGATTTACGATTGGCTGTGGGAGATCGAGCACTTGAGTGTTTAAAGCAAAAAATAATTTCTTAATTGTTATCTTATTGGTTAACATTTATTGGATCATATTGCTGTATACGAAACATTGAGTCACGGTACGGGCACGATACACTTCTATAGTCGAATTAACTGGTGCAGAGGACGCTTAATCGGTAAATAGATGGTATACACGCGCGAGGAGCTCCTGAAATTCCAGACTGTACAGAAATCTCTTTCACTGCCTCCGATTGCATAAACTTCTATTAATTATTTATGTTTTTTGGGCGAGGGAAGACGTTCGCAGCGCGGCATAGTATAAGGTCGAGGCAGCGAGCAAAACGAGCTATATCAACATCTTTCGCGTACTATATTGGCGCTTAATTCGGCCATGACCTTTGAAAAATTTTACAATCTCGGCGAAGACGTATTCGAGTTACATGTAGGTGAGACTCAATCGATATATAGACGGTATACGACGTAACTGCGCACAAATTTACTAGTTTTTTTAAAATTAATTTTACAATACACAAACACAAACATTTAGTGTTACATAAATATATTTATATTTTATAAATTTTTAAACACTTAAATAATGATTTTTAAATAATTTCACTATTTATGGTTAATTACAAAATTACGACTGGAAAAAGCAGTACAACGCGAGATGCATAGAATAACACTACATCTGAATCGACATAGTCTTGTATAATGCATCATGCACATTTGACATGTCAACCCATACTAGCCTTTTTAAGCGCTATGGCCGGGCCAAAAGCCAGTACGGTGTGGAGAGGATGTTTGCAGTATGTACTGTCCCGCACCACAAACGTCCTCCGCATGTTGTACTGGCACTAAGCTCGCCCAAGGTACATAAATTGTTAATAGTGTTTGTCAAAGGTAAATTTACACAGATATCTTAACGGCACCCGTGCGTATAGAAGTGATAAATGAGAAAAGAAACAGTGTATGTATTATAGTACGTATGATATATAGAAAGAATGAATCATTTCTCTTTCATCGGAATCCCTCCAAGATATCGTTAATAACCGTGATAAGTTTTATTTACGATTATAATGTAGAAATCAAAACATATGTACGTGCTTGAGAATAGAAAAATTAATTGTACTGTCAAATATCTATTTTTCGTAACATCGGTGCAAATTAACTATTTTTATCTCAGCAAATCTACATTTTTAGTAGTCAATGGTATAAATTATGAAAAAATTCGTTGAATTTAACCATTTTTTATTTTATTGTACATTGTAGCAATCGCACGTTGCGTGAGAATATAATTCTGAATGAGTGTCGAATAATCTAAAAAAACTTTATTACATCAAGTAACATTTATATATAATTATTTTCATAAAAACTCCGTAAATAGGGGAATAGTAAAATTGAATATTGTAATTTCTTTTAATGATTTGTTGCCCAGTATGCGTCATTTAAAAATTATTACAATACTTTCGCTCTAAAATCATGATTGTACGGAGTGCCAAGTATCAATCACTATAAATACCGTAAGTTTGAATAAAAACGAAAAGAATTAATTTATCGTTTAATGTTTAAAAAGGAAGTTTTTAGGCAAAAATCGAAACTGATAATTCACTTGCAAAAACGAATCAATGTCTATTGCAGTAAAATCAGTTAATCTTTCAATATAATTCTACGCACATGGAAAAAACTTCGTTTAAAGTTTCAGAGAATCAATTTTCATTTGCATTTGTACGTCAATGCAGATTGTAGTAAATTTCTTTAAATATAAGTTAACGTGAATGGGAAAACCGTCGTATTTAACATAAAAATTAATATTGCAAATAATATTCGTCTAGACAGATTCGCAAACGTTGGAAAACTTAACTTCAGAAACAGACGTTGGGAAAAATTCAAATGATCCGATTGTAGACACGACGAAAGCGTACCTTTGAGAGAGCACACCCGTTATTATATAACTCCGCCACGGTATGGACGTTGGCCGTAACCGATAAGCAAGAATGTCGCGACCTTCTTCGGAAGGAAAAAAGTACAGACACATTGCAAAAGCTTCATTAATATGAGTAATACCTTAAGAGAATTCCACGTCTAGACTGCGATAAACGAAATATCAGGGAAAAAATTAGTAAATAAAAAAATTTTCAGACAAACAATTACATCAGAACAAGACGTGTTCACCTCCCGAGAACAGTGGCCGCCCTCGACTGATAAACCTATCACGACCCAAAGGAGAGTTGCAGACACGTTAGCAAAAAAAAGAATTGCAGACGAAATGTTACACGACGCTAAAAGACGATATGATACTGTAAAGTCCATTGGAAACGTTCACATGATGCGAACGGCCGACCTTCTACATGCGCGTGAGCAATACTTTCCTCGCACGCGACCCTCCAAGTAGCACGCAGACATCACGAACCTTTGAACGCTCGGGCTTTCGCAAGAAATCGGCGCTTCGCTTCGTTAATCGCAAGTTTATGACACGCTTATTGCACGTCTGCAAGTCTGTCTGGTCGATGTAAAAGTATATCGATAACGACTAATTAATATAAATGTTTCCTCGACAACATGACAAATCACTCGCGATAAGTTCATCTCGATGTCTTTCCGATAATTTATGAAGCGCGTCGTTATCGAATTGAGCTCGTACTTTAAAGACAGGTGTTCCGGGAAAAATTATGGACTGTCTGACCATACAAGAAGGGGAGAAACAGTGACCTTGAACAATTTGCATGACCCTCTCCTATGTAATCATCACGAGAGTTCCACTCGTGCGAGCTCAGAGTTCGAAGGAACGGAATTACAAGCGCGCGATTTTCGGCGTCCGACATGGCGTCAGACAAACAGACGGCCTTGGACCCACACTCTGATCCATCGAGTTGGGGTGAAAGTTGTAGACAGACTCAGACGGACAATAGATTGTTTATCGCATCCGGGACACTTGATTCAAGCGCTTGACTTTGATTCGGAATTGCTTTACGGCATTCAGTGAAGCTAGAATGTGATTAATATCCAGTGCTTCGCGTAATCGTTTGTTTTATTACCGACTTCATGTTTACAACGAACAGTATGTATTGATCCGGGAAATACGTCTAACGCAAGGCAAATTGTTGTTTTTATTATTTCAACATGTTGCGACGGTGTTGATTTTTATTGTACGTCCACGAAATATCCAACGCAATATAAACCAACGAAATACACGTTGATTAAGAGATGACAATAACATTGTCGACTGCGTAAATCTCACATACATCCTCGCGTGGCAAAAATAGCGATTCCAATTTGTCGCGCAAAGCAGCACGTGGACACATACAACTCGCATCACGAGTAGACGATCGATCTAAAGGAGAAAAGGTCTTTACAGCCAATGACCCTAGCTAGACCACGTGATTCACAAGCTGGACCAGACACTTGATTGCGTGCAATCTGCGCTGCAGGAGGATGTGTAAAAAAAAAGAAGATGCAAACGCTGATTAGATTTCCGCAACAAATTAGTTCGTGTTTGGAGGAAGTGCGCGTGAAATGCTTCCTACGCTGATTTTATTAGCTATAATGATTATACTATACACTGAACTTGAACTTATTTAAACGCTAAATCGTGTCGAACGTCAATTTTGTAATTGACATAATTTCGTGTAATGGTACGTCAGCCGGCGGTCTTTTAGTCGTGATTGCTATGAAAACGTAACGTCATTGAAAATGATTTGTTTATGAAATTAAATACTGTTTGCGAAGTCAACAAATTTACAATAAGTAATAGAAGTAGGAAAAAAAAATTAATGAACTGTTTTTTTTTTACATTGAAAATGAAATTGCACACTGAGTCCTTGTCTGTTTGGAATGTAAGACGCAGATTGTGCTCCGTTGGAATAACTACGCGAATCCATAATTGCCCGACGTGTACATGAAACACGTTATACATCGGAAACCTTGCAACGAGAGTTACTTTTATTGGTTCAATGAAATTTTCACACTCGCTTTGAAACACAATTGTTTGGTTACAAGCGACATATGAAATTTAAAAAATGGACCGACCGCACATTATGCTTCGACATAGCAATGCAAGTCATCAAATTTCGTTATACAGACAGTATAGCAAGAAATATGCGCTCGCATTACAATCTATAACGCTTTGCGATCGTTTCGGACCGTGTCTCGAAACGCTACGTTATCTTCGGTTCAATTTCAAAGACTATGAAATTTGCGTGCAAGCTGAGAAAGAGAAAGGCTTTTGAAAGCTAATTTGCGCGCAGTGAAAATCTTGCCCATGAAGACAGTTTTTACGCGCATACAAGTTCACTGTGAAACCAGGTCGATGCGGTTACTCAAATAATACAACAGAAAAGAAACCAGTCGCGTGATTCAAATCTACTTTATAGCTCGGTAATCGGACGCCTACACGAAACTTTTTTTAAGCAACAATTAATTTTACAATGTGCATTAGTGTGTTCATTACCACGAATACATTTTTTAACAATACGAAATATTTGATTAATCTCGCTAATAAGGCACTTGGCAAGTTCTAGAAAACGACATAACGAGGAGGAGCTCGATCGTTACAAAAAAAGTAGTAATAAATGAGTGCGTGAGCTTGCAAGTTGAGTTTCGCGTGTCGGTGTCCGGTTTATAACGAAAATAATGTCTTCTATGTGTCTTTTCGTGAGGATGAGCCGCTGGTGTGACACTAAAAGCTCTGTGCAGCTCGCGTTTCCTGCCAAATGCGCCTATTTCGCAAGCTCTCGCCTAATTTGACCAGACAATTTATTGTGTGTATCTGCTTTCTTAAGGCAAAAAACGAACATAATTTTTTAGGGGATTTATTTAATTTGATGTTTGCACAACACGTGGTGGACATGACGATTATTTTTTTTAATTTAGCTCTATTTTTAACCGTGAAGAGCATATGACTTTGACATTGACAGAAATAGACAAGATATACTGTAAATTTCCATGTCAATCTGCTGTCAATAATAAAATCACTTGAATAAGTATGCTTTCGGGATCAATGGAATAATTATCGATCCACGAAAGTTTATGGTATCTTTTTCTTTGTTGTTTCAGCTGAGATTATATGTGGCAAATCCTCTGAACAGTTTTATAGGCGAAGTTCACTGACCAGTGAGTCGTATCCACGATTTCGCCGGCTGCACAAACATACACGCGACGGTTAAACAACAATAATGATGGTGATGACGGAAATCAAGTCGTTCTACTACAGTTACGACATGCTGATGTTTCAATGCCGTTAGCGTGATACACTAAGATACTTTAGAAAATTTAATACATTATCAAACTAGTACGAGAATAGTACATTACGATACAAGTGCAGGAAAGAAGATTCTTGTCTCGTGTGACATTTGTGTCCAAGCGAAACGAAGGTAAAGAGGCACACGAGACAAGAAATTCATTCTCGAACATGTGTCGGATCGTATTTTTTATATGACATGGAAAATGCAATTTTCAAAAACAGGTCCAATATTTAATTTTTGCGTTATTTTTTTTCAATCAATTTCGAGATATTTTTGTATAAGCTATTTACGTAAAATATACCTCCTTTTCGAAGTTCATTTAATTTTTTCTTTTTGATGTAGCTGTACGGAATACAAACTCTGATCGGTTCATTGAATGTCATTTTATGTCTGGAAATGTGAACTACTTTCTCTGTGAATTTTCTTTAGACAATAACTAGTTAAAAAATATTTACATCTTCATTTGAATATTCTAATAAATTTAAATAACTTCTTATGAGATAAACATATTTTTGTTTACACAATTAGATTTACAAACTCCAATATGACAACAAAATATTTAAAAAATACACAATTATTAAACAACAGTCTAGTGAGCACATTAAGAAACATTTTAAAAAATTCAGTGAGCCAAAATTGTTGTTTATTCTTCAAACAAACAATATTTCTATATCAACTATTTTAAAAAATTTTTAACTCAAACTGCATCAACTTGCATTTTATAAAAATTTCAATTTGACCGCCTCAGACTGAATGTCCGAATGTCAAATGTTATACGTATTTTTAAATGTTTGAAAAAAAAGCAACGTTTTTTGGCAACTGTGAAATATCTTTCCAAGTACTCATCCCGATGGACTCTAAATTTGAAATTTACCTTTAAATTTTTAGCTATTTTTGGATCTTTCTTTCCCGTAAAGCTAGGGGCCCCATACAAGTACACGAAATACAATTATATTTTCGTAACTGACTTCAATTGCATCATAATGTACAATTTCGATCGAATAAAGAATTATTATTTACATTGATATAAAATTATCAATTATTAGTTAGTTTTCTTTCGTGCGGACATTAATTGAATTAAATTTGTTAATTTTATGAAACCGCTTCATTTGCCATTTATGATTATCATTTGCCACGGAATTTTTCTTTACTTCGTACAGAAATTTTGTCTAATTGGCACATGAACAAAACGATTTTGGCTGTTTGAGCCAGCGTAAAACATTTACCTCTTTAATTAGCGCAATCAAATGCCTACCGAGTCCCGGAAAACATCGCGTTGACTTCATTGGTAACTTAGTCAAAATGTGTTATCGACAAAGTAATCATTCCCAAAAAGCCGAGTTTATGAAGTGCGAACGAAAGTAAGTACCTAGCGACGCTGAAATAAGACCCTTTCGAAAAAAATTGATTCTCTCGCTGTAAGACTAAATCGTCGTAACCAGCAATATATCTCAGCCGTCTGTTCGCGCGACAAGAATCGAACAAGAACGAAGGCCTTGCTAACAACATCGCTCGGGCAGGGGTCTCCGAAAAAAGACAGCTGCGCGGTAGAGCAGACGCGCATGGCTGCTGCTGCTGCGCTCGAGCATATACGCACGTGTCGAGAGATCCTCGCGACGCACACTACTCCACCACGAGGTGGCCAATTATTTTTCTGCCGCGAGGGGGAGAGAGAGAGAAATAAAACTAGAACGTTCCGTAGCGCGCGCGCGGTAAAGTGAATGTCATTTCTGGCAGGTGCAGCGAGAATGAGCACGCGACCGGTGTCGTTTATTCTTGTGATGATTCCTAGAGCTCCCTTTGGAATAACGCACGAGACGGAATGCGATGATACGTCAATAAGTTTCGGCGCTTCGACGATATTTTATTGGCCTACTCGTTTTCTTTTTTTCTGCCTCGCTCACGAAAAAAGCGGCACGCCAACTACTGCGATGCCACGAATTTGCGTGACGACTAGTGACATAAACAGGATTTTTACCTTCATATTGTTTTCGACGAGGAACTCGATGGAGCAAAGTTGGTAGACGAAGTAGGCTCTAACGAGCTCGGTCATCGTCTTGCTCTTGAAAGAGGCCACGGGATCGTTAAACTTGAGGTCCAAGGGATCAATTTGCCTCTTGATCAGCTGCTGTTGGACCTGGGTTGGCCTCACCTCGGTGCGCTGCTGCGTGCTGGCCGTAGACGTGACGGTGGCGGTGCTCGTACGCTCGCGCACCGCCTGCTTGGCGGCCTGGGGCAGCCTCCTCAGGAATGCCATTCCCAATTGCTAACAAAATGTCACGTTCAAATGAAAAATATGTGGGAAAAATCCTATGACGCCCTTCTGTGTCGCTTTTTTGTGGGTGCGCGAGGACAGAGTGCAAAGCAGCAAATGTTGTCCTCTTTCGGTTGCTAACAACTTTATATACGTAAGCCCGATGTAACACACGGCCACTCGCGAACGTCAACGACGAGCTTCTAAAACACCGCCACTGCCGCGCGCGCGTCCGCTTGTTCGTTCGTTCGCTCTCGCGCTCTGGCTCTCTGCGGGATATTCTGTATTGTAAGTTCTCTCCCCTCCCCCTCTCTCGCTCTCTCTCTCTCTCTCTCTCTCTCTCAGTCGAGGTAAGTGGGGGATGTGTACGCTTGTGTGCGCTAGCAGTGGCAGGTCTTGAGCCTCGACTCTCCAAATGTACCAGGCTGCTATGGCTGCCACTTTCCTCTATACGTATACGTATACAAGTTCGGCTTCTTTGCCGAGACAATACTGAGAAGAGACTGTATCTACGTATAGCTTTTGATTGTATGCGTATACGAGAAAAGGCGTGAATGCTACCGCGGTAGACGTAGACTCTGTGTATATATTTGCCGCACTACTACACAACTGTACCCTCTAGACTCCTCCCCTCTCTCTATCTATCTCTCTCTCTCTCTCTCTCTCTCTCTCTCTCTCTCTCTCAGCTTGTAACGTAACGTTATCGATTTTCGCCCTTTTCACTGTCTTGTGCGCGCGCTCGTTCTACGATTCATGTACTGTCTATACTAGCGCGTTATTTGAAAAAAACATCTCGTCAATTCACTCACTGAATTTCGGAAGAAATATATAAATAAAAAATTCAATCCAGGTGTATCTATCACGCGCACGTAAGTTCGAATGAAGTTCGCGTGGCATGAGTGGAAGAGTGGGAAAAAGAGGGGAAGGAAGCGACAAGCCGGCTCTTTTGGCCTGAATAGTAGAAGTAGAGAAACCGAGTGAGCCCATTGGTTCCAGGTCGTTCGAGCCCCTCGCACACATGAATGTAATCTTTTTCTCCTCTTTTTCCACTCAAACGAAAGCTGGTTGTTTTAACGAGTCATAGACGACCCGTGCATGTTTCGAGTTATATATATACATAATATGAGTCGGGCCTTCTTACAAGCTCTAACATGCCTCATTGTAAGAATGAAGGCTCTTGTTGCTTCGTAAATTAGATTTCAGGTGATACGATATATATGTAGCAATGTTATCGCTTTAAGTATATCTTGTGAAAATTTTAAAGTGAAAACTTGTGAGTAACTAGAACTTGTCAAATAATAACAAACACATTGTGGAGTTTATTTGAAACATATAGCACATGAATCTTATCAAAATAATGCATTAATCAAGTAGATCAAGAAAATTCAATGCGGATAGTTTCATTTTTCCAATTACAAAAATTAGTTATTTCCTTTAAGTTATATATTTTTTTCAATAAAGTAACAATCTTGTGTAAAAATTTTTAAACGATTTAGAGGGAAAAATCGACGTTTCAAAGAACGTAGTATCACCGACGTTCTACATGATATTAATAATTTTTCTGCAAAGTAAGTATTTGAAGTAAATATAGCTTTCGTTTCCGAGTGCATTTCCTTACTAGAAACTGTAACGACTGTAGTTTTTTTCTGAGCTGGTTAGCTTACGTTTCTGAAACGTGAGACTACATTACTGATAAGTTGAACTCTTTGAGTCTTCTGATGATAAAACTTGTTGAGCTATGACACGATCCAGTGAAAGTTTCTATCCGACCGGAATTCGTATGGCAGCCGTGTTAAAAATTATCTTCTTTTATCTGGCCGCTATCTTGTTCCATACATGTACGGATGTCCCTACGGATCCATACGGCTGTCTGGCATAACATACAGATTTCCGTATGGAATCCAGTTGCTATGATTAAGATGTGTTTTGCTCATTTGGTTTTCTGTTTTTCGCAAACAATTTATTTAATAAAAAATTCAAAAATCAAATTCGAAATGTTATATTTTAGAAAGACTAAATTAAAAATACAAGTTCGTATTGTGCAAACAACAAAATTTTGTTTTCGATAAAAGAATAAAAATCGAATCGGGATATACATTGACAAACATAAACAAATAACGTAATAGACTTCAAATTTGCAATTAAAAAAAAGGCAGGCGTGCGACCTTCACTTAGTAGGGTGCCCTAACATAGGTCAAAGTGGTTTTCATTTCTTACCTCTGACGTATGTACTTTGAAACAACGTACTGTCATTTCAAATGAATAACAATGATTTATATACAACCCCTAGTAATTTTTCCAGTTTTTCAAGAACATTGTCAGGTATCTGACGCAAATATCTAAAAGTCCTTTGACTAATTGTCTGGAATGTTGGAAAAGGGAAAGGTACAGACAGATTGTAGAGAAAATTCTTTAAACTTAAAATAGTATACCGATATGCAGCTTCGTTCACAACAAAGCGACAAGTTTAAACATATACGTTAAAAACAAACGATTATTGATCCTTTGATCAAACTTATCCGACGTACAAGGGCCAATGAAAAAAATGTACGCACATCGCCATGTTAGTATAGGCGGCTTCTAAGCGTTGGCGCGCATTCTGCATAACGTAAGTAGAGTGAGTATGTGTCCTATTCTACCCATTCACAATGAGCAAGTTTGGTGGCCCCCTCAAAAAGCTGGAAAAGTCATGTTAAATCTTATGGGAAGAAATTAGTTCCGTGGCCGCCGTCAGCGTAAAAGTTGGAAATTCCCATAAGAACCAATGTTGAGATTGACGCCAGCGCTGCTATCCCCTCTCTCTACATGCTCACAGCGAATTGGTCGTCCGACCACACTCCACAGTCAGTACGTCGGTTTTAAAATGTTTCTCATTCATTCCAGTTATGGGTTTCGCGGCGAGATGGACGTAGATGTCTTCCGGCTATGGCCGTTGTTTGAGGCATGGAAAAGAAGTAGGACATTTATAACTCTATTGTATTTTCTAGTAAACAATTTTTACTTTTGATTGAATTACTGACTATCTGAATACATTCCGCTTTTGTGATTTTGACCGGACATAAAAAAAATCCGCTTGGCAATGGCGTCGTACTCTTGCTTTCCACGCGGTATCTCGAACTTTCTTCACTAACCTCACGAGCACGTTATTCAAAAAACACTTTCTACAAGGTGTTGCTAATAATCTTTATCCGTTATAATTTATGTTTGTTTTTCTCTGTGCTCATATTGCATTTTTTTTGTATGGTAATTAAACTATATTTAAGAATTGTATTTAGTGAAATGAACAAAATGTATTTTGATAAGCCTCGGTTATTTTTTGATTACCAAAAGATTCCAAGTGCTGAACGCTTTTTTTTCAAATTTACTATTTCATTTATTTAACCAAATTGATCCCAGTCCAATAATGGGTAGGGTTATTTTGGTATTTTTTCAGATTAAATTGGAGTAATTATTTAAAGATAATTTAGTCTTCATATTTTTTTGTAATAGTTTTTGTAATATCTTTGTTTATAGCCACTTCTTCAATTCATGTGTTTATAGAGCTGTCTGAGATGCTTCAGATATTTACTATTATTTTTTATTCCCGTAGATTCTGCCGTTTTTGTAAATCTCTTGCTAACCTCGCTGAGCACGCGTTCCTCCACGCAGTAGTTTCTGAAATATCTCCTAATTAAAGGTATGTTTAGTTTCAAAATTTTTTTATAATTGTAACCAAAGTTGTTTCTATACTTTATTTTATTTAATTATATTAATGGATAAAACATGGTTTATGTATTACATTTTTCTTTTTTATTCACGTTATATTACTTTCATAAAATATTTTAGTTTAATATACCTTTCTAACAATGTGATTCCTCCACTTTAAAATGTTATTCTATTGAATACTTTTGTATCAAAATTTAATATATAATGATTATTCCTTACAGATTGGTGGTACTTTATCTAAAATATCTGCAGTTCTGTATGAGGTGTGACATGATAACTATTCATGACATGTTGGTAATTGTTGATCTTCGTCGTCACTGTTCAATCAGTTATTTTTATTTTATATCAAATTGGAATTATTTTCGCAGTATTAAATTTTAAATTCAGTTGTCTCATGGTCAGCAACTATTTAAACGTAAGAAAGTCTGCATGCTCATCTTGAATTAACTACAATTACAGCTTACAATCTCACTGCATTTGTGTTAACTTAAATATTAAATTTTAAAGTACTACATGTATTATATGTCTATGTTTTGATTTACGTGAAAAAAGTCTCATAAACGGCAAATAATCATAAATTAAAATTAATGATATCAATGTTAAATTTACAAGACCTTAGCAAAAAGCTGATCTTACACTATAAGACTAAACATTAATTGATAAATTGATTAAAAATTGTTTAAAGAGATTACATCAATTTTGAATCTACGAGACCTCTCTGTAGTAAAACTAGTCTTACGCTGTAAAACTAAACATAAATTTTTGTTTAAATAAAATTAAATCAATTTCGAATCTACGAGACCTCTCTGTAGCAAAAAACTAGTATAAGACTATAGGACTAAACATAAATTTTCGTTTAAACGAGATTAAATCAATTTCGAATCTACGAGACCTCTCTGTAGCCAAAAACTAGTTTTAACCTGCTAGGATAAATTTAAACTACTTCTATTTCACATAAATCAGTTTTGAATCTACGAGACCTCTCTGTAGCAATAATAATTCTATATGACTATTATTTGCACATTGATTTTATTGTTAAATTTTAAAGTATAGCTCACAGAAAATTTCAAATGAATCATTACATTAATTTTGTATTGAAACATAAACTTTAGCTCACAAGCAGATTCCAAAAGAGTCATTACATATAAAATGCAATTAAAATTATAAACTTAAAAATTAGCTCACATTAGATTCCATTGAATCCTTAAACTAACATGTCCTAGCTTCATCTATGGAGCTAACTCTTTGATAAGTGCATCATCAGCCATATTAACTTGTCCATCTTAACTTCTTATTTTTACCTTCTTTTTTACCTTCTACTGTCTTTAAATCTTTTTTAACTTTTTTAAATTATTTAAAAAATGTTCTTATTAACTAATAAAATGTTGTGAATCTCAGGTTATGCCCAACATTAAAAACAGTTTAAAACTGAATATCTAGCTACATTCTTAAAATGCTGTAAATCTCAGGTTATGCCTAAATTTAAAAAAAGTTTAAAAATAAAATGGCGAGTATCTCAGGTTATGCCCTACATAAAAAAAGTTAAAAATTTAATTTCCAGGTATATTCTTAATGTTATTAATCTCAGGTGATATCCAACATAAAAAACATTTCAAAATTGAATTTCCAGCTGCATTTTTAAAATGCTGTGAATCTCAGGTTATGCCCAAAATAAAAAAGAACAGTTCAAACATAAAATGATAAGCATCTCAGGTTAGCCCAATTAATAAAAATCTTTAATAAACTAATAAAATGTTGTGAATCTCAGGTTATGCCCAACATAAAAAACAGTTCAAACATAAAATGATGACCATCTCAGGTTAGCCCAATTAATAAAAATCTTTAATAAACTAATAAAATGTTGTGAATCTCAGGTTATGCCCAACATAAAAAACAGTTTGAAATTGAATTTGCAGCTACATTCTTAAAATGCTGCTAATCTCAGGTTATGCCCAAATTTAAAAAAGTTTAAAAATAAAATGGCGAGCATCTCAGTTTAGCCCAATTAAAAAAAATTTTCTTATAAACAGATAAATGCTATGAATCTCAGGTTTATGCCTAAAAATGAAAAACAGTTTTAAATTAAATTTCCACCTACACTCTTATGGCCGTACGTCTTTGATTGTCCAAACATTTTAAAAAATTTCCAAAATAAAATGAGAAGCATCTCAGTTTAGCCTAATTAAAAAAAATTATTTAATAAACTAATAAAATGCTATGAGTCTCAGGTTATGCCCAATAGTAAAAAACAGTTTTAAATTAAATTTCCACCTACACTCTTATGGCCGTACGTCTTTGATTGTCCTAAAATTTAAAAAAATTTCCAATATAAAATGAGAAGCATCTCAGTTTAGCCTAATTAAAACAAATTATTCAATAAACTAATAAAATGCTATGAGTCTCAGGTTATGCCCAATAGTAAAAAATAGTGTGGAGGTATTATGAGTAGTGTTGATTGAAATTTAAATAATTTACTAACGAAAAAAATTGTCTTTTAAAATTTCAATAAATACTCTCTAAGACTAATCTATTAAATAATATCGTTAGTTTAAATGTAAAATTTAGCTCACAAGTAGATTCCAAAAGAGTCATTGCTTAAACAAATAAATAATGATAAAATATTATTCTACTTTCTTTTCTTCGTTATTGTATTTTTATATGAGTACACCACGTTTTACTGTTGTTAGATAATATACATACATATATGCTGTAAATTTTGAACAAGAAAACTACTAATTTAAGTTAGCCTTTCTCGTGTTTACTTGTTCAAAATATGGTAGCCATTGTATAATTTAATAAAATTGATTATTTTAAATAATAGTGTGTCATTAAAAAAATAAAAATTCTATTTGTTTCTCCGAGTACGTAAACCTATATGTATTTCTTTCATTGCATATATATACATTCGCACACCAACCCTCTAGTTGAAAGATACTTTTAAATTATACTCCAATTGTATTCAAATATTACATTAAAAGTATATATAAATGATATTTCTTCCAAACTACCATGGAGGTTAATGTCATTGGAACTATTTTGAATGTAGAAATTTTCAAGATTTCGACTTTTACTTAATGCAATATAAATGACTATGAATACAATGGTTTATCGATATGTAATTCTATTGAGTCAACATTGTGTCCTTGTGCTTCATTACTTATATCATATAAAATGCTAATATGACTAGAAACGGTTTTCGGTATCACGTAGTTGATAACATAGAAATTTTTCTAATATTTCGTGTTATTGACATAAACTTTCTTCCCCATATTTTCTCCTGTTTTCAGCTTAAACATTGTATTTTATAACTGAACAATTTTTAATTTAATTCCATTACATAATCTCTCGTGTATATTTAAATTCCTAATCAACATAATTGTAGTAATTATTTTCAAATCTAATTTATGTGGTGGTAAGACCGTCTCTTACTTTATTTAATCTTTACACAAGATATTTGCGGCATATAATATGATCTATTTTGTCAACTCCTTTATGTGTAGTATAATCAATAAGTACTATAATATAATAATTTTACATTTTACCATTTAAATATTTTAAAATTTTAATGACCCGCTAAAATAATGAGGGAGGGGGGTAGAAATACTTTCCAAGGTCTTGTTACGACTATACATAAGTCGATATATTAATGGATGACATAAATTGTAGGTCCATTGAACTACAATTTATTTATACTTATCAATATTACAATAATTATTTATGACATTATAGTGGCTCGTGTTTTTATAAAGATTATTTTGCAATGAAATTTAATACTGTCATGATTTTTAATAGATATATATACAGTACAAAAAACACTGGAAAACTATGGTGATAGCCTCTGAATTTTAAGCTAAATTGTCTAAGATATAACATAATGTCGTTAATTACTGTAATTGGTGCTGATATCAAACCCTTTCAATTCTTATTTTTAATGAATATTCTGAATAAAAATTAGTGATATAACTTATATTTGTGTGACGCGAAAGCCAAGTTTGTTAAGAAAATAACGCATCATCGTCAACCACTTGAATATTGAAAGTTATTACTAATTCTTATGTAATTTTATTTAAAAAATCAAAATATATTCAACTTATCAAAAATTGGAATTGGAAAGCTCATAATGGATGTGCATTTCTTTGTTTAAAAATCTTAGTTATCACGATCCATAATTACATTTACAAATATGTACATTTAGAAAACAACTTAGTTTTAGATTTGAGAAAAATCTTTATTTCTACGTAATTTTTTTATTGATATATTAGAAATAGGCTATAACTATTAATATCAGAGTCAATTAAGACAATTAATGCTATTATTATAATATCTGAAATAAATTTTTCCTTGAAAATCCAGAGTTATCTTCTCAGTTCTAGTTTTAACTTTGTACTTGTCAATTGACGTTCAGTTCAGATTGAGATAGTATCAGACGCAACTTCAAAGTCTGTATTATTCCTTTGTCGAAATTGTTTAGTTTACTTTGTTTTTTTTAAATCATATTAATCTGTTGGATAAATAACAATATTTGATAAATATCTACTGAAATTAATTAGCGTTACAGCATGTTGCTTTGGTTTTATACAAATGTTATTAAATACAAATTCAATCAAATCAGCGAAAAAAACAAACTAACCTTAAAACTTGTTTCATTGGTGTTTACTCTTCTTTAACATAAAAAATACGTTTAATCATGAATGATCAACTAAGATTAATAATTTATAAAAGAAAATATGTTTATGATGACTTGAATGCTTTGCCAAAGTTAATTTCTGAATATAAAAAGACTTCATGTGATAATGATTTGTGTAACAAAACGAAGCTTTACCCATTATTTTTACGTAAAAAAGGTTTTAATGCATATTTGATATCATTATACATTTACGTTATGCGATGCTCTAATGTTTATAGAAAAGCAGCGCTTGATATTTTAAAAAACTTTGTTAGAGCAAAATTCAAAGAAGATGTACAAGATTGCCTTATTCTAATCAAGTTACGTAGCCCAAAGTATCAATATTTGGATTATAATTGGTTTGTTGTAAATTAAGTTTTATCATAAATATTTGTAACACAATGTAGGCAAATCTCTCATATATATTTTGAATAGGAATGAAAAAATAACTCGAATGGTTATGGAGCGACAAGAAATAGATCATGCAATGTCATGGTTGTCAACTTTAGGTGGAGCTTTTTCTGCTTTAGGAGATTATTCTGATCACTGTGTAAGTTGTTGATTGGTGATACTTGTTTCAGTAATATTTAAGTGCTATATTTTCAACAGGCTAAAATTGCTGGGCAAATATCTATAGAACAATGCAAATTGTCCATAAGATTAGGTGATCCTCAGTTAGTTGCTCGCTGCAAACTATATGCAGCTTTGAGTTTATTACAGCAAAATAATTTTAAAGTTAGTAAATGTATGGTTAAAAAGATTTTTGAATTTGCTGTAAATAACAAAGATGTGAGATTACAGAGGATGTGTCAAGGTGTTTGGGCTAAATTACAGTATTTGTATCACCAAAAGAGGAAGAAGTTAAACAATGGGAGAAGATAATTTATTGAAAAATTTTCTTTGGAAGGTTTTCCTAAAAGGAAGTGTTGTAGATATTATAAAAAATAAATCAATTGCATTTTTCTAAAGTATAGTCTTTTTATTCATCCATAGCAACCAATGTAGACGCATGCGTCTGAACTTTGAAAGAGTATTACCATTCTATAACACTTTTACAACTTATAAAAAACATTTTTATCTTCTTGCATTATTACAATTATTGGAATAAAAAGTATTTATTAAAATTCATTTCACAAGTTGATAAATGCAACATGACTGTTTAGAGTGATATTCAAACCATGATTAGTTTTCTGAATTCAAAACTGCATCTATTTTGCACTCCACTGCACAGTTAATAGAAAAAAGTTTCAAGAGCTTTTTTTATTACAGCATTGTTTCTTTTTATAAAAAATTGTTTTACTGTTTATTGTAGTAATTGTGTGAAAATTAATCTTATTTGAATTCGGATCTTTCATATTTCTTTTTCAATCAAAAATAGTTGATTACATATACAATGACAAGTATTAAAATTTATCACTGAGCAAGTGTGCCCATTGGATCCCATGCAGGCAAGACAATTGGCTCTTGATCAAATGCAGCTAACACATCAGCGGGTACAAGTTTTTTATCAATAACAGCTTCAAAGACAAATTCATGGAACCAGTCAGCAGTAAGAACTAAATATCCTTTGTCTCCGCGATCATCTCCCCATGAATTTTCTACACGGAACTTTGAGATTGAGCCATCCTTCTGAAAACAGAAAATCATAAAAAGATGTTAGTTTCAATCAACTTTTTAAGACATCAATGACCTAAATTAATAAAATTATTTTAATCTTAAATCAAAATAATTAATTCAGTAAGCTTTAACTTTACCAGTTCTTTAGAAAAATTAACTACATATTTCTAAGCTTGACTAATAATCATTTTTATTACTTATCAGATGAATTATCAATTGGTTTTTTGAATGATCAGAGCTATAAGTACAGCTATTCTTTACTTTAACATTTCAAATAAATAAGTTTTTTAATGTTATTTTACAAAAATTTAGATGTAATGTATAAACAATTTATATATATATATATATATATATATATAATATAATTTGCAAGAAAAAGATTACATGAATACTAATGTTCTCTAATAAAAGTTGATGATATATCACGTCTTTTTATTCAAAATTGAGAAAAATAACGTAACAAAAGAATAAATACAAATGGTAACACTATCAATGTTGAAACAGCAGTTACAATACAAAATTGTTTATCGCAAGTGAATATTATTACTTACATTATAGGATACAGCAGTGAAGGCCATGGCGTGTGACATAGACGACTCTCCATAGAGCAATCTCTCAGCTTTGGTGAGGGTGACTTGTACGTCGGTACCAAACATAAGTTCAAAGTCATGTGCCTTTAGATCCTGGATACCAGCCTTGGCACTAAATCGTTTGGAAACTTCGCAACCAAACCAAACAGGTTCGTTATTCTTGATGCTTTCAGCACAGAGCTTCATGAGAAGTTCTGGAGGTTGGTTGTTGTATATGGTGGCTCTACCACCAACCACATTACCCAAACAATCAACTGTGTAGACTTTGCCGTACGGATTTGTAGACCTTGGATCTGTCACTAGGCAAACCTTTTCATTCACGTCAAAGTATGGTTTCACGTACTTTTCGTAAAAGTCCAAACCCGTAATTGGCCCCACGCTGTTGTAGTTCTTTGATTTATCGTAGTACTCCCAGTTAAAAGTCTCTGGTGGAATACCCAAGCAAATAGCGACTATTCGGTAAATTACTGTCATCTGCTCATTAATGCGTTGTTGAATCTGTTGGATAAATATTTCTATTATGAATTGACTTTTATCTCATAATTATTAAAGTTTTTAATTAATGTTCATTTAAAAAATGTTACTCTGATAAATTAGTGATTATTTTCTGAAGCTAATTATATTAATCAAATTCAATAACGATAAGTTTCAATAACGTCAAGTATTACAAATGGAGTCACAACCTATTTATTATTTAAAAAAATACAAGAACAATCTACTGGTCCGATGAAATTTAAAAAGAATTTCGGAAAATGACAGTGATTTTATGTATGTTTTAAAACAAGAAAAGTTTAATCGCATGTGTATACCTGCTCGTCAGAGGCACCAGAGTCGATGAGGGTACGCAACGCGTGAGCGTACTCGCGCAACTTGCTCTTGAGAATGATGTTGAGTCGTACTGAATTCTCACAGCAGTAACTTTCAGGAAAGCAGGCTTTAGGCATAAGACCGTAACGATTGATAAGATTCGTCACCATGTCCCACTGGCCACCATCATTAATTGGATCCTGCAGAAGGAAATTCACAGTTCGACTCTCCAGTGCGTCACCGCGTTTCGCCGTCTTGACGATGTTGTGCAAGAAGTAGTTGCTTCGTTCAATCTGTAAATGAGAAAAAGGGGAATTAGTGATCGAAACTGTTCATTCACCAAACGAATCATGAAGATTTTCATTACCTTATCCCAAAAAAATAGATAATTTTGACTGAACTCAAACTCTTCGAGATTGTGTTGCTTGATGAAAGGTACGCGAATAACATTGAGCGCAGCGAACAACCAGCAACGTCCACTGTGTTTCTGGTTGGTAACGGGTTTGCCTTCGGTCTCAATTTTGTGCTGGAACACGTGGTTAGTTGCCTGAGCTGTACTACGCGAGAGGCATGCTTCCAATGGGTCGATTCGCGAGCACACATTCTGCGCCTGTAGATTGCGCGACTCCGCGTAGAACTTGCTTCGCATTTGGCTCAGTAGCTCCTTCGTCAGTACACCTGCTGCTCCGATTACATTTAAATCAAATGGTTAGTTGTATTATTTTACGTTTTCCAAACAAATACATAATGCATCAACGATCGGTAGCCGACACAAAACGGTTCGCTAAGCCTAAAGTTCCCGCAGCTCGGCGATCACACGCACAGCTATGGCGACACAGGATCACTGTGTTCAGTCCACGACCTAAATCTGTGATTCAAGTAGAGCTTTGAAATGCATGAAGATTCCGAGAATAAGCCCACATGAATAAGAGCATTATAGTAATTCGAGACTGATTGTTGTTCTGGAAATCCGGCCAAGAAAAATCTTTTTCGTCGAAATTGTCCGCGCCTCCGTTATTTCTGCACGGCATCGTTCGGCCGACAAAGAAAGAGAAAGAGAAAACTTAAGCTAACAATCCAAAATCTAAAACCTCGTCTCTGCCGAGTGACAATCGGTATGAAAATGCCGCAGTGAATGCAACGAGCCGCCATATAACGACGCTACGTGCGTGTCGTAGGCAATAAACTCAATCGCTTTCACAAGCGAAACTTTATTTTGCAATCAATCGACTTCCTTGACGTACAAACTGTGTGGCTCTGCGCCGGAGAGACTTTCGAGCAAGCAGCGTACTGCTGTTGTCAGTGCGCCGAGCAAACAAATGTCGCCAATAGTAAATTGTATTGTTCGTAGTTTCTTTCTTTTCTTTTTCGCGGACAAAAAAAAGTGCACGAGTAATTTGCTTTACGAAATATTAACCAGGTTTATGGAAATAGCACTCGATCGCGATGCTATACTTTTTTTCGTCCGGTTTTGCACAAAGACGTTTGCTATTTCTTCAGAGTAAAATGGAATGCAAACGCTGCACCATATCATGTACACGCACACATGCATTCGACCACTTATTTTTCAACGTAGTCATGCTATTTTTTTACACGATCAGTTGACTATCATGAATCATCATTTTATATGAGAGGTTTTAGATTGCTTTTTCATATAGCTGTAGCAGAAATGATCAACATGTTGTTTTTTTGTACAGTATTATTGCTATCACACGAAATCTATTCGAATTTTAAAGTAACGGATAAAACGAGCTTACGCTACAGCTTGTATACCTGGTTAATTTTTCATAGCATTACTGTTCGATTTCTTACAGGAGGATGAGAGAATATGCATACAAATTACTTCATAAATTGTCAATTTTGTTGAAACTTTTCTGCAAATGTCTAGCAATTATTAATCTTTATCAAATCTCACTAAGCTCTGAACGTACGATCGTTTTATACATGAAAGTAACGTTGTCTGTATTTTGAAATGAATCATACAAACAATCACCAATCTATCGATTAGATAGTGATAAGATAAAAATCACGTGAGCACGTAAAAATTCCAGTACAACGTCTTATTGCCACACATTCAGAAAAAAACGACATTACATCGCGCGCGGACTAAAAATATTTTTTGACTTTTAACGAACAGTTGAGCGTGCCGAATGATGAAAGAGAAGCGGCAATGCGGGAGCAAAAGCGAGAGAGAGAGAGAGAGAGAGAGAGAGAGCGAGAGCGAAAGAGAGAGAAAGAGAGAGAGAAAGAGAGAGAGAGAGAGAGAAAGAGAGAGAGAGAGAAAGAGAGAGAGAAAGAGAGTGTGTGTAAATAAAGCGGAAAGAGTAAGCGCGCGTGAGAGATATAGCTGCGTTGCAAAGAGTGGCAGCAACGCCTATATACGCCACGTAAATGATGCATCCGCGTTATAAGAGAGATAACAGCAGCGCGAGTTAAAAGGTTCCGTTGATTTTGATCGCCAGCAAACAGGCTTGTACGCAGTTCCGTGAGTATTTCTCCCCTACGCTGTTATAATGTGTTTGTACATATGTACCGTGAGGGCGAAACTGTTGGCTCTACATCCCTTGAAAATGGCAACACCGCCGCGCGCAAGTGAAAGCTTTCTTATAACACAGCTGAAAAAGGGGCCCGCGCAATATTTATTGTGTCAAAAGGGCCCTTTCTGCATGCATTGCGAGAGAGAAAGAGCACTAGCTGAAATATCACTCCGAAAAATAGTGCTTTCCAAAAAGCACATAGTACGCGAGAAATAATATTTTAAAGTGACAGGAGAGTTGCGTGTTACATGGCGGCATAACGCTACCTACTTTTTGTTGTTGTTTTTACGTGAAGTACCGTTAGACTCTCGAAATCTGTAGAGTAAAATGGAGCAACGTGAAAACCGAAGGCTTTCGAAGACGAGAATACCGTTTCTTTTCTCAAAGCTTTTTTGGCGAATTTATTTAATTACTTACTGGCTGCCATCGTTGTCTCGTTGATACTAGTATTTCTGTCCGGAGAACTAGACGTTGAGGAAAAACAAACTAGTGGAGCTTCAAAAAATTAGAATCGTCAGTCGCTCACCGACGCAAAGCACTGGCTCGAACCGGGACGAATGCAGCTCTCTGCGGATGCGGAAACACGAAGAAAGAGCCAAGTCACTAGTCGCTGTAGGACAACAAAGATGCCGGTTTGTCGTACTCACAGCGGCACCTCGTGACGGCCGGTCGAAATGCTTTTATAATTCAAATTTTTCTATACCATTTATTTTCTCATTTGCATCCTTCAAATAAAACATATCAACTGAACAAATAATGCTGTTATTATTGAAATAAAATACGTTTTACAACATCACAAATCAAAATTTGTTAATGAGCTCTTCCGACAAGTTTTACTTATAACATTTTTTTATAATTATTAAACTTTAGTAAATAATCGATCTTTGTCTTAAATAGGTACAATATTTATTGGTTGTAAATTTATGCAGCAGTTGAGTAGAAACAGGAGTTATTGATGTTTTACTAATCATTATTGCAAATCTAATCACTTTGACGTTCACGTTATTTTCATTTTAATGAAAATTTGATTGACAGATGTATAATATTTTTGAAAATTATATTTGTCGAGTTTACAAAGTAATGTAATATACATTATCACCTATTCTTTTAAAATTCACTATCTACATGGTTATATACAAATTTAATTTAGTGTTAACGCCTATTTTTTTATTATACTGAGACAGACGTAATTTCTTAGAGTATAGCAATTAAAATTAAAACATCTTTTTACAGTTGCATCTTATAACTTATGATCTTTATCAATCACTTAATGGATTTTAGGTGTTTGCATTGGGAGTTGCTGGTTCATCTGCTTTCGATTCCAGAGAAAATGGTGGAATTCTACAGTCAAAGGCATATCCATCTTCTCTTTCCATTCTAAAAGTACCCCTGAAAATGTAGAAAATTGATATAACAAGTTTTAATGACTATTTTTGTAATATAAGCTTAAATTCATACCACATATGACCACTTGGAGCTTGCAGACTAACGTGACTACTATATTGAAAAGCTGGCAAAGTTTTTGAAAGTACTGGTTCTTGTCCTACAACACCTCGCCCTCTAACGGTTTCTAACGTACCGGATAAGCTGAATATTCTCCAATGGCGTTCTCTCAGTTGCACGCTCAAATCTCCTAAGTTCTCTAGTCTTATACAGTAACGCCACTGAAATATAAATTATGTTAGTAAGCAAGAACTAAGTTATTATTTGACGTACACGTAATACCATTTTTAAATTCTTTAACTTTTAAAATTGAAATCATTGAAACCAACATAAAAATTTATATACCAAAATTACAAATAACTTCTAAAACATCTAAATTTAATATGGCATTAAACCATCTCAAAGTAACTATAATAAATTACACTTGAAATAGTATACCCAATATACTGATGTTGTCTGACTTTCTCTACAACCCATGTAAAATGGAATAACTGTAACTCTAATATTCTCTGTTGTTTCTTTATGTACATCAGAGAGTTCTAACCATGGATGATTTTTTTTTTGCCATGCACGTAAGGTTTCTTGTGCAGCAAAGGGTGGATCTTTGTCTGGATGGTAGGACAAAAATTTATCAAAAAGTTCATGTTGCAGAGCTGGTTTTTCATTGGTTGTGTATGGCAAAATGTCTTCATGTGCAACATAATCTAACCCAGGAATTGCATATAAACTTCTACTGCTTTCATGATTTCCAAGAAAAGTTACAGCTTCTGTTTGTGCCCTCTGTAATATTTATAATGGCAATCAATTTAAATACTTAAAAAAAAATTATTTTTATCTGTTACTTATTTTATGTGATAGTAAATGAATATTACACACACACACAGACACACACGCACAAAATTATTAATTATCCAAGATTTCATTAAAGTTTAACCAATTTTTAATTTCATTTTTTAGTCAAAGCTAAAACTTGAAGACCTATAGATAATAGAATAATCAAATATTACATAAACTGGCTGTAATCATCTTTCCAGTGAAATATTTTTAAATATTTCAGATTACAGAATCACTATTACATTATTACAATATACTTACTATGAATGGACAATCTCTT
The DNA here is from genome assembly GCF_024137745.1 of Phymastichus coffea. Classification (NCBI taxonomy): domain Eukaryota; kingdom Metazoa; phylum Arthropoda; class Insecta; order Hymenoptera; family Eulophidae; genus Phymastichus; species Phymastichus coffea. The sequence goes on along the minus strand of NW_026706896.1, from coordinate 758,010 downwards.
TGATCAATTAGAACTTGATAAAAAATATGTGTCCTTCCTTTTACTTCTTTGCCAACTCCATTAAAATTGCCTTCTTCAGAGCTAAAAGAATAAATCAATATTATAAGCATACAATATATTTATGTATACATCATTTTTTTAAACATAAATTGACATATATATATAATTCAAATTATATTTTAACACCAATCAATAAACTATTTAATTTATTCAATACTTTATTGTTTACCCTTCTCGTCTATGAGGTAGATCTCTGTCATAAACTCTTGCAAGCCATGGAAAAAGAATAACTCCTCTGTAGCCAAAAACTCTGTGTAATATTAACTGTCCAGTTTTGTATTTTCCCGACAACTTCGGAGCTTCTAATTTACCTACTTCTGCCAATCTTATAAAACATTGCAAAACAAAAAATAACAATAATTAAGTATTAATTATTAGTTATGCGAATATTTTTTTAAATAATTAAATGTGTTTTTTATGTCTTTTAAAGTCGAGTTCCTGTCACTTTAAAATAATTAAATGCGTTTCTTAAGGTTATGTTACGACTGATTTACGTAATGTCAAAATTACCTGATGTATTTAGCCACTTGTACACTGAAAATTTTATTGGTCACGTCGAATAATAATTTTCTAAAATTGTTACCGAAAACGACACGTGACAGCTCCATGTTCAAAAGAGAAATTGACTTGACTTAAAAAGTTATTGAAAAACCTCCGGCTATATCACCGGCCATGTTGAAGCTTGATAAGATGAAGTTAGCTTAATTCATGTCATATGCATCGCTCTCAAGTTTATCAGATATGTTCAGTTTATTTATCTAAATAAATAAATTTTAAAAAAGTTAATACATTTTTAGATATATGACATTGAAAAATAAAAAAGACAGTTTAATTTTAGTCGTTCAGACTTTTATAATTATTTGTAAATATTTTACAGACAATGCATAAATATAATTATATTTAAATAATATTAATAAGTATCAATTTATATCCATGTTAAACAGCTATTAAAAACAATTTTGATAAGCAAAAGTTCTTTTGATGCATTATAAAAATCATACGTATGTTTGATAAACATTCGGTGTTATCGTATTTTGGAACTGATAAAGAATCCGATGAAAGCTTTGAGACGCGCATTCTGAAACGAAAATTAAAAGATACTACATAAATAGTAATTAGGACTTCTTCTAATGTTAATAGCAAGATTAAACAGAACAACATGCGCAACTGCACGCAAATTAGAACTTAAAAGAACGCCACAATATAAGTGAGCATTATTGTGTTGCTACTAGTCACGACTTATGAGTGAGAGGGAGAGTGGGAGGGAGGAGCACCAGCTGCCAGCTGACCAACAAAAATACGTCTGCAACTTTAGCTTAGCTGCTGCTAGCGTTCCAATGCTTTAGTGGTGCGCGAGCTATGTGACAGGTGCAACGCGGAGTGCCAGCGAGCTCGCGAGTTTTCCTATACAAGACTCTATTTCTCTCTTTTTCCCCCCTCTCACTCTATCTCTCTCTCTCTCTCTTCTTTATTCTTCTTGAAACAAACAGTAAATTTGCCAAAGATAGAGAAGATGATCGCTGACCTCCGTGACCTTCGCTAAAAAAGTCCTGCGACTGACTTTTTATCTTTGCGTGTGTTGTTTTGTGAAAGCGAGAGATTAATTCACGAGGATGACGAAGAAGGAGGTAGTTAAAGATGAAACCGACGATCTTCTACCCGACAAAGATGCTGCCAAGGGTTTCTATGCCAAATACGAGCCTAAAGAAATCCTCGGCAGGTAAGGCAGCCATAGACTCGCGCGGATTCGCCTTTGTCTACACAGCCATTGTCTCGATGTGACGTACTACTCTGAGGATTTCTTTTGTTAATGTTCATCTATTCGCGGATCGTTTAGAAGACAAACAAATGAAAGCATGCGGTTTCATTGATGATAAAATTCTCGCCAGCTAACCTATAACTTATGTAATTTAAGTTTATGTTGAATAATTCACATAAAGTTTGATGCCAATTAAGATTTATTGTAACGTTCAGTCTAATACCAAATCATTTATGTTTCATAGGCAAAAACTATTTTGGCTTGCATCTAAAAAGAATAAGCTTGAAAATATTATTTATAGTTTTAAAAGATCATTGAGATAAATCAACTTCTTTCCTAATAGTTCTAATTGGTTTCCTAATAGTTCTTGCTCAATATAATCTATAGATCTCCTACATCGCGGAATTTTATTGGGTTCCCTTATAGCATTTTGTTTATATTTCATTTGAATTACTTTGTTTCAAAATATCTTTGAAATTTTCTTTTTTTGATAAGCATATTACCTTTTTATTAAAGATTTAATTTTAAACAAATACTTTAAATTAATAATTTGATTTGATGATTTAATCTTCATAATCTGATTAATATTGTTTGTTTTCAGAGGTATTTCATCCACAGTTCGAAGGTGTATAGAAAAAGAAACAGGCATAGAATATGCAGCAAAAATCATAGATATAAGTTGTGAGCCCCATGATGGCATTGATTCTCATACAATGAAAGATGCTACTATGCAAGAGGTGCAAATTCTTCGTAGGGTTGCTGGTCATCCTTACATAAGTAAATAATTTCATAATATAATATTTACATGCAACTAGTTTATAAATCGGATAATATATGACATTTCCCCCCCAACAGTTGAATTACATGATGTTTTTGAATCAAGCACATTCATCTTTCTTATATTTGAACTGTGTAAAAATGGAGAACTCTTCGATTATTTGACATCCGTTGTTACACTATCTGAAAAGAAAACACGTTACATTATGAGACAAGTTTTTGAAGGAGTACAGCACGTACATAATCAAGGAATTGTACATAGAGATTTAAAACCAGAAAATATTTTACTAGATGACAATCTTAATGTAAAAATCACAGATTTTGGTTTTGCTAGAATGTTGAAAGAAGGGGAAAGACTTTATGGTAAATTGTTATTCAAATATGAGTTATTGTACTACTGAATATGATATAAAAGCCCTGTAAATTATATAAAATTTTTTTATCTAGATCTTTGTGGTACTCCTGGTTACTTAGCACCTGAAGTTTTGAAATGTAACATGTTTGAAAAATCAGATGGTTATAGTTTTGAAGTTGATATGTCAGTAAATTGTAAAAATATTTGTTGATATTTACATGATACTGTGTATTAATATAGTTAATCAAATTTTCTAGATGGGCTTGTGGTGTAATCATGTTTACTTTGTTAGTTGGGTGTCCACCTTTTTGGCATAGAAAACAAATGGTTATGCTTAGGAACATTATGGAAGGAAAATATTCATTCACTTCACCTGAATGGGCTGACATTACTGGTATAGTACTTAGTTATAAGTAGATTTACTTGTTTCACATGAAATATAATATGGATAGTAATTTTTATAACATTTTTTTTATTATAGATGCACCAAAAGATTTAATCAGTAAATTGTTGGTTATTGAACCTACAAAAAGGATTAGTATCAAAGAAGCCTTAGACCATTCATTCTTTCACACAGTAGTAAGTGATAAAATAGCTTGTTTTCGAGTAAATATTTTGCTTTTCAGATATCCCAGGTGATTTGGTTTTTTCACATAGTAATACACTTTTAGTGCTGCTTAAAAATTTATTATTTGCGAAAATCGAAAGAAGTAACTAGCAACAGGCTTATCCCCTATGTCTATCATATTATTGTAAATAAATTTAAAACAGTAAAAATTTTTCTTTGTTGCTGTTACATTCTTTTTTACTCAAGCTTTTTTTCCAATTACTTATTGTTATTATGATTACATTTTACTATATATTTATACCAATTTCACCTATTCATAGAGCAACTGAATATCGACAGAATTTTTTTTTAATTATTTAATTTTAAAATATATTACATTTAACATTCCAGCTGTGGGATCAGGATATCGCTCCCTTAAAACGCTCACTGTCCTCTAATTCACGACGACTCAGTCGGATATCTCAATTAGCTTTGGTAACCTGCCACTTTTTCAATTTCATGGAAAAACATTATAAATGGGTTTTGTGTACACAATAGCCTTACTAATTTTTTGCAATTACAAATAATCTATTAACAAATGCAATTGCCAAGTAAATAAACAATACTCATAATTATAGTCATAATCCAAATTACCATACAGTATAGCAATGCGAAATATAAAATTTCAAATTAATTTAAAATTTCTCATAATCTTATTCATAACTACTTAATTATCTGTAAATTTATATTCATTAAAAACTTCATTTGCATGACTAGAGTGCTTGACTATAGTGAATTGTATTTATTGATGTGTGCTATTTTTTGTATTTTAATCAAAATCCATTATTTGTAGTAATTATTTTACAGTTTCTTCACTATGACCAATTGCATAAAATATTTATATATTTTTCAATATAATATGCCAGGTTGGATGAAAACATATTTATTATATTAGTTAATGATGAGCTAAAAAGTGATCAAGATATTTTGGTTCGATTCTTTTTTACACTGAATGAATAAAGCATAAGCAGAAATTTATAAACTATGCAAAGCTTAAAAATAATTAATAGTTTTTGTTCAACTTGTTTTAGTATATATGTATTACATACCAAGCTCAAAATTTTACAAAGTTCACTCCATAAGGGTCATTTTGATAGTTGAGATTGGCCAGCTTTGTACTGAGCCGGCTCCGTACAACGCTTCATTACCGGTATTAAGCGCGTTATTTCCATGTTAGTAAACATAAACCTTCCGGATTGCACCATGAAATTACTGTTAATTGTATGTAGTCATAATTGAAGATATATTGTTCAGCTAACTGACACCTGTCACCGTCTCTAGATAGCAATTCATTGCTTTAATTAATTTCGTCTAAGATGCTTTTACCATTGCACATTTGATTAAAAACAATTCAGTCACAAGTGTACTTAAGCTCAAATAACGAATAAATTATAATTACAAATATTCAAGCATTGATATTTCCTATAAAATATGTAATAAATATTTATACAAAAAATCTGGCATGGCAAGAACGGGCCGTAGAAAAAGCGTTGTTTGAAGCTAGCTCAGTGTAATCATCTCGCTAATTTCAATTTAATCAAAATGAGCCGAGCAGAGCTGATTCCAACAAACTCGCATAAACAAAGTCGGATCCGTCCAATCCCGGAATTGATACGTAACATATAGATTAATCGACGTGTGGTGTTTAATTAAATTTTTTGATCATTAACCTCCTCCATTGTAGAGTCGTAAATATTGAAAAACTTATGACGGTACATTGGAAGTACGATATATGCAGTTAACTAAAATTTCGAATATTAAAAAAAAAAACATAATAAAAAAAAGTGTTATTAACAGCGCCATAACTAAAAATTACAACTAGATTGTTTATTTTCAGACATATTAATCGTTTTACAAATATTGTTTAGGAATTGAAAGCCAAATCATTCAATGCAAGGAAGAAATTCATGCTTGGCATTCTTTGTGTTCGAGCAGTCATAAGAATTAAAAGACTGCATAGTACCCCAGAGCCGCTGTCTATACATGTGGCTTGTTCAGATCCGTATAGACTCAAGGTCCTTAGAAAAGTAAGTATTCCCTCGAAAATGAAAAATTATAAACATTTATTATTTTATCATAATCGGTAAAACTAAATTTATGTATTGTTTACGTACACATTAAGTATTTCAAAATAAATTAACGAAAAATTTTACGAAACTGCAAGTCTTAAATTAAATAATATTTTCAGGTCATTGATGGATGTGCCTTCCGCGTTTATGGTCACTGGGTCAAAAAGGGAGAAGGCCAGAACAGAGCCGCTCTCTTCGAAAATATGCCTAAAACGGAATTGAAACATCTTTATGTCAGTAACTTAAGCAGATAGCCAAACTTAATACGAGCGTGCTTTTTTATAAATTTTTTAAACGCTCCTAGAAACGAATATTTAGTTGATACTCGAGAAAAAACTCACTAACAGATTCATACTTTTACGAAAAAGTCCTGCAACTATAAACTCTTTCTTTTTATTAAAACTAAATTAATTATTTTTTTATTTTAAATTATTTGGAAATATTTCTGTTTGAATAATTCCCAATAAAAATTGTTCTTTATGTTTTTTGAGGTGAAGCTTTTAGTAGAAATTTAATATAAATCACAATTGATCTATAAATATAATTCAAAGTAATCGAAACACCATTTAAAGAAACGTAGCGTTTTTTTGAAACCAATGATTCGTTAATATGGTTTATCTGTTGCGTAAATTAAAATTACGATTAATTATAAAAAAATATATTACTTGCAGACAATATTTTTTTATGGGTTTAATTAATAATGGTTCTGTTAAAACGTACAAATTTTTAAATAGCGTAATTAAATTAAAAAAAATATATAATATGTTTATTGCTTCTATTGCTATCTAATGTTAAAAATGATGCCTTCACGCTAGATTACGATAATAATTAGAATACTGTTTTGTGAGTTTTTTATGTAGTCAACTGAGAAACAATTTCGTTAACAAGGTCGTAGTAGCAAATTTGAAATATTTCGCTATTTATTATTTAGTGTAGAGTTGTAATACTTAAAGTTTGTGTGATTCATGTAAGGAATAGTACACTTCAAATTATTGTGAGAGTATTCTTGTTGCACACTTACTGATACCATTGAGTAGTATGTTTGAAAAACATTTATTAGAAAAATTAAAAGCTACTACATTGCGCCCTTCACGGCGATATAATTTTGAAAGAATCATAATTTTTAGAAAGCAAAATAGCGCAAAATGTTGAAAATATTTTTCGAATAGTATCTTTGTAAAGTTTTATAAAGTCACAACAGAGAAAGCGTGATTTTTATTAGTAAAATTTTTATATAAAAAATTGTTACAAATCTTGTTAATACGCAAACTGTAAATTTGTAAAATAAAATACTTGAAATTTATTAAAACAAAGCGAGAACGCGAACATTTATTGTCAGGAATCTCATCCAGTCAAATTAACAGAACTCGTAAAAGTTTTCATCGGACAGTTGCAGCAGAAGATAGTTTTATAGCTAGGTTCCCATATATTCTCAACGTCATTGGACGATACTGTCGAACCTCTGGCATTTCTCTCTCCCTCGCATTTCATCCTTGTCTAGCCTAGCGCGCGGTATATACGGGCGGTTCACCTTATATTTTTGGCGCGAGCATGAACGTAAACAACACCGAGCGAGCTCGAGCGGACAAGCGAGTGGCGAATCCAAGAGAGGAGAAAGGTGAAGGGAATAGGGGAAAGAGAGAAAGAAGGTGCAGAGCTCTCTTGCACACATGCATCGTACACGAATGACACCGATCAGTGCTCGTTGAGAAGAAACATCTCAAGGACCCCCCATTGTAAACGCCTGATTCTTGGGAAACCCGCCTTTTCGGGTAAATCCCGCCAGAAATATTGAAAAACAAATAATCACCAATCAACCGAAGCGAGACGTAAACACCGAAAGCTCCGAATAAGTGATGGAGCGTAAGACACGTACACCGAGTAACGTACGCTACGTAGATATAAACTTCGAAGAAATAAGCAACTCCAAAAAATGAAAAGCGATGGAAAAAGTGCGTTTATGTAGCCAAGCATCTCATTCGCGGAGGCAGCATAGCTTTAGACGCATACACATATACGTGCTCGTATATTCCTGCACAGCTTACAAACAACGACGGCGGCGGCGGAGGAAGATTCTGGATCGCGGGGCGGGCGCGAACGAACGTTGACGGCTGCACGCATGAACTTTGTGTAAAAAGAGTCGGCAAGCGAGGCATAGGTATGGAAGGTCTGTGGCCCGAGAGTGGGAGGAGAGAGAAACCGCGTGAGCACGAAACTCGGAGTCGGTGGGGAAGCATAGGTGCCGAATGAGCACGTGGGCGAGAGTGAGAGAGGTAGATGCGCGCGCAACCCCACTCTTTGCACGTACACACGTGTAGGCCGCAGCCACATGTACTTGGCCGGGCGACGTGGCAACGCCGCACCCCCGCGGTCATCCATGTGACAGACACGGAGCGCGAGCGCCCGAGAGAGCACTGAGCGCGGCGGACAAAAGGTGCTCTCGCGCTACATAAGCGACCTGTGCGTACGTGATATTTTTGCGCTGCATCAGGGGGCCAGGACGCCGCCGGACTATACTTGGCCGAGCGAAGTTACCTCACCGTCACAGCTGGTCTACCTCGAGGACGTCCCGCTGCTACTGCACCGCCGTAAGTGTGCCTCCTTTGTTCAGAGTGAGTGAGAGCGCGGGCGCTGCCGCCCGTTCGCGCGTAGGTGTGCTGCACGTATACGTACACGCACAGGCGATATCGTTCGCTGCCGACAACAGTGCGCGTGATAAACAAAGAGGAAAGTGCGGCAAGAGAATCTCGCTACGGATTACGGAATTCGGGCGTAGTTGTTGTGGCATACATGTTTTCTCTCGGCGTCGCGTCACGCGTTCACCCATACAGCGTCATTGCGCTGATTCACGGAGAGCAGAGCGAACGAACGAGCAAGAGAAAGAAAGAGCGAGAGCTTGCCGCCCAGCCATCATCGCCCCCCTTACTAACAACAGGCGCAAGCAGGTCCAGCAGCAAGCCGGCGAGAGAGGAAGGGGCAAAGCACGCGCGCGAGAGCTCCGAGAGAGAGAGAGAGAGAGAGAGAGAGAGAGAGAGAGAGAGACACACGGTCTGTACAGCCAAGTGTGTACGTGAACGCGCGCGCGAGTAGACGTAAGTCGTCCGCGCGGCAAGCTCTCTATCCTTCGTTATCCACTCTTTTTATTTTGCTCGCTCGTGTATACATATTTTTCGGAGCCTGCAGACTTGATCGTCGGGGTGTTGTTCGCGAGTGTATATCAAGTGTTTTTTTTCTTTGCCTATATCTGCGGTTACAAAGTAGTGCACACGTAACCGGGCGCGCAAGCGTGCTACTGCTACTGCAGACCAAAGACTGGAGAGTTGTGTGGTTGAGGTAAGCGCTGCAGCTGACCGTTACTACGCTGCGCGAATACGTGCTTTTTACATTTCGCTTCTCTGTCTGTCTCTCTTTATCTATCTCTTTTGCTCGTGCCCCGTCGCCGTAGTGTGTGCGTGCCAGCGTGTAACCTCGATTTTGCTGCGAGCGAGAAAGAGAGGGCCGTCTAACCTAGAAAGAAAAAAGGAGCGGGCTGCGAATCTAGCGAGTAGCGGCGCGGGAAGGTAGGGAGAGAACGATAGAGAGAAGATGGCTTGATGAAAAGTGCATGCAGAGCGTTCGTCGTCAAGGAAGGAAGAAGTTGGTCGTTGGTGAGCGTTCGCGAGAGGCAGCAACAGCGCACTTGTCTGCACACACGCCCAGCAGCAGTAGCAGCAGCGAGGAGAGCGGTGGCGCGCTGCGTCACATGGGCCCGCGCCATTGGTCGATAGAGCCTCGTGACGCGCCGTTGATTGGTGGGAGCCTCGGTGCCCGGACACGTGAATTGCTGCCCGGCTGCTGCTCTCCTCGCGCGGCTCGCTGCTTTTTTTACGCACGCGACGAGTCGTGCTGCTGCTGTAACGACAGCTCCAACGCTGTTCGCTCGCCTCGTCTCTCTGATCGTGCGCCCGGCTCTGTGGCTTCTTTTCTCTCTCTCTCTCTCTCATCGTGTTTTTTGAGGTTAGAGCGCGCATCGATCACTGCATAGTAGTCTGCAGTCACCTCTTGCACTTTTCTTTTTCTCTCTCCGTCGCTACTGCCGCTGCTAGCGCATCGATTCTCGCGCTCGTCGCTGCCGTGGAAAGTGCATCGCCGTGCGCGCGCGCTCGCTTTGTCTCTCTCGCTTGTTGCGATGTAGCCGAGTTGAAGCCTGGCCGCTGAGCGACCAGCTCTCTCTCTCTCTCTCTCTCTCTCACACGTACGTACTTCTACGCAGAACAGGGGTGCTGGTATACCTGTCTACTTGCCAATTATTTTCGTTTCCGTTACACGCACGTCTGGCATTTGAATATAGGTCGGCGCTTGCAAAATAAGGTGCGCGGCTGCTGCAGGGCGGTTCCTCAGCCGCAGGGGAAAACGCCGCGCGCACAGCCGGCGGGAAAATAATCGTCGTTGCTGCGGCAGCGGCAGCTTCGCGTGTGTGCAATTGCGAGGGGATAGTATTGAAGGTTCGTTCGATCGGTGGCTACGTAGCCGCGCCCGGCCGTGACAGAAGTCACTGCTTCGTTTTTATTCTATTCGCACATGCCGTGGAGCGCGAGCTTAGAGCGAGCGTAGAGTACGAGTATGCACCAGTCGGATTTCGCATGCGCGCCACTGCCAACGGCAATTAGCGTCTTTCAACGGACGCCGACGCCACCGCCACACGCGCGCGAATCAATTTCAACCGGCGACGGCTACGACCACGGCGACACATATGCACAGAGAGAGAGAGAGAGAGAGAGAGAGAGAGCGAGGGGAGAGCTGTTTCCTCTTCCGTTTTAAAGGACGTACCCGTTTAGCTATATGTATACCTGTCTGTATAAGTAAAACTCGCGACAGAGACCTAACTCTGCGGACTATCTAGCGGGCATCTCGTTTCTTTTATTTGAGAAACAACAGACGGGGCCCAACACTGGCGAAATCCGAACGCTTATCTCGCTTCCTCTCTTTGTCTATATCTGACTTTCTAGCTGTAAGTGTGCGCCAACCCACAACTCTTTTTGTCTTTCTTCTTTTCGGCAGTATTGCGCGAGATGGTTGCGAGATACAATTTTGTCCTGATATGGTTCTTTTTTTTCGGTTGATTAATTAGACATTAGTTCACGGTTACTTGCAATGTTACGGCGTCTTCGGATGCTCCTCGGTACAGTTTTGATACCTTTTTCGCACACATTCGTTAAAAAAAAAAATTCGTCCTCCTCCTTTCACCCTCTTTTACTCTCTCTTTGTCGAGGTTAACGTGTTTACCCCGCGAATGTGCGAAATCTCAGGTTTATCGCGGTTGACGAGAAAAAGGAAGAAAACGTCGCTATGCGGTAGAAACAAAGAGCTGAAAAAAGAACGGTGTGCTGTGCGGTTGCCCCCCCCCCCCAGGAAATTGCCCGGCTAGAGCATCAATCCATCTTTCTCTCTCTTGCGCACACGGACGGCATTATCTCTGTCTCGGTCTCGCTCGCGCACGTTCTTCCTCCCCGCCACTAGCATTCTCACGTAGCAAAAGCGACGGCGTGTTACCAGCCGCCATGCCACCCGGTGCATCCGCTCGCTTTCTCGCACCGACTCCGCGCCATGATCCTGTGTGTGCGTTATACCTGTCACTGTATAGACGCTCCGCCTGAAATGCTCCCCGCTGCGCGCCGCTGTATCCAAATTTCGGCAACCGAGGAAGCGAGACACGCAACGCGAGCGCTGAGCAACGAGCTTGAGCTTTCAATCGCGTTCGTTGTCGCCCTTCCAGCCTCGATTTGTTTTATAAAGCGTTGTCACCTGTCGACTTTGTTTCATTGACCATATCGCGTTGCGCTCTCACCCTCGTTGATTTCAACCACGTGGCTGAGAGATTACTCAATAGCCTCGTTTTTCTCACTCCCCCCTCCCTCTCTCTTAAACTTTTAATAAACTGCTATTCGCACGAAAATGTCGTGCTTTCCTCCTTTCAACTACGATTTTTCTCACTCGCGAGTTTTTCGTTGAAATCAGTTTTCTTGTCCCCTCGCGGAAAAAAAAACTCGCACACGCAAAATGAAAACTCGTAAAAGCCAGTGAGCCGCGTCGCTTCGTCGTTAAAAATCCACAGAGAGTTGTTCTCACGTCACGTCTACGTGCGTCTATTACCCCTCCTTCCTAACCGGCTGCGCCGTGGTAGCCGCAAGAGTGCAGTTTTCAGTTTTCACGTGGAAAATACACGCGCGCGCACTCTCCTACTGCCGTTGTACATTCCCGGGCGGCTTTTTGTCCTCCCTCCCCCTGCACCCGGCTTTTCATTGATTATTCGCCTTTGGACGTTAGCGCGCGCGCCTTTTTTTTCCTGGAATGATTTTTTTTTTCTTCGAGAGAGAGAGAGAGAGAGAGAGAGAGTGAGAAAGCTAGGCTTTATTGCTAGATGGTTTTTCATTCGGAGTTTTTTCGACGATGCAATTTCCGCGCGCTTTGTTACCACCACTGCTGCAGCAATCAGTTCAAATGTCGATATTTTACACTGTTTTTCTCGCGCTGGAGATTATTGGCGAAGCAATCCTCGAATCATAAAAAGTAGGGAAAAGAAGCGCGATGCGCATCGTAATTGTGAACTTTGGGGATTGTTCGAAAGGGTCTACGAGACATTGAATGAATTTGAAATGTCGTATGCGCGTTCGAAAGTGAGCAAACGACTTGCTGTACAATTATCGGGTGTTTAACGATTTGCACGCGGTTAAGTGAATGCAAACGGCGTCGCGCTCCTGTTCCCAGCGAAAACATGCGTGGCGTAGATTGATCGACGCGGATTACTCGTAATCACGGGTTAGGCGCTCGTGCGCAAAGGAACGAGCGAGCGAAGCGACGACAATGTTCGCGGCGATAAAGTCGTGCACAGCGAGCCTAAGATTGCAGAGTTATGCATGGTCTAGCAGTAGACGGGTTGCGTTAAATGCGATCCGGCTGTGCCGCGAGCCCATCCGCATACACGGCGAGCTGGCTGCTCTCTCTCTCTCTTTCTCTCTCTCCCGCCAATTACGTTCTCTCTCGCGCTGCTGCAGGCCAGCAGCAGGCAGCGTTCGCGCCGCTGCACAAAAGCGCAGCTGCAATTACGTCCGTTGGATTCGGCTCGCTCGACGCGCACCTCGGCTTTTCCTCTCTAATATAAGTAGCCGCGAGGTCGCCCCTCCGCTCTCCCTTCCGCAAAGCGCGCTCGCCGAGCGAGTGCCGCGTCGTCTCCCTCCCTCGGACGGCGGCGTTATTCCTCCGCTCGCGCGCCGCGCGGCGAAGGTGTTTCGTAAGCAACAACAGCAACAAAATCGCGCGCGGCCGGAGCCGCTCGTCCAATTCAAGGCTGCGCGAACTCGTTTCCCGAGCGTCCACGAGGCGAGGCGTGTAATTACGATTCCGTTCGATTAACTTTCGAATGGGGAATGCAACTTCGGCGCACGGAGATTTCGCGCGCGCGAAAAGAGGCGGCGTCAGCGGGCCCTCGCCGCGCGGCTGCGCGAGTTAAAGGCCTTCGAGCACGCGCGTCTGCATATGCCTGCGTGTGTCGCGAATCAGTCAAGGCCGCGCGAAGGTGTTGCTCGCGCGCTCGATTCCCGAGCGGCCAGCAGCGTACGGAGAAAGATGGTTGGATAGATAAATTCGCGATTGTGACCTGTGACGAGATATTATACGTACGCGAGAGCGTAAGGAGGGCCTGCTTTTTGCCTCCCTGACCCTCGACCACTGCTTTTCCCTTCCTTCCTTTGCCGGGTTTGTTGATCGATTGCCCGGCTAATGAACGAGGGAGAAGGGACAGACGTGCATTGCGCTCGAATTGCGAGCAGGTTTTCTTCGTTGGAGCGCGTACATTTCCACGCGGGTTCGCACGCGCGCGATGCCGTCTCGCAGACCGAGAAAGAGCGAGAGAGAGAGAGAGAGAGACTGGATTGCGTGCTTTTACGAGGGTACGCCTTATCGCTCAACGAGACCGTCGACTCTCTGGTTGTTTAGCAACGACTCGGCCACTTCAAATATTACTCATCTTTCGCTCGCGAGCTTCATTCGCACTCGCACGCTGCATTGGGCGCTGTGGAAAATTCAGTTGCCTCCAGAACGAAAGGCGATGACGCACACCCACGACATGATTTTTCTGCAGCGTGTTCGTTTCTCGCTCGCCTGCACGCCTCTTATCTCTTTCTCTCTCTCTCTCTCTCTCTCTCTCTCTCTCGCGCGCGCTGCTACGGCACTGTCCGCTTCTCGCGGCGGTCGAGACAAAAATCGTGAAGTTGCAAATAATCGCGGGAGCCGCCCAGTGATATACCTACACGGGGCCACACGCGTCGCCAATCGCGGGCCGCCGAGTCCTTGCACCGTTTAAGCCGATATACACGTGTGCAAAATGCATTTTACGTTGCGGTGTAGCGACGATTCTCTCTCTTTCTCTCGCTTTCTCGTCGCCAGTGTGCACGTAAGTGTGAGCAGCAGACAGGAAAATTCTCGCCTATACAGCGCTCGCTGGAGATGGAAAGATATTATAATTGCCGCGATACAATTTCGAGCTTAATAATATAGCGATTGTTTACTAACTGGGCGAGCAAAAGAGAGAGAGAGAGAGAGAGAGAGAGAGAGAGAGAGAGAGAGAGAGAGAGAGAGAGAGCGCATGCTTAAAAGCAAGTATCATGTAGCTCCTCCCCCCCCCCCCCCCCCCCCCCCAGCTGTCCGAGGCCCTGTATTGTTTGCATTGCGATTAAAACGGTACGGGGCGTATCACGTGCGATGTTATTAGAGCGTCTGAACCGATGTTAATGATAATTACCGAGCGACTATGATTGCGCAACGCAAAAGTGTCTTTGAGAGACGATATTTGCACGGGACCTCGAAAAAGAAAGTAGAGCTCGTGACTGCTCGACAGCGATCGCAAAATCATTGGAGGCGCGAGCAAACTCTCCAGCGTCTTTGGACACACTCGAGGGGGTCCGCCCCGCGAGCCCCACGAAAGAAGCTTGGCTTTGCAAGTTGCTCGTAAAAGTGTGGGCGGAACGGGCACTGATGGAAGACTTTGTTTGCAGATCATCGGCGCAGGCAGGAGAAAGAGGAGGAGGAGGAGGTGGAGGAGGAGGAGGAGGTGGTGGCGGCGGCGGCTCGTGGCAGCAGTGGCGGCAGGCTGGTCGAACTCGCGGCAAGTCGGCGGCGGCGGCGGCGCGGAGGAGCAGGGGGCGGCGGCGGCGGCGGCGGCGGAGGGGGCGCAGGGTGCATCCGCCGGCCGCGGCTAGGAGAGCAGGAGGGCGGCATCATCGCGCAGCAGCGGCGGGTTGACGAGCGCAGGCGGCTGCTGGAGGCTTCGGCAGCGGGGCGCTGCTCGTCGCTCGCGCGTGATGAGCCTGGAGACGCTGCTCGAAGCCGCTCGCTATGTCGAGCTCCAGGAGAAGAGGAAGGCCAAGCAGCAGGCCGCCCTGGCCGCCGCCGCGGCAGCGCAGGCCGCGGCCCAGGCGGCCGCCCAGCAGGCGGCGCAACAGGCGGCCGCCCAGCAGCAGCAGCAGCAGCAGCAGGCCGCCGCTGCCAGCGCGCACTCGCAGCTCGCCGCCAACGGCACGGCTGCCGGCAGCGTTGCCGCCAGTGCTGCCGCCCTCCACCAGCACAACCGCCTCGGCTCCAGCGAACCACGTGGTCAGTGCGCATGACAGCTTCTCCGATTCCGCTTGTCCCCCGCGAGTCGCCAGTCGGTCCGATCACGCCTTCGTTCGATCGACGGCCGGGCAAGGCTAGTTGCGCTCGCGCGCGCTCTTCCGATTCAAATGTCCCATCAAAGTGGCCTGTTTGCCCGAGCGATTCTTCGATAAGTTTCGAATCCAAACTCCCCCGACTGCAGCAGTGTCGACGTTGCGCTCCCTGCACACGCGTCCACCTCTTCGCCTTACATTTCGAGTTAAAAAGTGCAGTAGAGCTGTTCGCGTTTCGGCACACCTGATATTGCTTAAGTAATTATCCTACGTATACAGCTAAAAGAGAATCTTTCAGTGCTGCGTGGCGCTCCGAGTAAACGCTCGCGTGTCTCGTATAGGGATTGAGGCCAGGATTACTCTTCGATGTGACGGGTGTACATAAGAGCTTTCAGTCGTCTTCGCCGTTACCATCGCCACGAATAGCTCGAGCTACGTTCGATCTGCGAGAAGACCAATTCCACATCGACGTCTCGCTCCTTCGTTGTGTCCCAACAAATTACTTACACTTTAACAATCGCTACCCTTGCAGATCGCGCCGAGTGAACGATATGTTCTCCATTCAATTAACATTTGATTCGGCCCTCAGTTCATTTCGCACGGGAAATCACTCTGTACCCCCTTGCCACAATGCATCCGTAATAAACCTAGTGGTACCACTCTCCACTCTTTTTTCCATCGAGTATCGCGTCATTCCAAAAAAGAAATATGTCGCGTCACCGTATCATTTGTCGCATGTGACGATGCGCGACTATACCGGTACTCGGCGATTCCCTTGCGCTCCCTTGTTAATTTAATGAGAACAGGGGATATAGCTCTGCTACACATGCGCGCTGCTGCCAAGGCCAAACTCACGTGACAACGGACTCTGTGTCAGCACCTCTCGGACGAAAATGCTGATTTTCTTTTATACGAGCGGGGTCGCACTTTGTAGTGTCCTCTGCGAGCACGTGCTTTTTACCCAAGTGAAATCGCCTTTTTTTCTTCTTCTTGACTCCTTCCTTTGTTTCATATCCGTTGTTTTTCGTCGATCAATTGAGCTAATGACCGTTAGTACGCTGCAAAAACATTTGTTCGACCGGAGATCGAATGATTTACGAAACACAATTGTTATTAGCGTGAAATGGCAGTTCTCTAATATTCCGATAGTAGACAAATTGTTTTATCTAGATCCTCATCGTTGTCTCAGTTCAAATCCGAACGTAAAGTTAAAAAAAGAGAAATTAGACTCTCGGAAGCTGCCAATAAAAGTGAAAGTCGACAGTGCACGTGCGCGAGGTCGCCAATTCAACAATGTATAGTATACTTGCAGATAGTCCAGTGTATTGATGGCTTGCACGGCCAATGCAAGCTTGAGAGTCACTGCACTTCTCTCACGTGAATATCGCGCGCCGCAAACGTCAAATTAGGCGCGACTTTCATTCGACCAGTGGCTCTCACGAGAGTTTGGCTTTTTCGCTTTTTTCCTGCTAAATTTGGGAGAATAAAAATCAGTGTTTCGATGCCAGAACTTGTAAGTTCTATAGAGGCAAAAAACAGAACGAATCTTTGTTGGTAATTCTGATCTCCGTTGCAGTAGACATGATAAATATTCGCAAAACTTAGCACTATACGTCGTTTCTTTGTTACTGCATAAAGTAGGCGACAAACGATGTAATTGATAGCAAAATGTTCTCTCGGCAATAATACTCGGAATCTTTTTTCCGACTAGAGATCCTCGAAAAAACACTCTTTTCGAAAGCGATTGATGCAACGATTTCTTACAAAACTCGTACTCGCACAAGCATCGCGTCACGACTGATTGACTTCTCTATTTACACAAAAACATGGGTTTTTACGTACAGTTATTTTCGTAAATTATGTTAACCGAGCGTGCTCACGTGGCAGAGTATCCGTTGCATAATTAGTATCGCAATCCAAGCTATGGACCCATATATCTCTGCCCTAGTCGTATTAATCCAACCCAAATAAATAGTCAGAGGTCTGGTTGCCTTCCCGTCATTTCTAACATCCCCTACATCAAGTTATTAATATTTAAAAGTAATGATGAAAAATCTCGAATTCCCGACCTTTAAAAATTTATAACTTTTAAACTTTACGTGTTACGTAAAATTTACAGGAGCCTTTCCATCATAAAATTTTCTATATTATCATCTGTCTCAGCACTTTGATTATATGTGGGAAGATACCCAACTTGTGGATTGATGTTTACGATTTTTAAACAAAAAATACATGAAAATTGCTTACATCAATCGTTCGAAATCTAATTGTCATCAGTATGAAGTTTACGTGTTGATTAGCTCGGTTCTTATATCAATCAACCTATAATTCACATGGAGAAAAGCCGTGATTCGCATGGCTTCGCTCTCCCACTTCGTCATTATCGATTATCCTTCCCGGCCGATTTCCCTGAAAATAATCGTCAAACTTCACT
Organism: Phymastichus coffea; assembly: GCF_024137745.1. Lineage (NCBI taxonomy): Eukaryota > Metazoa > Arthropoda > Insecta > Hymenoptera > Eulophidae > Phymastichus > Phymastichus coffea. The sequence goes on along the minus strand of NW_026706896.1, from coordinate 740,266 downwards.
GAGTACCGGGAGAAAAAAAAGTTCCCCTCCGAATTTCTTGTAGAGCCAACTGTTCCACCCGGAAAACCACGATGAAAAAGACAAAAGCGCGCACGCGTAGGCGCTGTTTTTGTTCTCTCGTTTTTTCGCAAATGCGAAACAGCTGAGATAATAGTTTGCGCGCAGTTGTGGCGGAGTCACGAACGAAGACTCGCCGGCGTTGGTGGGGGAGTTAGCAGCAGAGGGAGAGAGAGATACAACGTCGACGTGTCTCGCAGCGGTGCAGCTTTTGCCTGCGCACGAGCAAGCGAGCGAGTGCCTAGGAGCGGAGTTGCGAGCGCGAGAGAAAGATCGATGCTCGTGATATCGTTTTGAAGGGAAGAGACGCGGAGCGAGGCTCGTCGCTTGCGAATGCCGCCGACGCAAGGCGCCAAAACTTGGCCGCGCGTGGCGCGTTCGTGGCGGCGAGCAGGAAGAACGCATTTGGGGCGTCGACGACGACGACATCTCGGTCAGTGACTCCGTGCACGCCGGGAGAGCGGCACCTCGCAAACGGAGTCGGGCTTTCTCGCTCATTCACTCTCTGGCGCCGCCACCTACACGTGTACGCGCCAACCAACTGCACGCGCACGCTATTTCTCGCGTTCGCCGCTTTTGGCAGTGCGATCATTACTTTCCCGACGCTTGCGTATCTCGTGCTGTCCGCCAGCACCGACGGATCCACGCGCGCAGCCTTCGCGGCCAATATAAACCGGCGGCTCTAATTAAAAGCGTCGTCGCCGCATCGCTAATTGAAAAACAAGCCGAGAGAGAGAAAGAGCGACAGCGCCGGGAAAAAAGTGTGGCGGCGACGACGACGACAACGACGACGACGACGACGACGACGACGCATCGCGTAAAACGCGACCTGTTGCATCAGTGCGCGGCGCGACCTTGGCCGACCTTGAGTTCTCTCTTTCTCTCTCTCTCTCGCGCGCGCGCGCGCGAGTCAAGCGGAGTATACAACGCGCTGCGTGTGCAATCTAATCAAGTCCCCTGCAACCCTCGTATTGCTTCTTTAGAGCGCGACGCCGCTGAAGCTACGTGTGCGTGTGCGTTGTCGAACGATCGCGACGAGAAGGGGGCTGGGAGAAAAACAAACGCTCCTCTTCGTTTAAACATTTGTAAATTGTCACGGCTGCTCGAGCCGGAGATTGGAAGGTTTGATTGGGAATCCATTTGGCGTTCGGGTATACTTGTCTCGCGGCGAATTTTCATCTAAAAATCCGACGGCGCTCGAAGCACACGTAGAGAGGGGGCGGGCAGGGGGCGGGACGCTGCCAGGCATCCGGCTTGGTTTTCTGCAAAAGTCGTCCCTCTGTTGCTGCTGCGCGCTCGCTCGCTCGCTCGCTCGCTCGATGCACGCGCGTACACGCGCATAGCAAGGACTCTCAATGAAAAGACGATGCGCTCTCAACTCGGCGCCGCGAGACGTGTACACACGCACGCACGTGCACCACTCGCCAAGGCACGAACGCGCACGAACGGCAGAAGGAAAGAGAAAGGGGGAGAGATAAGCGTATACGAGCCTTCTCGCCGCACGTCCCCTGCCGGCGCGCCGCTGCCCGCAGCAGAGAGCGCGCGCTTCTCTTTTCTCTCGTTGGCTGGTTGTTGCCTCGGCAAGCCGATCGCCATTTGTCGGAGCGCATATATTTGCTCGCGGAGTCATGCTCGGTTCGGCCGTGCGCGACTATCTCGCTACTCTTTCGACCGGAGAGCCCCCTTTTCCGCGAGCGCGCGGATAATTTATTACGGACGGGATCGCGAGGCAGGCGACAAGTCGTCGGTGGCTCGGGCGTGCGCGTCCGAAAATAGACAAACCGAGGCGGCATCGGGAGTGGGAGGCGTGCGTGTGCAAGCCAGTCGAGACAAGACGCACGTGAAAGGTGCGAGACTGGCTCGGTCCGTCGGCGACGCAGAAATCCGCCGCCGCGCCGCAGCACAAAGGAGAGAGGAGAGGCGGCGGCGGCGGCGGCGGCGGACGCGTGTGCACATGCGATCCGCCGGGCTAACTGCGCCACTGCGCCTGCGCCACGTCCCCGGCCGCGTGGCGTTCTGCTTCTGATCAATCTCACCGGCGTTGCCAGCTCTCGCTCTCTCTCTCTCGTTCTTTTCGCCAGGCCTCCTTTCCCCCCTCCCTTTGCCGTTCCGCGTTCATTCGCTCCGTGCCTCTCGGACCTCGGTGCGTCGTCGCCGCGACGGCGTTCCGCTATACCCACGTGGGGAGACACGCACGCACACGATCGCGCGCAGCCACGCAGCGCTTCCAATGACTAATCCTTCGACGATTCTTTATTTTTCTCATGCGGAGGCTCTGAACATGTTGAAACGCAAGGAGGTCGTTATATGGTTGTTGAGAGAGAAAGAGAGAGCTTATCGATTGGTTCGGTGGTTGGCCAGCTTTTACATGGGTGGTTGAATCTTGCGTAACGCAAGGGGTGGCTAATTTTGTCCGCTCGCGGTTATGGTACAAGGACTTTGCCGTCCAAGCGCACGAGCAGACCTCATTTTCTAACAATGAACTTGAGGCTTCGTTTCATCTCATGCCCTTGTATTTTTCTGATTGCAGGCGCCAAATTGAAGAGAGAGCGTGCGGAGCAGGATGATCTCTTTTGCGAGGAGAAGATGCTCATTATTGACGGTACGTCTATATATTCCGATTACGTTGGCGTTATAGACGAACGTTACGGTCCGACCGACTGTACGAGTTGCGCGTACGGCGACTTCGCTCCATATCGACGGCGAGTCTCGTCCCTCCATTTCCAGTTCTCAAGCTGCCTTGCATAACAGAGCGCCAAAAAAAGAGAGCGAAGCTAGCCCTCTCGCTTGACACATTGTCGCGCGTACTCGCTTAATACACGTGTGAGCGCGAACAATATCAGCTTTATTTTTACGCATTTGGTGCTGACGCAAGGGTGAAAGGAAGAGAAGCCCTCGAGAGAGAGAGAGACAGATAGATAGAGCTTGCGTAATCTCGTGCATCGAGGGAGGGTAAATAAAAAGGAGAAAGAGAGAGAGAGAGAGAGAGAGAGAGAGCGCGAAGAAAAGGAGGTGGAAGCTCGCTTGATCCGTTTACGGGCGCGCGCTGGGTGACGTTATTTTTACGCCTGGCCGGACCTGCGCGAGCCACTTTTACTGGATAACGGGCTGGTTGTGACGCTCCTTTTTTTTTTCTTTCTTCTCTCTTCATTGCCGCGTACGTTGCGCCCGCGGTGGCGAGCTTGCGCAACTTTCAACTTTTATCCGCGAGCAAACGGAGAGGCACGCGGCAATCTTATCACGACCATAATGAACCGATGTTAACTGCGAGCTGTCGTCGGCGAGACGCTTTATCGCGCCTCCGATAATGCGAAAGAAGGCTTGGCGTGCGGGACGCTCGTGTGAATAATTCACGCGGTTGTTGATGCACGCGAACTCGAGCTTTCAGCGACGCACCGTATTGTCGAAAGCTTGGCAATCGAGCGTTATCTAAACGCGCAGAAAGGTGCGAGTTCGAATCGAGACGATGACGAAAGCTTCGGCAAACATACGTGCGTACGCACTGCCCGGGCATTAATTTCACGACCCGCCAAGTTCAAAATCCAAATTATTTTTTGACAATTGAACTTCGACGGCATCCAATGGTGGTTTTTTTTCCCGGCTGGCTGCGTGGGCACAAATTGCCAAAATAAGCTCTTGACCTAAGCTCGTTCCGTGTCATCGACGCTCAATCGTTGCAAATAATTCGGATTTAAAACTTGGCGTATCTTGAATTAATGTCCTGGCAGTGTGCACATTGCAAAAAAACACTGTCGAGTACGTCCGAGCATGTATCATCTCTCGATAGCAAGCCGCGCAACACGTGTACACACACACACACCACGTCGGGTTCGACTAGATAAAGAAAAACGAGAGAGCGAGGAGCTGATATCGGAAGCGTGGCGGCGGTGTCGGAAAAGTGTCGCGGTTTAGAGCGAATGAGAAGGGAGAGAGCGAAGCGTGGCCGAGGAGAGAGAGAGAGAGGAGGTGGGGAAGGCGGCTCTCTCTTTCTCTCTCTCTCTCGCTCTCTCTCTCTCTCTCTTTTTGCGAGTGCGCGTCATCATCCTCAGGTTGGAAACTGCGCTCGTGGTAGTTGGCACTTTAGTCGGCGAGTCGCCACCGCCACGCCGCTCCGACGCGTTCGCGCGCTCTCCGCTCGCGCGCTCGCCCCGACACGCTTGCTTCGGAGTTCGAACGAGTCACTGGACGATGGGTGTGCTTCTGATGGCTGACGCTAGTACTGTACACCCTGATGTCGCCGCTGCTGTACCTTCGTGTCGGTCCAGACCACCGCCACCCAAGAAGAAGTGGATACGACATTACTTACTTGGTGAGACAGACACTCGCGTGGATAACGCACTTCTTCGGCTTTTACTCTTATCTGTCTATAAGAGCAGCCGAACTTCTTTCCTCTTTTTTTTTTATCGACCTTGGCCAAAATAACACGAAAAAAGGAAAAAAAGAAACAGAGAGGATAGGATCACCGATCCTGTCAAGGATGGGTTTTATATATATATATGTATATACGTACGAGGTAGTTGACATTCTTTGCCGTCGCCAAAAAGCTCTTACTCTCTCTCTCTCTCTCTCTCTCTCTCTCTTTCTCTCTCTCTCTCTCTCTCTCTCTCTCTCTTTCTCTCTCTCTCTCTCTCTCTCTCTCTCTCTCTCTCTCTCTCTCTCTCTCTCTCTCTCTCTTTCTGTAGGCGTCAGTAGAGCTACTTTTCGAGACAGTGAGTTTCGGGTTGTTCGTTGATGTATCGCTTCGGGACGTCGGAAAAGAAAACGATGACGCGCACGATGATTATTATTGAATAAATACTCGTTGATAGATATCGCTGAAACGAATCTTTGCGCGGCATAAAGAATACGATCGAGTGTTGTAGTGGCGGTAGAACCGGCGCTTTCGAACGCGAGAGTCGACACTGAATCTTACAGGCTGTGTACATACGCCGAAAACTGTGTTCGCGGCAAATAGAAGGAAAAATAGAGCGAAGGATCGGTGCGCGCGCTTTCGTTTCGCAATACGGCTGATATTGCCTTTGCTCTCTTGTGCGCGCGATCGCCGACCTGCAGTCCCAATGCGCGGGTCTTGCATTACTTATTCGACAGAGTTTCGATTAGTGCGCCGAGGCAAAATATATCTGGCACTTCGGTGCAGGCGTGCGAATTCGCAGTGAGATCCGCTCTTGCTCGCCACTAATAATTTATCGCCGTGCGTATCAGTCATTGACCTTAATATAAACTTAGCAAAGAACAGCATCGCGCGTACTTTCTGCTTGGCGAACGCCTAGCGCTCGACCCGGCGTTGTCTGTATCAATGAGCGACCTTAGACTAAAACAATTGATTCCAAATTAGCATGACAAGGAGTGAGCGAGCACTCGCGAGGGAGAGAAAGAGAGCGAGAAAGAACGTTAGAAACGCAGGAGCGCTATGCTACTTTACAATTCGATCATGAAGGCGAAATGACTGTATTCTTTGGGACGTATTCCCCTCGGCGATACGTCCTTCTGAATAACTTTTCTAGGCTTCGTAATATCTCTTCCTTATCGTAATCCCATCTCGTTGGTTTGTTATATTCGCAGTTACACGGCGAAGCACCTCGCTCTAATATTCAAATTGACAAAGGGCAGGAGGAGAGCGCTTGGTGAAAACGCGGAGTCGCTGCGCTGACAATTATTTCAATTGTTCACTGAGCGGGGGCTGAAAAAGCGCTTTTACGCTTGACGCATGCGGCCAGTTAAAAATCCAACGAGCGAGAGAGTGTCGATAAACGAGACCAGGTCCAGGCTAATTTTAACGTTATTTCGCTTGGCGTCCGACCAACAACGATCCGTCCGAAGCCATGCACCACCGTCCGCCCTGGCTGCCTGCTCTTCTCTCTCTCTCTCTCTTTCTCTCTCCTTTCTCTCTCTCTCTCTCTTTCTCTCTCTCTCCAGCTCGTTTTCTCCCGAGGATTTTTCTCCTCCGTATAAATTTCAATTCTCCGTCGACTAGCGATTTATTTACATGCGCTGCGATTGGCCGAGTCTTTTTTTATTTTAGAAACTATCGTTCTGATGTAACGATTTTACCCGCGTCTCCGCCTCGAGTATTCTGCGATGTTATCTTCTAATCATGTTTTTTTTTTTGTTCACGATCAAAATGGGTCATTTCTCTTTCTCTCTTTCTCGCGCTCTCTGAGGGTCATTTCCTATCAAGCGCTATAGACTTAATCTGCCGTATCGCTTCGTGCGAGATTATCTTGCGTCGAACGCAATTATTTTCACGTGCTGCCGAAAAGCTTTCGATTGTTCTTTTTCCCGGACTATAAAGCATTGATCATGCGCCTCCCGTTCTTTTTTTTTCTTTTATGAATTTTCTGATATTTTTGAGCCACCATGAAAATATTATGAAACGCGCTCGTGAAATTGTCTCTTCTAAAAATATGCATATCACGCGAGAGATAAAATTAATGGTCAGTTGCGATAGAAAAAATATATACATATATATAAGGGTCGAGTGTGAAAAAAAACGGTTCTGAAACAGATTTGCAAATAAAAGCGTCACGAAATTCATGAGCAGCGATAAAATGTGTAATATTTTGCGCAGTTATTTGGCCTCTGATAATACAGTCACTATATATACATACGTTGAAAAAAAAAGATTCATCAATACAACGGCGAACTTGACTCCTTGACAAATTTGTAAAACAAAAAAAAACACTGTTTTTATCGCCGTAGCCTTGAAAATTATTAGATAGCGATCGAAGTTCTCGTTTACTTTTGACGCCTGATCCCGTTTGATATTACGAAATCAGTTTTCAAAACTTGTTAACGAATCGAAAAGAGATGTTTCAAGATGTCTGCAAAAGGCAAAACCGCCAATTTTTTTCTTCCAACCTGTCTATCCGAGCTCGAGTGGTCGTCGCGTGGCATCACAATAATATAATCGGTCGGAGAGTTTCACAAGGTCATCGTCGCCGCCGCCGCCGCCGCCACTGCTCGTTCGGCGCGATTTGCAAGCGCAAGAAAATTCGGCTTCTTTTTTTAGACGCACGTCGCGATTCGACGCTAGATAATTGTTTGGCCGAGCGAAAAAAAAAGAAACGTTCGCTTTTGCCGTAAAAAACAACTGTCGAGATGAAAAATGCCCACCGCGTGCGTTCGCGTCGAAGGAATGCGTTTCGTCCAATAAACACATGCGCGAATAGGACCGTTCTTTTCTTTCTCTCTTTCTCTCTCTCAATTAGCACCGTCTAGCTGTTGCCCGCGAGGAATTTTTTTTTCGTATCCATGATCCGTCATACATGCACACATGCACGCACGCCCCCGCGTTGTATTTATCGCTCCTAGCTGTTGACACAGATTGCACGCCTCGAAAGTGTGTTCGCGCTCGCGCGACCGATCGACTTTGCTTTCTTTTTCTCTCTCACCTATAATTTAGTGCAGCGGATGGATTTAGATGTTTTTGAGGGAGAGAGTTGGTTTTGATTTTCGTTAATAAAGTTCAAGTTGCTAGCCTATTCCTCCCTCTTCCCTCTACCAGTACGTCCAAAAGGATAAATAAATAAATAAATAAAGGTGAGGGTATTTTGCATTATAAAACGCTTGTTTATCGACGTGGCAGCGGCAGCGAAACAAACTTTCTCTCTTGCGAGCGCGGCGACTCGGCGGGCAGCGGCAGAGCGGGCACGTTTGACGGGAGCTAAATCGAGCGGAAGACGCCGACTCGGCACGCAATAGATCGCGATACCTATGCCAACGTCCGTCTGGCTAATTCTCGCGCTCTGCACCGGCGCGTGCACGCGCGAGAGCTCGGGCTCTAACAGTACGACGCTCCACTTTTTGCTCGTCGCGGCGGCGGCGGCGGCGGCGGCGGCGCGCACACACGCCGCACTTGTTGCAAGTGGAACGAGTCGCGGCGACAATGTGTCCGTGAGTCGGTGGCACGCGCGCACGCCCATTCTGGACGCGGCTGTCCGCCCGCCCTCTAAAATAGATTTAGGAAGCGCACGCGCGCCAAAGAAACTGCAGTCGCAAGCATGAATGAACGTTCCTTGGGTGTAACAGCCAACACGTGCGTTCGTTTACGCTCGCCGCCCGAAATATTGTCCTCGGCGGAATGCGTCGTCGGCGGCTTTCTTCGCGAACCTCGGCTCGTCGAAAGCGCTTCTCGTAGGGAAACGCGACGGGGGGGGGGGGGGGGGGGGGGGCGTTTTTTCCGTCGCCTCGTACACCGCATTCTTGTCGTCCGTCGCGTTCCTCTTATTTCCCGTCTCATTTCCTCCCTTTCGATCGTCAAGGTTGACTCGGTGTAATGCGAGCGTGTTACCCCTTCCCCCGCGCGGCAGGGCTAATCTTAGACGCGGCCATTCAGCCCACCGTCCGGAATGAGAAAGACGGCGCGACCGAGCGAGGGGAGAGTAAAATTTGGGAACTGGGTTTGCCACAAACGAAAAAAGAGATTAACATTGTTGCCGCGTGCGAAAAAGTTGCAGCGGCGCAGCCCGACGTTTGTTTTGTTTTTCAAGTAACACTCCTCCTCGATTTTTGCCGCTCGTCGTCAACGATCAATTTTATTGTTGTTGCATCAGAGGAGGAGCCACTGGAGGCTACGAACAACAGGGCGAACGGCAATCTGCACCACCTGCAGCAGCAGCAAACGTTGATACGCGCGAGTCCTGCGATTGGTTCGCCACCGTCGGCCAACTTTGTCGTTGCATCGGCGACGATACAGCAACACCAACCGCAGCAGTCAGTGCCGCAAGAGGCTCAGCTCAATCATTATCTCGATAATCAGAAAACTGGCGGCGGCGCTGGCGGCACACTTATCGCCGACGTCGAGGGCGTGCACAGCGACAGCAAGAAGCCTCGCAATGGGTAGGTTGCTCTTACGTTTAGACGCGATCGCGATTCGCGGAGAAGACGCGCGCTGGCACGGCCGTAGATCGCATCCGATAGCGCCGGAGATAAAGCTGCTCGGCGAGCGCGCAATAAAAGTGACAAACCAGCCCGGCCGCGCGACACCGATCGCCGTGAGCGCATCGAGTTCTCACGACGCGGAGGAAGCGGAATGTTAATAAAGCCACTACGCATTGTTTGTTTAAATGGCGCGTTCGCTTTACGCTTGTCCTTTTTGCTGCAGGCCGTGCGTGATACGCTCGGGCACGCGGGAAGTGCACAACAAACTGGAAAAGAACCGGCGGGCGCACCTCAAGGAATGCTTCGAGCTGCTAAAGAAGCAGCTGCCGTCGCAAGATGAGAAGAAGTCGTCTAACCTGTCTATACTGCACGCGGCCATACGACACATACAGGTCAGTTCCGCTCGCATTTTTCTCTTCTTCGTTTTCGACGCCGAACGACGGTTCGTCCCTCTTGGCTTTCTCTGTTAGACGTGACCTTCGCGATCTTGGGCTTCCGGTACTTTCTCTTTCTTCTTTCTTAATCAGCGAGCGCGCGTTACGTTCCGCCTTCTCGAGCTCAAGCCCGACGCACGAACGGGAGCCTCCATTTGCATTTGAGGCTCGAAGCGCTGGGAGACAAAAGGAAAAAAGTCGAAACTTGGCGGATTGCAGCGCGCCCGCTTAGACGCGATCCCGCCGTCGGCTCGTACCCTGACCTTTCGTACTGACAGACCTGGCGCGTCCACGTGTGCGCGTACGCGCACGCGCACGAGCTTGGCTTCGTTGTCGCTGGCCGCTCCCCTCCACGCTCGCTCGCCGCGCGCGTATATAGCCACGCGAGACACCGCGTGCGCTCGGCGTGCTAACGCACACACAGACGCCACCTTATCGAGACGTGAAAGAGAGAAAGAAAGAGTGAGACCTGTCGTCCGCCCCTCCTCTCTTTTGGACATGGACGGCCGTTTCGTGCATTCTCTGCTTTGTTTTGCATCCACTTATCTCTTCCCCTCTGCCTCTTGTTTTATGGATGATTCTTTCGCGGCTGTTTCAAGTATTCGTACGTGCGCGTTTAGCGAAGGCCGATCGCGATTTAGGAACAAAGAGAATCGTTACTCGGACGGCTGTTACATCTGCTGTACATTTCTCGAGTACATTGCGAGAACTATTTCCGCCAGTGCAGAAATCTTCGTAACTACATGCGCACTCGAGAGCAAGTAGTCACAGGCGAAATATACTTCTGTAACTTACATAACGAGTCGTTTTCAGCAAACTACGCAGCTCCTCCGTAAAGAGCAGTACACTAATCAAATTGCCAGACTTGACAAATGTATTGTATAATTATGAGACGTTCTTGTTTTTCCTCTTTTTCTTTTTTTTGTCTCTCTTGCGTGAACGCATCTTTAAACACAGCGAGTACTGCCATTGGCTATGCAAATTACGTAAAAGGAGAGTGACCGCGTCGTCGTCGTTGTTGAATATTCCGCTAGCTCCTTTATCTTTCAATTTTTTCTTTTTGTATTGTATTTTGAACTACTTTCCTTCGATGAATATGTTGCCGCGGAGAGACTGCGAGATAACACCCGCCTTTTTTTCTGGCGACGTGGCGGCATTTAGCGATGAACGCGAGCGGAAGAAGAGAAAAAGCCATCTCGTACACATAAACAAGTCACACGAAAAGAATGCGAGTCGCTATATTGTCTTCTCTTTTCTTTCCACGACGTCGAAGCAGAGTAATTCTTGCCTCTGCGTTCCCGATGACGGATTGAAATCGGTTTCTCTTTTTCACGAGGAAAAGCCGTCTGGTTAACACTCGTGGAGCACCTTGTAGGAGGGTACATTTGAAAAGGCAATGACGTAACGAGGCGATCAGCATACATCATCATCCGGTAAAATATACGGTTCATTGATATTCAACTGCGCGAGTGGACGCCACGTCAATTTTATCGGCGAGAGAGCAGAGAATAAGAGAAAAAAACGTCGGCAAGTGCCTGCGAGCTTGCTTTTTTATTTCTATAGATTAAAAGCCGCAGACTCGAAGATAACAAACTCGACGCGCTATTTGTTTTGACTAAACGCCGCGAAAGAGGCAGATTGAATAATCGTAACTCGGGCTCGATTATCGATCCAAACGTGCATGCGAGCTGCGCGAGAACGGCCGCGCGTCATCCAGAACGTTCGCGCGAGAAAAGCGCGTCGGTGGTGCTATGCGTACACAGCCCGACGTTGCCGCCACGTGACCGCGCCGTACACACGCGCACACACCCACGCGTGGTACAGTGCAGCACGCCATCGTCGTCACGCCTCGTGTCACGTATCCCAGCATCGACCAGCGCGGTTATCCGAGACGCTACGGATGATGAGAATTTTGGCTCGAGCGCGCGCTCGTCTTGGGGCGTGTACGCGGGCAGACGCCGTACGTTTCACTCAGCGCGGCTGATTCATTCGCATGGCAACGGAAAAGGCCCAGCCGTCCTCGCGAAGCCACTCTCCGGGCCCTCGGAGCGAGCGAGAGGCGCGCCGCGTAGAGGCGCGACTCCAAAACATAACACAACACACAACAAGGAAGACGTCGCCGCCGCCGTTGCCGCCGCCGCTGCGTCTCCCCACCAGCGCTTGAGGCGCGGGCACCTAGCGATCGGCGCCGCCGGGACGGGGAGCGGCGGCGAGGGAGGCGACTCGGCGAGCACGTGCTTGCGCGCCGCGCGTGCGCCCTGGCCGACCTTTCTCTCTCCCCCCCACCGGCCGAGCGCTGACACCAGCCAGCCGCCGATCCATACCACGTGCTTCCACGCGCCCTCCCCTCCACGCGCCGCCAGCCCACAATGGCCGTGCTGCAGCACGCGAACGTCGGTCCGGCGCGTGCACGCGGCCAGCCAGTTCCGCTGCTGGGCTCTCGCTGCGTTTCCACGCTCGTTCGCCCCGCCCCCGTGCGTGCGCGCGCGTGCCCGAGGAGCCCGTCGGTGCGACTTTTCGGAGCCGATCGTCGGTCGTCGGGGGGCGTCTTATCTCTGGCTTGGTTTCCCTGCGAGGAGGGCGACGATTAATCGAGGCACGCGCGCGACGGAATACAAACGCGTTTCTCCTCTCCACGGCGGCGGCTCGTGTCCCCGGGCTGTCTGGCTTTCTCTTTTCTCCGCGCTGAAAAGTAGTCGGCTCGCCAAGCTGAATGCAAATGCCGGCCCGGCGGCGCGCCATAGAGCGTCCTGCGCGCGCTCGCGAGGCCGTCCCCGCTCGAGCGGAATCCCGATAGGTTTGGAAAGTCGAGGCGCTGGGCGCGCGTCGCTCGGGGGAAGCTATTCGGGCTGGCGACGCGCGAGATAAGCGACGCCAGCCGGCCGGCCACGTGCGAGTCACCCAGCCCGAGAGAGAGAGAGAAACGGCCTAGCGGTCACTCGCGAATATCGTTCCAGAAAGCGTACGCAGCGGCGAGACTGCGGCTTTCGACGGAATGACCAAGTATTTTTCCGCTGTCGAGTGGTTGACCACCGAGCACAATGCCCTTCGAAACGCGCGTAACGGAGCTGTCCTCCCTCCCTTTCTCTCTCTCTCTCTCTCTCTCTCTCTCTCTCTCTCTCTCTCTCTCTCTCTCTCTCTCTCTCTCTCTCTCTCTCTCTTCTCTCTCTCTCTCTCTCTCTCTCTCTCTCTCCTCTCTCTCTCTCTCTCTCTCTCTCTCTCTCTCTCTCTCTCTCTCCTCTCTCTCTCTCTCTCTCTCTCTCTCTCTCTCTCTCTGCCTCTGTCTCATCTGTCGTGGCGCGTCCCCTATAAATTATATCGTTTGAAACCAACAAGGAGTTCCTGTCAAACTCCAGCTCTCGCGGTGGACCCTCGCTTGGAAAGCTCCCACGCGCACACAGGCAGCCAAGCAATCCCTCGAAAACAAGAGGAATCCCTTGAAATTGCGGCACAAAGGTGGTTGATTTCAAAGCCACAGTCGCAGGCCAATCTGCACTTGCGTAAAGCCATTTTTCTTCGGATATAAATATGCTCGACGTCGTCGGGGCTTGAATGGCTCGGGTCGGACGTAACGAAATGCCGCGTGCTGCTGCGAACTGTGCCGAGCGTGCGCGGCCCGGTTGGTTGGGCTTGAGACTCGCGACACTCGGTCCTCCGGTTCCATTCTCCCCCCCCCCCCCCCCGCGTGTGCGCGGCAATTTTTTCCTCGGCCAAGGCAGGGTCGCGCACTCGCGTCGCGCCACGCTTGTAACGAAGGGGTTGCCGGAGCGACATGCCTGCGCGCGCGGAGCGGTTTTCGCTTCGTTTCTCGAACGACCGCTTTTCGCGTTGCCGACAAGCAAAAACCAAGGATTGCTTTCTGCTCCAATTACCGGCAAGTACGTCCAAGTATGAAATTAGAGGTGGACGGATAATGTTGCAGGCACTGAGGAAGAAGGAGAGGGATTTCGAGCACGAAATGGAGAGACTAGCCAGGGAGAAGATAACTGCTCAGCAGAAACTAGTGTCCCTCAAGAAGGAATTCTCCAATTGGGATCATCTCGACTTGGGCGCTATGATCTCGGATCACAATTCCTCGTTGGAGAGCAATCAACTGAAAAGCGGTAAGCCAATGTATCTCTTCTATTGCCGCTGTTTGGCCGTATCGATGGCATTTCGATCGTCGTCCAATCGATAACAACGACCAACAAATACATTTCAGCTTGCGAGAGCATGGAGGTGGATTCACCGAGCGGAGGTTTGGCACGCACCGGCACCCGTTACAGTAGCACGAGCAGCCTGGGCAGCGCGACAACGGCGAGTTCGCCCCAACACCATCAGAGCCAGGCCTCCAACGGCAATCACAACTCCAACTCGAACGGAGCGAGCTCCAACATTCAAAGCCAAATGGCCACGGCAGCCGTTGTCTGCCAGACTCAGGGCCTGAATCTCGCTCACAACTCCAGGGACAGTCCGCCGACGAGCTCGAGTCCTGGCGCATCTACGCCCAGCATTCCCACGCCTGCTCAGGTACTACCTCGACGTTAATGCATTTTTCGAGCCATCGATAAGCGGAAGTGAATCCAGAGATAACGCTTATTTGATGTTTTTTTGTTGTTGTTTTTGCAGGAAAAAGTTACTATAACGCCTACGTTAGTGCAACCGTCGCAAGCACAGAGCGCCCCTCAGAGTCAGCAGCCAACGCAACTGCACCTGCCGATAAGCGCACAGATGCTAAACACGAGCCAGGGCTTGGCAACAATAGTGCCGGCGTTACAACACCTTGGTCAAGGTCTCAGGGTGATACCCGGTGACGGACGACAACTTATTGCCGTACAGTCAAACGGCACCGTAACTACTGGCGCCAATGGTGAAGCCAGGCCAGTTGCTCTTGTCGTGCACTCGACCGAGGCTAACAGTGACAATCGTGTGACCTTCGTGCACTCGACCGGTGCCGAGAGTCGGCAGCTTGCACTGGCAGTCCAGTCGTCGGGCAACGAGGTTAGGCCAATTGTGCTTACTACTCCTGCCCTCAACGTTACTTGTGAGTATTGATCGTTTCTTACCTCTCCCGCGAATCTCGAAAGTGAACTCGATTTATTGTCTACAGCTGCTACGAACAGATTAAGAACCGGTGATGCTGCGCAGACCACTCACAAAATGATCGGCGGTATTGCATCGGTCGGGAGTCCTGGCTGCGAGTTAGCGAGACTACCGGGTGGCGCCGAGCTCAATATTCTCCCAGCCAACGGCCAGATATTTCGATCTGTCAAAGCTCCGATAGCCGTTCAAGGAGGTGATTAGATAAAAAAATCAATCGATTTTTATAACGAGAGACCCATTATATGTATACTGATTATGGTTAAAGGTTCGATTTCATTTTCATTTGAATTCGTACTTTATTTTGTTTAACCTGCACCATACACCAAAGGCTAGTCGTCACTTAAGTGGCGCGCTAGTAACAAAGTGGTGCTAAATCAATGAACTTGTACGCAGAGTGAATAGATGCCTAAATAATCTACTTACTTTGAGTGCAAGATACATTTTCGTTCGATTGTTTCAAATCGTGATATCAAATAACACACTCAACGTAGCCGTAGTACGTGAACTGTTTGTTGTCTGTTGACAAAACTTAACAAAGACTGTTTCTTCTATTACAGGTTTAACTTTGAGTCACGCAGGCGTGTCTATTCAAACCACTACAAAACCAAGTACAGCTGCGCAGACGACCAACGTCCAACAGCAGCAACAGCAAAGTGGAAGCAATGGTACCTCTCCGTCTTTAGGCCAGCATGAAGGCATAGCTGCGAGTTGTCATCTCGTAGCACCAGGTCATCAATCCCTTGCCGGATTGACGTCAATTGTCGGTCCAATGGCGGCGGTGGTATCGCAGGGTAATACTCAAGGCCAAACGATGATCATCGCGTCTCCTTCTCTCGCTGGTAAAATGATCAGCACGAACATACTCAAAAACGTAGCTCCGATCACTGTGAACGCCCAGTACCTTAACAATCTCGTGAAACCCGTGATGGTCGTCAGTGCCAATCATCAGCAAAGCCAGCAACAACCCCAAACGACCAGTGCCAACAGCACTGCAGCCGTGAGTTCTCAATCAGCTGTCTGACAGGTCAGCAACTCTCAGCAACTCGAAACCGTTTAAAGTGCAAGAGCAATGACCAAGATGAAGCCACGTTGAGATGACCGGTTCGGTTAGGTTTGACGTTGTGAACGTGTCAGAATCACGCGCGAGTTACAACAAAACAAATGGCTCGTGAGTAACGAAAACTGACAAGTGCGACTAAATTAAAGAAGCACTTTGATTTTTTTAAAACTACTACCTTTGCTAGTAGATGTCTTTTCACCAAACTCTATACTTAAGATCTTTATGGCACCAAAATTTATTTTCCTGAAGTTCATTATTTTAACACCACTGAGTCTTCAACAACTATTTTTGCAGTAATATCGTTCTCGTTAAAATGACATTTCCAGGACTTCTAGAAAATTTTAATTCCATCAATAATGTTTGGTCCTGAGTATTCAAAAAGATAGCTTTATTGTGTAAATATATTTTCTTTTTACGGAAGAGGTATATCCTTCATAATCATGATGATCCATATAAATTGAATAGTTTTTTTTCCGCCATAAAATGGCGTATTTCGATATAAAATTTATCGACATTGTGAAAACCTTTTGTTTAAAAAACAAATTAGAAGTTTTTACCACTGTCGAATTCTATTTATTACAGAAAAAAAACAATTTTAAGCATAATAGCGTAGCTGCTACTGCTACTGCTGGCCCGCACTTCTGTTGACAAATCGGAATGATATATATAATAGATATATCTACATATCTTATTTGTTATCGGAAAGACTGCTTCGATTGATGTGATATATATATATATATATATATAGACATATATATATGACACATACGTACGCGCGCGCGCGCGCGCGCCCACACATACACACACACACATACACACACACACACACACACACACACACACACACACACACAACACACAGAGTGAACAAAAATGATGTAAAAAATAGAAATTATCAAAAAACATTTTTGCACGTACATTATCCTAATCTATTACAGAAAATGATCAATAATATGGGTAACGGCAATCGTATTCATATAGCGACAACGAAACAAGTTAATAACAATATTAAGGTTAACCCAAATATTTGTTGCTTGATGAATAAGCGACATTGAATTTTCGTTTCTATTCTAAGTTATACGGAATCATAAATGTTTAAATGTGAGCAACTATGATGTATTCGAAATCATTCTTCTAAGTAGATAAGGCATTAAACAAAGCAAATACACATCTTGGTTAGAAAGTGTCTTTCAAATATTAAAAAGTATATTTTATCATTTTATGAACAACATGAACACATTATTTTTATTGTAAAAGCGATACTTGTTTTTTAAATTAAATTGTGCTTCAATCTATTTTTTTACTCTAATATTTTAATAAAACAATCCGTACTGCAAATTTAGGCATTTACGATTATGAACGTTGTGCCTTATTTTAAAAAAATTATCACCAATTAATAATTGAAAAAAAATGAAATGTTTTTATTGTCTCTTTCTGATCACGATGCATTCTTCTGTTTTTTTAAATAGATTTTTAGTTGTTATCATTAATTTTACGCCTTGCGAAATAAAAAGTTAGTAAAGTGTAAGAGGTAAGCAAACTAAAAACATTATTGATTCGATCGTGCCGACCCGAGGTTTCTTGATTAATTTTCTACTTTTCCCTTGTTAAATTTAAAAAGAAAAACAAGAGTACTCGGGATGAAGCATTTAACTAGGTTGAACGAATCAAAAATGAAATAGAAATAAGGTAAACGTCATAAGACAGGGCAGTGGCGGAGGAACTTTTTCTATTATTTTTGTACACATGTACACACGTAATACACATATACACACTTGTATAAAAGCGTTTACGTCCGCATATGAAGCATGACATAGTTGTTGATTTGTAGTCTACTATGTCACCTTTAGTAAACTAGTATTATTATCAAATCATACGTGCACATTTACACTGTGATCGTATGGTCAAATAAACTCTCTTTGTCATCGAAACTTCTATTTATGCGTCAACTTTATAAATTTTCATTGTTTTCATAAACTTCAATGCGCATATACTTTCTACATAAAATGAGAATAACGTAAAATTACTTGTAAGAGTATTAAACATGGTGAGAAAACGACTTTTTTAACGAACTATTCATCAACAGTGTAAGAAAAAAAAGTAACAAAGTTACAAAGCTTTTCTTAAGCAGAATAGAAAAACATTCATGTCCCTTCTAAAAATAATCTTATCCTTCAAACGTGTCTCAATCAATGTATCGAGTCGATGTTCGGCTCGCGACGTAGTTCGTAGTTCACTTATCGAAGAGAAACTTAGAAAAGATAAAGCATAATAAAAGTCGAGGAGTAAGAGTTTGGGGACTGATAGACTGTAGAATGGGTGATTGATGTTGTAAAATCTCGGCGATTATACAAGACTTGAATTGCGTGAGTGATTTAGTGAAAATGAACCGAGTGAAAAGTTGCGGAATGAATGTTTTTAATCGTAGATATTGAATGATTGTGTACAAGAGATGAAAAATAGAAACGAAAATGTGAAATAAAAAACATAAAATAAACTGTTGTAAATAAAAAAAAAGATGAGTTAGGTGTTACGGACATATGATAGTGAAAAGGTCAAGAATTAATTAAAAATAATCGCAATGCATTGAAGGAGATGTGTACACGAACAATGTGATATAAGTAATTATTATAAAATAAACATCGTAGCACCTAAGAAGGAAATTCTTGAGATATTTCCAGTGTAGGCGTTCGCTGCTAACAACTATTTACTAATGAAAAAAGGAGGAAAACACATACCTTAATAAACTGCGATTACCTAATTGTAAATAGTATACAAAGCAGAATGAGACCATGGATTAAAATATATTATATATATCTATATACATATATATATATATATTATATTAAATGAGAGGTGAAAGTGTCAGGAGGGTAAAAAGAAAGAAATGAAACGATATTGCGCCCAGATTTTTACCGTGCTAGCATTGTATATCCCGAGTGACAAACGTTTGTAGAACGCACTTAAGGAGCGAATGATGCAAAATGAATAAATGTTATTGAGCGTCTATGAATTTGTATTATTTTTCCCTTATCATAATAACTTATTAACCACTTGTAAAAATTGTTACTCTAAGTTCGGTGTTTATATGAATTATATTATTTCCCAATCAATTTTGGGAACTTTTACTGTAGATTGTATTTCTTTTCTATACTGTAAATAAAAATCTAGCCAGTTATATAGATAAAATTTTTGAATTTCTTTTTTAGTTCATTTTTATTTTGGTCATATTACCCCATGAAATGTTTGATATAAAAACAGGATAGGGAATAGAAAAAGGACATTGAATAAAACTTCAACCTAATTTATATGATTTGAGGCTCCATTTATTAAAAATATGCACTAATTCAGAATCGTGTATTTCATAACTTTCAGTTTGAAATTAAAGTTATCACACGGATAGTATTTTTTAATGTCATTCAACTAAGTTTCAGAATATTTTGTAGTTTATACGACTTTCAAAATATATATATATATATATATTATATTTCTGCATAGTTTTCCTTCGTGTCTTTTACAAAAGATTAGATTTTTTTCTCTAATTATTTTGCATATAGCTAACTACGTCGTCATAGATTTTTTTATTCGTATGCATATCAAGCATTTTTTGGTCAGGCTGAACAGTATGAGATTTCCTTTAATGAATTTTCAATATTACCACAGTAGATTTTGAAACTACACTATTACTTTAAAGTGTTTCGCGTAATTTCAAGAATCTAAAAAGAAGTACCATTTTTTTTAGTGACTTGCTAATTACACCTCGTCAGTTATACAAAATAATGTGAATACCAATTTCGATAAAAGGAAGTATCTTAGATATTTTTTATAATCTTAATGGACAATATTTGTAAATTATAGATTTTCACGATGGTTTACTTGTTTTTACAAATTGCTAAAAATCTTCAATTTTGAGTACTACAAATATATCAGAGTCGAGATGGATTTTAATGTGAATGGAATTAAAATAATGCCGGTAAATTAGATTCGTCAAAAAATTAGCCCACATCACCTATACCATGACTTATTTCATCTAATGATTATAGTAGATGTAATTTATAAAGAAATTCTCAAAATGATTAATATGTCATACTGTCAAATGAACGAACATTTTTTTTGGAGTAAAAACAATACTTGTTACAGTATGTCAAAATTATATTGCATTGGCACAAATAACTGGCTATTTTTATTTTATGCACTATTTTAAAAAGTAGTTTTTAAACTTTTATACTTCATTCATTTAGCAAATGTACATTTTCAAAGAACACATACAGAAAATTTATCGAACTTAAAAAGATTTTTCATTAACGAGTACTAAAAAATGCATTGTATACAATCGATACAATGAAAATATTAATCTCTTAGTTTAATATATACTTTGATACTTTGAATATCTTTGATGTAATTAGAAAATTAAAATACTGAAATGAATTTCATTTACAATCATTAAAAAGCCTATAAAACATTATCAGACATATAACTACAAACTGTTTCGTGCTTGATTTAATGCACACTTTCACGCAAGTGAGGCTGATCATTTATTTACAAGAGTATAAAATAATCCAAAAAATAAAGATTATTGTTAACTAAATCATAGAATAACTGCACGCTGCAGAAACAATGGGATCGCACTTATTTTTTTCTCTATTAACAAAAAAATTCAAATAATTCCTATACTTATACATCTTAATTTATAACTATCAAATATTTTCCCTCGTTACACAAATTATTCATACAGTGCAAATCCATATACGTTTCAATCAATATTATGGGCGGAAATATGTATGTTTGTCTATACAATCGTAGTTTTACATATAAAATGGACACGCTTTGTAATATTCATAGTGTGGAAAGCAAAATCAGCCTTTGATAAATTAGGCTCTTCAATTGTTCTGATTAATCTATTGGTGTAAAACTTACAAAATTTAATTCATAGAATGATCAAAGTGTTTGAATCAGCCGCATGAGCCATAAATCACACCGCATAACTTTTTTCACGATACTTTTACAGTTATTTAGATAAAAGAGCTCTTAAAATAAACAAAAAAGCAGTCCTTATACTAAAAGTTAAAATCTATAATGAAACCATACGACAAAGAGTATCCATTTTTGAAATATCTACTAATTATCCCTAAAGTCTTGTCATTTAATTCACGTTTCTTCTCGACATTAAGAAGCACAAAGCAAGAGCCAGATTTTTAGGGATATTTTACAATTTAAAAATAAAACTTAACTTTTATTACAATCGTTACGAAAATGTACGGATTAAATTAAGCTAACAATAATTATCGTTACTAAAAATGTATTATCGATGAACTTATAGATAATGAGGTGACAGTGACAGTGCTTAAATTTATTCATTATTTATTGAAATGCTCACATGAGAAAGAGTTGAATTTCTCTCGAAAGAAACATGATTAACTTGACGAGAAATGTCATAATTGAAGATTATCTAAGGAAATTATGTAGAACTGCTTTTTGACTGACTATACGACTATAAATTTGTTTTACTTTGTAAATGTGTACATGTTTGGAAACACTGTTTGATTGACTTGCGTATCTCGATTTATAATCTTTACTTCACCTTAATAAAGAAGAAAATATGCTTTTTATCGACTTTATACATATTTATCATTAATACAAGTTTTCTAGTATTTTTGAAACAAATATTTTTCTATTATAAAATAAAATATTTACTATTCTTATAGGGGACCGGAAAGAATAATTTTGACTTGAAAAATAATCAATCAATAAAAAAACTGGCTTGAATATAAATAAATTGCCACTCCACTCTGGTATATACATATTTGTATTCGAGGGCAAGCTTTTCTTTAAATGGAAATTTTCTATTTACGATGAACACAAGTGTGATCGAGAAAATGTCATTTTCTGATCGCAAAAATAGATGGACTCATTGGATCGTATAATGAATCCTAACAATTTCAACGTACTTTCTATTTTTCCATTAGTACACAGTTCATTCATCGCTTTAGTTCGCAAGTCTCACTACACTTAGACATCGTCCTGTTCTGTCGTCGAGTTGCTTTTAAATCGTCTACTACGAAGGCAGTGTATGAAATTGAAATGTTGTTTCAAGGGCAGTGATTTTATTGTAAATATTAGTATATAAATAAATGATGCTACAAACTTATGTAAATCAATGTTTATTTTTTTGTATGATAGATTTACAATATTTCTCAAAATTTGTACTCAAGTTTTATCACTTTTAAAAGTGTACTAATTCTAAATCACTAGTACATTGATGGTTGTTCGTTTGGAGTATAGTAACTTATTTCAAAGAAACTAAATTGAAACACGTTACACGTTTCGTAGTGACGATTTAAGATATTCAGCAAAAGTCGATTTACATATTTGCGCATTCACAGTTTACAATGATTTGACAGATAGACAATATGAAGCATAATAAAAAAAGAATAGAGTACCAATCAAGTAGAATTCTATAGCATACAGAAGTAATAGGTGCACGTTTCCTTATTGTTTGATTGATGGAGTAAGAGTACATGAACATATGTATATACACACACACACATGCCCATCTGGTGATAACATATCATTTTTGTGGTAAGTATTTTTCGTACACAAGACGTTAAGAATGAAACTTTAAATTAATGATTTACCGCAAAATTGCTCGCATATAGAGTTTAGTCAATGCCAATCAGTCGAAAACTATATAATTAATAAAATCCATATACTCTAAGCGTAATTTCAATCGTCGCCATCTTGATCGACTGACCTTTCCTCTTTTGAAATCCAGCGTTACCTTTGTCGAAAACATTGCGCTGAGCTTGTATAATCATGTATCTCTTTCTCTTGGGATGCAAAATCGCGACGACACGCTGATCATCACGCTGCACTGGCAGAACGCGCGAATGTGAGAGACATTTATATAT
The DNA here is from genome assembly GCF_024137745.1 of Phymastichus coffea. Lineage (NCBI taxonomy): Eukaryota > Metazoa > Arthropoda > Insecta > Hymenoptera > Eulophidae > Phymastichus > Phymastichus coffea. The sequence continues at coordinate 717,845 of NW_026706896.1, read as the reverse complement.
CGAGTCTAAGAGAGAGAGAGAGAGAGAAAGAGAGAGAGAGAGATTCGATAGTCCGTAGTCCTAAAAGTCGTGTTAAACGTCAGCTAGTCTCTCCCCCAATGCGATGATTCGCCCGTGGTTGTCTGCACTCACTGTAATTACTTGGCGCCCGGAATCTTTCCAAGCACCTACAAACATCGACGTTTTTAGGATATTGATTTTGATAAACATTTTATGATAGAGATAGACGCTTGAAGACTATTAAGGATGCTATTATTATCTAAGGCTTTGCCAGACAGATTCAATTAAAGCTTAATGGTATCTTACTTTTGATTAGCATTGGTCAAAATCCGTAACTTTGAAAATTCAGATTAATACAATCATAAAATACAAGTCATAAAATTCGTGACAAAATTTTTAATATTTTCATTGTAATTTCTACGAAAGTAGTAATAGAATAATTTCGATTTAATTCTATTCAAAATCTTATATTGAATGTTGACTAGAAATATAAAAATAAAAACAAATTTTATGATATCTTTTTCATCTAGTTACAGAAACACTTAATGCCAATTGTGACTTACGGATAAAAATTGCAATATTGATAATGAGTATCATCATATAGTATATTAGTTTTAACAACACAAACACAAATTAAATCCTAATTGTTGTTATCATAGTAAAACAATCTATTCGTCTTTGATCAAGCGTTAGTGATTAGTTCTGCTAGTGCAAAGCATTTGTGAATGGCTTTAATGTTAATGTGTACATTAGTTGAAGGAAAATGTGCTCAGTGCAATGTCAACTAGTCAAAACAGTCGGAAACAATTCCTTTCAATCGATCTTCAAATTACAAAGTAGAAGTATATTTTTGCGCTATGAAAAGTTCAAAGCTCAATAAATCTTGTTGCAATAGTGCGATCGCTAAGGTACAATACATCGGCAATACTTGTACTTCCCAAGCCATGCCAGTAGCAAATTTCTCGTAAAAGTTAATGAATCCTCTTGGATTAAAAATATAAAAAATTGATGAGTCAACACTCGGAAAACTGCGAAGCTCGATTCTCAACAACGGTCCACTACTCAAAATAGATATCATTTCCAACTGCGTGCTCTTTCAAGTTCAAAAATGCACGAATGGCATTATACGTATGCATGAGTGGAATGGAGCGTAGCCTTATTTCTTAGCGGGCTCGGGTTTCTTTTGCTTGAGCCTTACTTTGGAGAGATCGACACCGGTGAGAGCCTGCACGGCCGGTGGCACCTGGCCGACGAGGCGCGTGATCTCGCCGCTCGTCACGTCGTTGCCGCCCAGCAGGACGATCTCCTCGGTCCTCGCCAGTGGCGCTGCCACCTCTGCTGCGATCTGAAAGCCGATCGGACGGAAGGCATTAGGCACCCGATCGGAGGCTTCGTCGCTGGTGCGCCAAGAGGCGAGCCGACCTTTGGCATTGCATTGAGGACGAGGTTGAGTATGGCGGCCTCGCCGTACTTCTTGTAGACGGCGGCCTTCATCGTCATACGGTTGGCCTCGGCGATCCCAATCTGCTCGAGCGCCGAAGCTTCGGCCTCCCCTATCAGCCGGATACGCTCAGCGTCGGCCTTTGCGCCCTCGACGGTTTGCGCCCTGATGCGGACACGAGTGCGCTTGGTGAGAAATGCGGCGCGCGGCGAGCCTCCGCCACCGGCGAACCTACCTCTTTCCTTCGGACACCATGCTGATCTTGTAGGACTCGGCCTCGGCGGGCAGCCTGACGAGACTCTGGAGCTCGTGCTCCTTCCTGCGCACTTCCTGCTCCTCGACCTCGATCTGCTTGCGTCTCTCCACGACTTCGATCTGGATCTCCTCGTTTCGTATGCGCTGGCGTATCTTGGCCGCCTGCAGCTCGTAGGCCAGCTGCGACTCTGCTTTCTGCGGAAACGAGGTTCGCGCGGGTGAGCAGGAGGCTCGCGATCCGCGCTCGCTGCCGCGACCGAGCGTTACTCACCGCCGTGTTCACTTCCTGGTCGAAGTTGGCCTTCTGCAGCTGATACAGCCTGGCGTTGTCCTCGATTTTCGTGTCGGTGTTGTACTTGATGTCCATGGCAGCTTTCTCGCACTCGGCTTCCTGTGCACGAAATCAAGCTGTCGCATTAGTGCCCCGACGGGGAAACGGATGGCCGAGCGCTCGCGGGCCGCCCCCCCTCCCCTCACCCTGATTCCAGCATCCCTGTTGGCCTCGGCGACGCCGACGTCGGCGTCCCGCTTGACCGCGGCCGTTTGGGCTTTGCCCAGCGACGCCAGGTACTGCACGTCGTCGTAGACGTCCTTAATGGTGAACGACAGGATCTCGATGCCCATGCGGCCCACGTCCGGCGCGGCGACCTCGCGCACCAGTGCGGCGAACTGATCCCTGTCCTTGTACACCTCCTCCACCGAGAGAGTACCTGCACACACGCACACGCACAGATCGCGAAATAGATTGGCTTTAGCGAAAGGGCATGCTTTGGCAGAGGTCCGCCGCGAACGCCAGGGTTTTCGATCGAGATCGGAATTCAGCTCTGCGAGTTGGCCGACGAGAACTACTCACCCAGTATAGCGCGAAGATGGCCCTCCAGGGTGGACAGTATGGTGGACTTGATCTCGTGGACATTCTTGCCGAGGAATTGCTCGCTGGCGGTGCACAGCAGCTCGTCGGCCTTCATGATCTTGCACTGAGCCACGCCGGTCACGGTCAGCGGCACGCCCTGAGCCGTCTCCACGCTCTCGCACACGGGATTCAGGGTCATCACCTCGAGAGACAATCGCTGCACGTCCGTGACGAACCACCAGGTAAACGCGTAGCCGCCGACGATCGTGCGCTTCTTCATCGAGCCGCAGCATCCTCCTGCCGAGCAATACCATCGATTCGCACGTTAGCTCGCTCTGGGTAAGATCTAGAGGAGAGAGAGACGCCGATCGACAGCCGCCTGGCCTGCGCGACGAGCGACAGGTACGGAGCCAAGGGACAGTCCGTTGCGCGAATGCCTGGAACGCCCGAGGAACGTTTCTCGGCTGACCACGCTGCCGGAGATAGACCGATTGCCCGTGGCGAACACCACCGTCGGAGCACTTTCTGTACTCGGTCGCATCGACCGTGCTCGCGCCTACGTCTGGTCCTGGTGTATTCGGTTCGAGGAGGATCGTCCTGCTCCGAAGACAAAGAGCTTCTCCTACAGTCCGACACAGGCTCGAAACGAAATTCGCGCCGGCCGAACGTGACTTCGGGATATCCCGGAAGGCTACTCGGCATTTGCTACCAAGTAGGTCGGCACGACATCGCGCGGCTCTTTGTCGCGACTGTGCGACCGCGCACAAGCGCCGTTACGAAAAATATCGTCCACCACTTGCCGCGGTGCGTTGCGCGGTCGTTTGTTCTCGCCACGCCGCGTCCAAGTGACGCTCGAGCAACGTTTCCTCCTCGCGTTGGACGGATGCGCACAGGCGAGCTCTCTCGCGGCTATTGTCGTTACAGCGTTGACGTTAGCCTGCGCGAGACAGGTGCCTCTTCTCGTCGATCGCGCTGCAAAACGAAAAAAAAAACTACCAACGCGATCGAATTAATCTCGAGGGAAGGCTCTCGGCTCGACGTATCAGCGCGTGCCTCTTAATGTCATCGCGCCGTGGCGTAGAAAGAGATAGGCGGGAGCACGCTTATCGGACGCCGAGGGTGTGCGCAATCGAAGAATCGCGCAAAATCGAGTCCGTGGCGCATAGCCGCGGGATCGCGATCCAGGCGGAGCTTATTAAAGAGGAAGAATTCCACGCGAGCGCGCGAGTCACGTCAGGCTGTAGCTGTCCGTATTCTCGCCTATCCGACCGACCGCTCAGGCATTTTCGTACGTTTCATTTTTTCGTTTGTTCTTCCTTTCTGCTCCCTGTCTGTCTGTCTGTCTTGCGTAGTCGTTCGTACTTTTACTGCTTTGACATTCGAAATACGTCAGCGCGGGTGAAATTTTTCTTTGCCTGACCGACGTGTAAATCGTAAATGTTTGCGATCGAAAGTTGGATTCGTTCGGTGCCGAAGTGCGTCGCAGCCGACGGAGAGTCAAAAGCTTCTCGGCGAGACCTCGGCTCGTAGGATCAGCGTTGCTTTCGCAGCTCGCCCAAAACGAGACGTACCGATTTGGCCGAGCGGGAGTTCTCGTCGCGCACGCCGCGCTGGCGCGGAGAGAGGGAGTTCGACCGCGGCGCACGGCGAACCGTTATGTTCCTCTCGGTGAAAAGCGCGCGGCTGAACCTGTTCCTCGCGGTCCGTTGACCGCCGCCAGCCCCGCCTCTGTTCCAATAACGCGTCGTTCTCGCGATCGTCGGGGAGCAAGGTCACGGACGCCCCTTGCCCAGTATTGCGAGACACCGGCGAGTGCGGAAAAAGTTGCCCGTCGCTCTTAACGAAGGTCAGCGTCCAAGTACCAGTGGCGAGTGAAAAGTCGGAAAAGTGAACGGAGAAACCGAGCGGCGCGAGCGCGGCTGTACGAGCTCTGCGACACACAAACCTTGAATCGTTTTAATAAACTTGCTATTTCAGCGGCTGCCTATCATTATTTCCTTGCTGCTGGAATGTCCCCGGCACTTTTCTCGTCTGCTCTCCTTCGTTTCTAAGCTCTTCGCGTGCTCGGCGGTCCCATTGCCAATTAATAATTCACTGAGCTAATCGCACATAATCGAAGCCTTGTACCATAAAACCCCAAGTGTACGAATGCGTCGAGACAAAGGTGATTCAGGATGATCACGACTGTACGAGTCCTCAAACGATTGGTGCATATCAATCGAACTGTAGCCTCGGTCTTTTAGCCTCGAAAACGACGTTTATTTGAGGTGCCACGGCACATCAAGGGCTCATGGTGAGTGATATCCCAAATAGATTGTTTTGGACTACAGTGATCGTCACGATCGGGGTTGACGAAAGTGATTTGCCACTCAATTGGTGCGATGCTTGATGCAGACGGCCAGGTGATCAACGTACATTTCTTGCATTAGTTTAATTCATTCGGATAAAAGCCGAATCGATTTTATTGACGTCAACGATACTGTTATTGTCAATCTCAGTTTGTCGAGTACCTAGTCGAATGCCACTATTTCATGATAATTCTGAAAAAGACACGCCAAAAGACAAACGTTCAAATGACCGAAAAGTGTATTAACACAGGAAAAAATGTCATCGTGGTACTGTGACGAATGAAAAACATCGATTACCCAATCGCCGAAATAGAATACGTGCGTCGGTACACGCGTCCGGCAGCGCGTCGTCGTCGACGTGTCCCGCATTCGCGAGAAAGAGGTAGAAAGAGAGAGAGAGAGAGAGAGAGAGAGAAAATGTGAAACTCGAGCGATTAAGTAATACTACCGTTCGCGAAGAAGAGCGCCGTTTCAAAAAAGGAGAAAAAAAGAAAAAGAATAGGACGCATCCTTTCCGGAGCACGTGCAATATCGACATATTCCGCCTGCCTTTCAATATCACATTGAGGCTCCTCTCTTCTTTATTCGATAAAACGCGTCACTCCGACAGATTCAAAAGTGTTCGGTGAATGCACGAATCGAGGGGTATCGCCGGGATGCTCGAGCATTGGAAATTAATTGGCATTGCAATTTTTCACGTCGCAATGCTCCCTTTTTGATTCGCCTCGTTAGCAGAGGCTTGTAGTTTTATCAAGCGACGATCGAATTGAATCTTGCAGCGATAACATTGAAATCGCGCAAAACGCCGTAGCTTCGAGATTTAGCCTTTCTATGGCAATTGACAATTCGGGCGCAATGGACGATAATGGTAAATAAAGAAAAGAAAGAGAAAGCGTTAGAAAATCTATAATCGCGGGGGGCAAAAGTTCCATTAAAGACAATGAAAAGAAGATTTTCATCGAAAATCGACCTCGTCGGGACGTTAATAGCGTGCAGAACCGGCGCGGTTCGACGCATCTAGAATACAAATGGAAGAAAGCTCCTAAGCCGGTGTACGTGAGCGTGTTGCTCTCCCACCTTCTTCAAGTGGACTGTCTTCGCTCGTCCCGTCAAGGGGAAGACTTCGGTAAAAGTCACGGGTATCCGCTCAGTCTGTTCACGGTAACAGCGACGATCGAATGTACCGATAGTCGTCCGCGATTGCTCGCAGTCTTTCTAACGTTGCTTTGTCGTCGATTGAAGTGCTCCTAGCAGTTGGATTGACGGTGGGTGAGACTATTTTTTTTATTCGTTCGAGTGATTGGCGATTCAATATGCCTATAAGAATGTGTACCGGAAATAGAAAGAACGCGCGAAAAATAATGTTTAAACAATCTATTGCAATTCACAAATTAAATTTCTAAACGCGTTTGCGACTGCTGAATGTTATACTGAATGAATTGGCGACCTAACTGTTAGTCAGAAACCACTGTATTCGTCGTTCAAAATACCGTTGAGATTATTTACATAGGCAGAATCTTCAAAAAAGTTTCTCGAGACACGAACAAATTTAAAGCTCTTACTCATATATCAAACGTTAGTCCCATGTATAATCTTGCTCGCTTTTCAATTTCAGCTGTAGCTTTATCGCGAGGCGGTGATCAAGGGAGGAACGCTGATCGCATCGCATTAACCGCAAGATGGATATACAGAATCTATTCACGTCAGCCGCGAGTTCGGCGACCGGCAGTCTGTCCTGGTTTTTTCCGACCTTAGCTGCGGCTATCATGTACTTTCAATACGAAGTTATGGATCCTGAATCTCGTCCGATCGATGTGCCTTCCGAACTGCTACTGCCTAATTATGATTTTATAGTGGTGGGGGCGGGGTCGGCAGGTGAGTTTTCATCGAAACGTATTTCAGTAAAACATTGAATCGGTGCAGAAGGAAACTGTCTCTCTTGCAATGTTCATGCATTAACTTGGTCATCCACGTTACATTTCCTCGTTGCAGGGGCGGTAGTGGCGAGTCGCTTGAGCGAAGTGGAAAATTGGAACGTACTCCTTTTGGAAGCTGGCGGCGATGAAACCGAAATCTCGGATGTACCGCTTTTAGCAGGATACTTACAGCTGAGTAAACTGGACTGGATGTACAAGACAGAAGCGCAAGGCGACGCGTGTCTAGGTAAGTGCCGTCGACAATTTCGTTCGGCCATAGCTCACTCTCCGATAACCGTTCGTACGCAGAGCGAGTGAAGCTCGATGACTTTTCACTTGCGATTGGAAAAGATCGACTGAAGTTTATTTTGCGTTGATTGTAAACTTGTTTCTTGTCATCTGAAAAACTCGTTGAAGCGACGATTAACGAGTCCAATGTCTATCCACAGCGATGGAAAACAGTCGTTGCAACTGGCCTCGAGGCAAAGTCATCGGCGGCTCTAGTGTGCTCAATTACATGCTGTACCTTCGCGGCAACAAACGTGACTACGACATTTGGGAACAAGAAGGCAACACAGGCTGGGGTTCGGCCGACGTGTTGCGTTACTTCAAAAAGTCCGAGGACAATCAAAATCCCTATTTAACCCGAACACCGTACCACGCAACTGGTGGCTACTTGACCGTGCAGGAGGCACCGTGGCACACGCCACTGGCAACGGCATTCGTGCAGGCAGGCCAGCAGATGGGCTACGAAAATCGTGACATCAACGGCGAGCATCAAACTGGATTTATGATCGCTCAAGGAACCATCAGACGTGGCAGTCGCTGCTCGACGGCCAAAGCTTTCTTGAGACCTGCCAGATTGAGGAAGAATCTCCATGTCGCCATGAATTCACATGTTACTAAGGCACGTTCAAACTTCAGAAATCAAGTAATGTTCCCCCGTTTCATTTACTGTGTTTTTCCTCTTCGTACAGGTGTTAATCGACCCGGCGAGTAAACGGGCCTACGGCGTCGAGTTCATGCGCGACGACAAGATCTATCGCATTCGCGCTAAGAAGGAAATTATCCTGTCCGGCGGTTCTATTAATTCCCCTCAAATTTTGATGCTTTCGGGCGTTGGTCCAAAACACCATTTGTCTCAATTAGGTAATTGCTCCTAAACTCGGGCAGACCGAAAGAAAAGCCAACAACAATTCGTTCATTTTGCTTTTCTTAAACGCAAAATGAACGAATCTCTTGAGTTTGAATTTACAAAAAGTTAAGAAACTGTGACATTTACAGGTATTCCGGTAATTCAAGACCTGCCAGTGGGTGAGAACATGCAAGATCACGTGGGCGTAGGCGGTCTCACTTTTATGGTCAATCAGGAAGTATCAATGGTGGAGAATCGGTTGCACAGCGTCAACGCTGTTCTGCAATACGCAATTTTCGGCACCGGCCCGTTGACCGTTCTCGGCGGCGTGGAGGGCCTAGCGTTCGTCAACACCAAGTTCGCCAACGCGAGCACAGATTTCCCAGACATCGAGCTCCACTTCATCTCCGGCTCGACCAATTCCGACGGTGGACGTCAACTACGCAAAATACACGGGCTGACGAAGCGCTTCTACGACGCCGTCTTTGGCCACATCAACAACAAGGACGTGTGGAGCGTACTCCCTATGCTTCTGAGGCCCAAGAGCAAGGGACACATCAAGCTACGTAGCAAGAACCCCTTCGACCATCCGCTCATCTACCCCAACTACTTCAAAGATCCTCAAGACATGGCGACGATAGTGGAAGGCGTGAAGATCGCTATCGCGTTGAGCAGAACGGCCGCGTTCAAAAAGTTCGGCAGTGAATTTAACCCAACTCCATGGCCAGGCTGCATGCATCTGCAGCTCTACACTGATCCATATTGGGAGTGTATGATTCGACACTATTCGGCTACGGTTTACCATCCGGTCGGAACTTGCAAGATGGGTCCTTACTGGGATTCTCAAGCTGTCGTCGATCCTGAGTTGAAGGTCTACGGGTTGTCGGGTCTCAGGGTCATTGACGCTTCTATTATGCCAAACCAAATCAGTGGGAATACCAACGCACCCACGATCATGGTTGGCGAGAAGGGTGCTGATATGATCAAAGAGTTTTGGCTGAAGAAGAGGAACAGGGGTTGAAGAGCCGTCTAATTTTTGCGTGCTAGACATATTCGAACAGTCGTACTTCGAGTGATGAAGTGATGTACGGGTTTAATTAAAGTCAGTTCGATATCTACGGTTAGTGTGTATATAAGTTAAACTAAGCTTTGCAATACTGTAGAGTAATTTATGCAAGCGATTACCTTTAAATGTGACTGGAAGATTAATCTATCGTTGCTCACGATAATAACACTCGATGGATGCTTATATTGAATTTTTAGCAATTTTAACATAACAATATTCACTCGTATTTGGCTACAGAAAAGCAACACTAGGAAACATTTAACCCTATAATGCGTCACATTCTATACCCATCGAATATATCAGTCGTAAGTTTACACATCTCAGTATTAATAACGTCGAGTGTGTTTGTAAAGATACGTCATATTGTGATTTTGTAACACTAGTAATAGCCACCGCCGTAAGGTGAGATAGTCACAGGGAGCAGTGAAAAAAAATTAAGTTTTCCTCGTCAATTCAAAGAATATTGTCCGTCTACGTTTACGTATGCGACGACAAAATCGTTATTCGTGCGTGTACGCGTGGAGTGCGAGCGCCGCGCGGGCGCGTTGTCGAGAAAGTAGATGTAGGTCGTAAACGTTCTCTACCGAACGAGACTGTACATATTTGCTAATGTCATTAAAGGTGTCTCGTCAGACTTTCACAGTGTCATGTCTCACAGGGGATTCCCATGGAAAAGAGTCGGTGTATTTTCGAAGCGTTTCACTTTTTCTTTGTACAGAAGTTGTCAGTGGAGAGATTCACAGCCAGTGGTTGAGATGCTGTCTAATTTTTGTGTGCTATACGTATTTGAGCAGTCGGACTTCGAGTGATGAAGTGTTGTACAAGTCTAATTAAAGTCAATTCGATATCTACGGTTAGTGAATATACATATAAGTAACTTAGGAATAACATACGAAAGACTTTAATTTTCCTAATTTTAAATGTTAATTTATTGATCAGGTTCTATCAGAAACCACCTTGAAAAGAAAGCATTGATACGTCTTTAAAGTATGTGTACGGTGAATTTTGTTTGTAAATAATAAAGTATGCTTGTTGATAAATATACGTTATTGTTTATTCCAATTGAAAAATGAAATGAAACTTCCGGCTTGTTTTTATATTTCCTGCATAATCAGTACACATCAATGTGTCCATATTATTTAGGCGCCACTATACATTGATAATGATCACTACTTCATATGTAGATGTTTTTACTATGTTATTAATAGCAACGATGCTTATAATAACAATGTATGAAAACCGAATAAAAAAATTAAATGTAGTGCAAGAACTAGAAAAATATAGCATACTAATATCTTGACTGAAAAAATATCGAACTCTGAGCCGTTTAGTAAATTGTCGTGTTACATCGTGTTATCTTACCATATGCACACACACACACACGCGCGCGCGCGCGCGCGCACTCACACACTGGTGCGTTTCATATGAAGATCACATAAGCGTGATCTAATTTGCGTTATGACGGCTTTATAGTTTTTATTTTATTTTGAATATCTCGCATATGTAGGCGTGTATAATTAATATTTCATGTCACTTTATTGTGGTAATTAATTTATGTCTTCGAAATAGTATTAAGCATTTATTCAACACTGTCTGTCTAGTTTCTTAAACAACAAAGCAACATTAGTAAAGTAGCGGTTCGTCATTATATCAAGAAATTAATATACTTGATTGAAAGATTTTATCCTGGAATGAATCTCTGATTATTTAGCTCATTGCGAATCAAATATTCAGTCATTCTACATAAATGAAAAATTGTCGTGAGAAAAGAAGAGAAAAGTCGATTTTACCTGTAATGTAAAGTATAGATGAAATGAACTCGCAAGACTGATTGATCGGATGTATCAATCTTGCGAGTAATCGATAAAATTTGGAATAATTTCAATGCACTCCTGGCATTTCGTCAATATTAACGTATACGCGTTCATTAATCCCGGCTTTCCGGCACACGTGTCAGTAAAACAAAGCTGCATTGGCAATATCCGCCTCACGCACTTGTGTTTCCAATATAGTTTGAATGAGGAAAATATTTCAGTGATTGTTCAGCGCTGTACAGAGGTTATTCACATTAACAATTGTCTCGGTATTGAAGTAATTCAAGGAATTATTATTACATAAAAGAGTTAAAATAATTATAAAGTGAAATTATTTCTAATTCGCTATATTTTACAGTGACCGGCTGTAATTGAAGGTGACTAGTGAACATGACTAATAAAATTTCAATAATTTCTATAATTTGTTTTTAAACGGCTCAGTCATAGATTGAAGAACATAACATGTAGTTAAAGTGCGGCATTAGAACAATAATTTTGTCTAAATTAAAAATAAAAATATTGAAAACAGGCCATGTCTTTGGTCGGTTCGTTCTCGGCCGCACGGATCGCCTTATCCTACGGCCCAGAAGCAGCCTTTCTGCTATTTTTACGGTACTTAATTTTAATGCAACGGCGTGACATCGTCGACTTCGAACATCGAATCAAGCCCAGATCACCGTCAGAACTACAAGATCGATACGATTTTATAATCGTCGGCGGAGGATCAGCAGGTTCGGTATTAGCTAATCGATTATCGGAGAACGCCAATTGGTCGGTATTACTATTGGAAGCTGGAGGAGATGAAACCCTACTGTCGGACGTGCCAATGATTTTCCCCACCCTTCAATTATCTCCAATGGATTGGCGATTCAAGACCGAGCCATCTTCAAGCTATTGCCTAGGAATGAAGAATAACATATGTAATTGGCCCAGAGGTAAAGTTCTCGGAGGCAGTTCCGTGTTGAATGCTATGCTTTATGTGCGTGGCAATAGAAGAGATTACGACAGTTGGAGCGCAATGGGGAACGAAGGTTGGGACTATCAAAGTGTGCTGCCTTACTTTATCAAGTCCGAGGACAATAGAATAGACGAGCTTGCAGGCTCGTCGTACCATGGCCAAGGTGGCCCTCTTACCATCGAAAGATTCAGGTACGATATTCATCTGTTTAGAAGTGATCGTCAGTCACTTGATAATGACGCTTACGTCGCGTGCAGGTATCAAACTCCGCTGGCCGAGTACTTTCTGAGAGCAGGTCGCGACTTGGGCTACGACACGGTGGACGTCAACGGTGCAACGCAAACAGGTTTCATGTATTCCCACGGCACTCTACGCGATGGGTTAAGATGCAGCACGTCCAAAGCCTTTTTGAGATCGTGCAGCAAGCGTGACAACCTACATATATCGACTCACAGTCACGTCGAAGAAATTCTCATTGGCGAAGACTCAAAAATAGTTTACGGAGTGAAATTCCGAAGTGGCCGTAACGCTTACTCGGTCTACGCCAACTGTGAAGTCATCCTTGCCGCTGGCTCAGTTCAGTCGCCCCAACTGCTGATGCTTTCAGGGATAGGTCCTAGCCGACATCTCCGAGAGGTGGGTATACCTTTGGTGCACGACCTGCCGGGTGTAGGTCAAAATTTACAAGATCACGTGGCCATGGGTGGCTTGTGCTATCTCATCGATCGACCACAATGGTATAACGGACAACGCGACTTTTCGTTTATACTGCCCAAGAGTTTGACGTACAATTCCATAAGAGAATTCGTAGGAAATGCGAATGGGCCGCTGTACATGATACCCGAGTGCGAAGCTATGGCTTTCGTTAATACCAGGTACGTCGTGCAATTTTGTTTGTTCTGCTTTGTCATTATCTTATCATAAAGGTACATCTGCGTAGATTGAACAACGCCACTTTCGACGACTATCCTGACGTACAATTGTTCTTAGCCTCGGCAGCTGACAATGCGGACGGTGGTTACTTTATAAAACGCAACTTTGGTTTATGCGATGATTTTTTCGCCGGTCTCTTTGAGAACATTGTCTACAAGGATAGCTATACTATGGTCCCGCTGCTGTTGAGGCCACGTAGTCGTGGTTATATCAAATTGAGAAGTGCTGATCCTAAACATCAACCCGTCATCGTGCCAAACTACTTCGACGATCCTCGCGACCTTGATGTCCTCGTGAGTAATTCTTTTGAACTTGGCATGATTATGAAATCAGTTGCAAATAGCGATAACCCCTTCGATTGTTATATTTGCACTATACTCTAATCACGTGCTTTTTCTTTGAAGGTGGAAGGGGCAAAATTAATAGACTACATAAGCAAAACCCCGACCATGAGATCGCTGAATGCTCGACCGAATAGAAACCTAATCAGGGAATGCGCCGAGTTACACGAGTTCCTGTCTGATGAGTATTGGCAATGTCAAGCTCGACATTACACAATGACCATTTATCACCCGACGAGTACTTGCAAAATGGGACCCGTACACGATTTTATGGCTGTTGGTATCGCGCGCTCTCCTTTCTATATATTTTTATCTCGCTAGTTTTCACTTTTTTATGCTAAACCTTGACTAACAGACGACTCACTTACATCGAATTTTACTTGTTTGTCAACTCACAAATCCTTTTGTTTAGCTTTCTTATGTACGAACTTTAGGCTCACCTGAAACATACAAAAGTTATTGCAATTAAGAATTATAATGTTTCACAAACACGATTAAACATTAAAATATTAATGATGTCACAATGCATTTAGGTAGTGGATTCGAGATTACGAGTTCACGGTATCACAGGACTCCGCGTGATCGACGCATCGATCATGCCAAATATCGTGAGTGGCAATACCAATGCTCCAACGATCATGATTGCCGAGAAGGGAGCAGATATGATCAAAGAAGAATGGCAGGATCAGTTGAGTCGACACAATAGAGGAGTGAATAAAGAGAGATTAAAACTGAAAACCGCCTGGCAGATTAACAAGCACCGACGAGACTTTAGCTTTTCTTAATGAATCGTAAAACTTGAACGATCTCCGTGAACAAAAATTTATTTTATATTTTCTGTCTCATATTTCGATAAGCCAATGAAATCTTCATAAATATAATTAATAATGTGTTGCTGTAATGCGTCAAAGTGACGTTCGAAATCTCATTTCATGTCATTCCTTAAAATAGCGAAAAATTTGACACAAAATGTCAAACAAATGTTTTAATCACGGAGATCATTCAAAATGATTTATTGTTAAACACTTTAACATTATATTTAATATTTAGCGTATTCTGATAGGAAATAGCTCGTTGTAGTTTATTGAATTACGTGGATTTTCTTATTTTTATATTGCTTTGCGTTCTACGAATCGCGTGTCTATATAACTTTTGTACATCGTCACAGTGTTATTTCATTATATATAAGAACGATTTCAAGATCACTTTTTGTACTTTCATTCATAAAATTTAAAATAATATTAAAGTTAAAAAAAAACACACACCATGTACATATCAAAATGGAATGAAAAGCAGAACTGCCTGTCGTGAATCGCAATTGAAGATGACTTCGTTTTTCGCCGAATACGAAAAAGTAAGTGAAATAAAAACGGTATGTGTGCATATTCAGAAAATGACGTTTGGGAGGGGGAGAGCTTTTTTATCGTGGCCTTTCAGGAAAGCCATGTTAGTGGACTGTACGATATATTCGTCGGAATCCTCTTTGGTGGTACAGTTACAGTTCAGTGCTTCACGTTGTTACTTTCTGTCACATTTGCTTTTCGTTCAATTGATGTGCGAATGAATGAAAGCTACATTCATATTTTTCTTTGGTATGTATTTTAATGTAAACTTTTTATTGCACGAATGGTTCACTGAACAGATAGTATTTTTAAATCACCGTTAGCGTATAACATAGAAGAACTTGATGATATTATTGCACAAAATTTGTTTAGAATTATAGTCAATAATATTTAACTAAGTATTCGGCAATTCGATTCCATGAAATAATAAAATAATTCGTTTGGTGGGCGTAAAAAATCTGTTTGGCTCGAATACTGTGAAGATCTAGTACAGTATCAAAAATAGCTCATCTCAGAATTACATAGAGTCTCTGTATATATTATCATAACATACAGTCTACATATATTTGTGATTTATTTGTAGAGACATAATCTGTTGGGCTAAAACTTTAGGTATACATCACAGTCTTTTTGAGTGGTTATATACATTTAAGAATATCAAGAAAGTATTTGTCACATAAAAAAGTCTATAGTACTATCGGAATAGGTATTTATCTGCTTTTTCCTGCTACTGATATCTCTCGGCAATAGATTTCATGTATATGCATCAAACTTTAAGTAATTTTTTATTTTATTTACAGTATTTTGTATGTGAAACAGACAACATACTTCAATGAGTTGAATTTTGTAATACTTTTAATTGAATTTAAGACATACGAGTAAGTGGAGTTTCAAACAATTTGTTGTCTCCTTGATCTCACACGACGAAGCTACGCAGGAGTTGAGTTTAAAAAAAACTTTTGAAGCTAGAAAAAGTTTCGTCAGTTTTTAAAAATTGTAAAATATAGATATCATAAAACATTCATTTGAAAAATTAATCATCGGAGCAGTTTAACAGAATTTAAAAACATAGCAATGTGAAAATTGGAGAATGTAAAATTCATTAAAATATGTTATCAAAAATTTCAAAAAAATTCATTTGGCATTACTTGTATTTTCATATCTACAGTAATAAGTATTATAGCTTCTGACTCAATGATGCACCGTATAAAAATTACGTTGATGTTGTTAAAAAAAATTTCGACTCAAGGAAGCAAAATAAATTCATTATCTATGTCGGTCATTGGTAAAATAGATTCCATTATTTCTCATAAAAATAAAAATGAACTTAATCGTTCCTGAAAAGAATGATAATGAACACATTAACAGCGTGTCATACAACAAACTTATATTTTTTTCAAAAAGAAGGCTCTAAGTAATTTTATTAATTATACTTTTCTGTGATAAGCTAAACGCTCCAATTTTCAACGAATCGATACTTCGCGACTATCAATCACATAAATTTTCTGGAGTATAGATTTTCTGTTTAAAAATGTTTAAATGCATTAGTTTTAGATTTCCAAGAAACTACGTTTGCAATAAGTTATTTTCCTAAAGATGTGGAAACCCAGTTAATAAATTACGTTTCCACTAATTTGTTGATTTAACTTTAAACTTTCCTTATTGTTAGTGACTTTTTAAAACTATAAAATATTTATTTAACTACTACACTTCACAAGTGTCTTAGTTGGAAACGTCATATAGTACAATTTTTTCTCGATAAAATTTTGACACATATATGCAGTGTGCGTATAGCTACCTAACTGGACACTTTTGAAACTTAGTTTACCTTTACTTGGCACATCAATTGATGTAAATTCATAGCGTACTGAATAATTTGAAGGTTAGAATTATATGACTAACCGTTTTGTGCTTTTACAAAAATAAGGTTTTGCATTTGTAAATGTTATTTCTATTTCAGATATCATCGAAAATATGACAGTTATAAATTACATTTTTAAGGTTTTCCTGACACTTGTTTTCTGGTCAGTAACGAATGTACATTATGCAGTAAGTAGAATTTTTTTTTTTTTCATTCGAATAAATTTTTCGGATAAAAATAATCTCCGAAGAAACGTACGTCAGCTAATCTTGTCTAAAAAGCAATAAAAAGGGAGAGTTATGTTAAAGCTCCGATAAGACATTTTGTACAAGATGTCAATATATGTGAAGATTGTGCGAACGAAGTAAAATAAAGTGGAAGATCAGAGTAAAATAAAAACAGTGCGAGCCACTTCCGATCATATGCTCGCAAATATATGTATCTGGATGAGCATTTTAATTTATTTATTTGAAAAGCTTTAGCTCGAAAAGTTAGAATACGCGGTGATAAATTATATCGAAGGAGAGAGGCAATAATCGACGTAACATCAGAAGCTCGTTGGGTTACTTTGTTTTTTTACTACTTTCGAACTACGCTTGCGTTTCGTTCGAACGTAACTCTGGTAATATTATGAAACTTTCTCCTCGTATCTTTGATCGAGACGTAAATCAGCGTGGACCGACTGTTAACTAAAATAAAACCATTGCCTGTTTCTTCGCGCACGAAAAGTTATATTTCGTTGCAGCGTCTTTGCTTATTAAGTATAGGCGCGCAAAGCGTAAAAAGAGTTTCCTCCCGTTATACTCATCCGAATGAATTTTAGAGCGCGTCAGTGCGCGATTACTCGCTCACTGCGACGCACACGCTGGAGAGCGGGGGTTGCTGCCAGTGCAACGGCAAGTTCAACGACACTGCCTACATGGGCGCCGTCTGCGGAAATCTCAGCTCTTTTGTAGAGATTGTCGAAGCACTCGCGATGGCGAGATGCGACATTGCCGACCCCTGCCGTCGTCTTGGCACCGATGCTCCACCCAAGGAAGAATGGTCATCGATTTTCTCTTCACTCCGGCGTTCAATGAACTTCACGGTTGTTTATTTTTCTTTTTGCTTGGTCTTTAATTGCAGGTTCGACTTTATAGTGGTGGGTGCTGGAGTCGCGGGTCCAATAGTAGCGAGACGTTTGAGTGACAACAGATGGTGGCGGGTTTTATTGATCGAGGCCGGCCCAGAAGAGCCGTCGCTCACTGCGATTCCAGGACTGGCATTCAATGCTATCGGCTCGCAGCTCGACTGGCATTATCTCACCGAACCAACGCAGCCACATCCTACTGCTTGCCTCGGTGCTTCATTTAGTTTCTCGAGCGCAAGAATCTTATTCGTACCTTCGAGTTGTTTCTTATTTTAAATAATTTGAATTTTCATGCCTACGCGCTAATTTTTATCAAATTCAGTTGACATCATTGGTGCATTCGATCGAGCGTCGATTAGTGAACTCAATGATTGCGTAATTCATGCAAACTTACACGTATCGCGCAAGCAAAAGAAATAATAAATAAAGAAATGTGTGTCAAACAGCGAAACGTGGAGTGTGCACATGGCCACGCGGCAAAATGATCTCGGGAACATCGGGCATGAACGGCATGATGTACGTGCGTGGACACCCGTCGATCTATGACGAGTGGGCGCACTTGGGCAACGTCGGCTGGTCGTACGCAGAGGTAGAAAAGCACTTCGAGCGCGCCGAGAATCCAATACATCCCGAGTTCAAGGAAAAGCGCATCTTTAAGAATTACAAGACCGGGGCCCCGATGGTCATCGATTTGTTCGCTCACAGGCCCAAATTCGCCGACGCTATATTGATGGCAGCGGCGGAGATGGGCTACAGAACCGCGGGCTTGAGAGAGGACGCGCAGACGGGATTCACGGTGGCACCTATGCTCGTGCACGATGGACTTCGAGGCAGTACGTCGAGGTGCGTTGGATTTCGATGGTGAACGCTTGAGGCTTGACGCGAATGCATTTGAAGACGATCGTCTGTGCGACACGCAGGTATTACTTGAGACCCGTAGCTGGCAGATCGAATCTCTACGTGATGACGAATGCGCGAGTGACGAAAGTGCTGACCGAAGCTTGGAGCAAGCGAGCATACGGCGTCCAACTTGTCGACAAGCACGGCAACACGCGCAAGTTTATGGCCAACAAAGAGATTATTTTGACGGCCGGTGCTATCGGCTCGCCCCAGATACTTTTGCAGTCGGGTATCGGCCCTAAGGAGGACCTCGAGAAGCTCAGTATCGCGATCGTCAAGGACCTTCCGGTCGGCAAAAATTTGCAGAACCACGTGTCCGTCGCTATCAAGGTGAGCGTTGCAAAGACAGTGATATTCGATTAGACGGCGCAAGAATGAGGCGCAAATGGTTGGTTTCAGATGACGATAAAGGATAAATACTACGAGATGCTTTCCGTGAACACGTTGAACGAGTACATGCGCAATCGAACGGGTCCGTTGTCGAGTACAGGCTTGACGCAAGTGACGGCGTTCATGGAAAGTAGTTACGCGACTGCCGGGGTGCCCGACCTGCAGTTGTTCTTCGACGGCTTCAGCTCGAAATGCGCGCTCACGGGTCTGGACACAGAGTGTCACGGCAGCGGCAGGATCGACCAATGCCCCGATCGTCGCGAGATCGTCGCGAGACCCACGGTCGTCATCGTCAGAAGTCGCGGCTATCTGACTCTGAACTCGACGAATCCCTTGGATTATCCCAAGATTCATCCTAATTATTTCACCAACGAAGACGATCTGCAAATTTTGCTGGAGGGCGTTAAAAAAGTGATCGCGTTGACCAAGACGAAGGCGATGCGCAAGTGGGATCTAAAATTGGACACTACGCCGCATCCTTTGTGCAAAACGTGAGTTTTCTTTCTCTTGGACGATTCGCTACCGAAACAATGCATCAACGTGATCGAGCTCGACTTTAACAAGTCTCAAGACACGTAGAGACTCGTAAACACGAAAGTGCTATTTCATTTAATTGCAATTAAATTGCGGTTATATTTTATTTGACGTTCGACGTATAAACCACCGTAAAAAGGGCGATTATGGGTCAATTACGTGGTTTCACGTAAGTTTATTGTGTCGAGATACAGAAGTTTTCTTTATAAAGCTCGTAAAAAGACGACAGAATATTACTTTTTACCACGAAAAGGAAATCGTCAGATTAGGAACGCGGTAATCGTTACGTATATTTACGGCCTTCATAAAGCAAATATCAGTAAAACATTTCATTTATTTCCAAATGGTCTTGTGTTTCTTTTATTCGCATGCGACTATCAGTTAAACTCGCATACAACCATCCGAATCCTGCGAAATTGAAATTTGTCAGGTAGGACATTATAAAAAAAGTTTGAAATGTTAATTTGCCAATTCAAAGGTTCCGCTTCGGCACCGACACCTACTGGAAGTGCGTGATCCGCACGGAGACCGGTCCGGAGAACCATCAGTCAGGCACTTGCCGTATGGGACCGGCGAACGATGGCGAAAGCGTCGTCGATCCCGAATTAAAAGTTCTCGGAGTAGCAGACTTAAGAGTGGCGGATGCGTCGATTTTTCCAATTCTTCCTAATGCCAACCCCGTGGCGCCCATCGTGATGGTCGCCGAAAAGGCAGCGGATATGATTACCGCCCATTGGGAGAATAAGCCAACTCTAAAAACGCCAATACCGACGACACTAAGAAACGCACACGGCGACGTTTAGAAAAAGAGTTCTGGTTTATGATCGCTTACGTTCGAAGATCAGCGTTATAGTGAACGTGCAATGCAAATAATTCAGATTGATTCTTATACATAATACTAAGAAATGTGTTATTACATAATAGCACATTTTTATTTGTATTTAGATACGGAATAAGTTGTAGAATACGTTGCAAAGTATTACGTACATAGCTTGTGCATCAATCGTCATAAAAGTATAGTTTTCCGTGCTTTCAAAATTACATATTGCCCGAAGAAAATGAAATTTATTAACTTACGATACCGAGCACGAAATATCTATACCATACTGTGATATGTGTTATTAATGAATTCATCGCATTTATATTTCTCATAAATATTTCTAAGTCGCAGTGTTAAAGATCTTAGAATCTAAATGTAGTTTTACATGTTAAAAAAATGATATGTGCAGAAATTTAACAGTAGCAATCACAACAGTTACATATTACTTAGAATCATTTTTGCGTCTGTCGAGCACTAAGAAAGTATTATTTTATAGGATTGTAAACACAAACTATTTCACAGAAGAAAAAACAAAATAAAGAATTCTGTTTACTTATTTCCATTTTGGTAGTTAATATATTCTTTATTCAAATTTTTTTTTCAGTTGGCGTAGTACTTACTGATACTGTATCAGTTTGAAATTCATGAATAACTCAATAAACAGACGTAACTTAAAGAATACATTAAAAGTAAATGAATATTGTGATCTTTTATATTGATATCAATAATCGAAGATTGTAATCAAATGGAAAGCACGAATAATCTTGAACTGCTTCAAAAAGTGATGCGTAGGAAGTTGTCGATATCGCAAGATCTGTGAAATCAAGCCGTTTGAAATTGACGCCGCGGACATTCAAGTAGATTGACATCTTTCTTTACGGCTCGTTTATAATATGAGCTGAAGGAAGAAGGTCGTGCGCGGGACAAACAGAGGATTTCAAAAATGTTCACTAGCAAGGGGGGCACAGTCCAAGAGTCTATTCACAATACCACCGTTTATCGATTGTATGCATCGACGCAATAGACAAGGCTGTCTCTTCGTCACAAATGGCTTCGTATTCCCGTTCTACTGCATTAGTCGTGCGTGCGTACGTCAATGCGTCGAGCCGGTTCTTCATCTGTGGTAACTCTGCTACTTTAAGCGTTTAGGTGAGCTAACATTAGTAACAATTTGAAACATGATTTCATTTCAATTGTTCATATTATTTGATTCATCAATGATGATCTGGGATTTTGGTCCTTTCAAAATTGAAATATTTTTAATTGCTTGAAAAAGTGATATCAAGTTTTTATAGGAAGTACAGTTCTTGATGAAATTGAATAATGCTTATTGGCAAATAAAATATTTCAATAGTTATAAGTCATTTTTTTCAAAGATTATTACGAAATTTTTCTTTTTATTTGATTTAATTATTTTTATGTGTGCCATCAAAATAAAAATCTATGTTTAATGAATATTTATATTATATACAATATTTAATTATGATTATACTATTGAAATGGTATATTTTTATATAGATTATAAAACTCTATCATTATAATAATTTGATTAAATGTGTTACCGCAACTCTGCAAACTTGATTTCTAAAAAATTTTTCAACAATAATTGAAAGAAGGGAAATAGTGAGAGATGGAAATTCACTTAATTTTAATTAAATTCAGCAAAGTTTCGTCAACACATTTGCTGACCTCTTCAGGCTTTATTAACAGAAAAACAGCAAATTATTAACAATAAAGTTAATGTAATTTTAATGGCATATAATTATATGTATATGTGTGTACCTGATTTCTCTCGTAGTCAAATTATTATAGGCTAAAACGAATAGCTCGTAGCCAGTCACGTTACAATACAGTAAGAAATCAAGTATTTCAACACACACACATATATATATATTCTTCATCTATCATCCCTTCCTCATCGATCTTCATAAAGGCTTATAAATATGACTAAGATATTGTTTATTCTCTTTTCTATTTATAGTGTTTTTATGTAAGCCAATGTGCAACATTTCGGATACTCTGCGTTTCTTATAATTCTTTTCATAATCCAATATCTTAGCTTTGTCCCAGTCAAATTCGTGTGAGAGAGTTCTTCTATGTGTAGCTACTACTGTATCTGAGTCAATGCTTTTTTTGTGTTCATTTAATCTAATTTTTAAGGATCGCTTACTTTCACATTGACTCAGATCGTCTCCAGAAAATCAAGCGCTCTCCACCAAAGAAAACCTCTCGCTTGGTTCCAAGAAATTTTTTGAAACTTCGAAAAGGGAAGCTGTTATGTAAACCTTTAAGAGATCTAGCGCGCACCACCGATGTTACTCTCGTGTTAGCCCCCGGGATAGTAACAGCAAGGAAGGCCGAGATAGCTAGGCAACGAACAAACTCGAGCAGCTATAAATAAGTATCCAAGCATTTCAGCATTTTTGGAAGTTTTAGGACTGGCTTCAAATCGAAGTATAAGCTCCCAAAGCTACAGAAAACATCACAATTTTACTTAAGTATTTAATAAAAAGAACAACTCAAAATTCATCTCAAGCAAACTTTTTCTTTAGTTTGCAATTCGTACATATTTTCAATTTATAAAAACAATATTGTTCATATTTGTCCATTGTTTTTACTTAATTTAATTAAAAAAATTTTTATTTTCCAGACCATGGCTACGTGCTTAGCGGAAACTTGTGCCGCAGCTTCAGCAGGTCCGTCTGCCATAATCTTCACTCAACTCATCCATACACTTCTGACGGCTCAATGTGCCTTGAAAAGTGATC
This sequence comes from Phymastichus coffea, assembly GCF_024137745.1. Taxonomy (NCBI): domain Eukaryota; kingdom Metazoa; phylum Arthropoda; class Insecta; order Hymenoptera; family Eulophidae; genus Phymastichus; species Phymastichus coffea. The sequence goes on along the minus strand of NW_026706896.1, from coordinate 695,040 downwards.
AAGTTTACCCACCCGATCGAACCGATGAAATACTAAAGAACAACTTGGATTTTGACTTCATTGTAGTTGGAAGTGGAACCGCAGGTTCGACAGTAGCAGCTCGTTTATCAGAACAACTCCGATGGCGTGTATTATTGATCGAAAGAGGCGTCGATCCTTCACCATTAAGTGACATTCCAGCTTTACTGTTATTGTTACAAGGCACCAAAGAGGATTATTCATATAAAGTCAAACCAGATAAAAGATACTGTTTGGGCATGAAAAATAAACAGTGCATATGGGCCAAAGGAAAAGTTTTAGGTGGTAGCTCGGTAATCAATGCGATGTTACATGTTCGCGGTAACGATCGAGACTATGATAATTGGGCAAAGATGGGTAATGATGGATGGAGTTTCGAGGAGTTGTTACCTTACTTCAAGAAATCCGAAAACTATCATCCTGATATTGTGGCGAAACATGGCACTAGATTATTTGGTACCGGTGGCCCGATAACCCTTAGAACTTATAATTACTCGGAAAGTGGTCTGCATGATATTCTTATGGATGTCGTCAACGAATTGAATATTCCACTAATGGACATGCTAAATGGTGAGCAATACATTGGATATGGCTTAGCTTACGGGACCGTCGACAATGGCGTTCGCCAAAGCGTTGCCAAAGGATATCTATCTCCTGCTAAAGATAGAAGCAATCTTTATGTCATGAAGTCAACGAGAGTAGACTCGATAGTTATTGTAAATAACAAAGCTATCGGAGTCAAAGTCACATTGAAAAATGGACAAAATGTAGAATTGAAAGCTTCGAAGGAAGTAATAGTATCAGCTGGAACCATTGCTTCTCCGCAGATTCTCATGCTCTCCGGAATTGGACCAAAGGAACACTTAAAAAACCACAAAATCAAAGTTTTAGCTGATCTTCCAGTAGGTAAAAATCTACAAGATCATATAATCTGGCTGGGAATACACGTTACCTACAACAATATTACTGCTCAAAAAGTAACGCCCACTTTTATGTACGATTGGGCTTACGAGTATCTAATATCTCGTAGAGGAGAGTTTGCATCAGCTGGTGGAGTTGATTTTCTTGGATATTTCAATACTAGAGATTCCAATGGAAAGTATCCCAACATACAGTTTCATCATACTCAGGTGCCTAAAAATCAAGTCTTTAAAATAGATGCTTTATTTAATGCTTTTCACTTCTCAGAAGAAATGAAAGAAGTTATGCGGGATCTCATTAAACAAGGTGAAATATTCTTTGCTTGTCCAACATTGTTGAATCCGCAAAGTTATGGAGAGTTAAAACTAAAAAGTACTAATCCAGAAGATCAAATCGAAATACACGCTAATTATTTTGATGCCCGACAAGATGTAGAGCAAATGCTAGAAGCAGTCAACATTGTCAAAAGTTTTGTGAACACACAAACATTCAGAAAGCTCGGAGCTCAACTTCGTCCGATGAACATATCAGGATGTACTCAATATCCCATAGATTCCAAGAATTATTGGGAATGTAATTTAAGACATACCAGTGGAACAGTTTATCATCCAGTGGGTACTTGCAAAATGGGACCAGCAGGCAGTAAAGATTCGGTAGTTGATCCAACATTGAAAGTGCATAATATTCGAGGATTGAGAGTCATCGATGCGTCTATCATGCCGAAAATACCAAGTGGAAATACGCATGCCCCAACTTTGATGATAGCGGAAAAAGGAGCTGATATGATTAAACAAGAGTGGCTCGCTAAAGACGAACTATGACTCATTTCTTTTCAATAAGTTTAATATTTTTTCAGTCCGACTGTTTTTTATGCAACAACTCTTTGCACTCCTAAAGATATGCTTTCGTATTACTGATAACAAAAATTGAAATCTTCGCTATTATTGCGATAATTATATGTTACGGTATGTTGGCTATACTGAATATTAATATTAATAATTATTACGTGTACGTGTTTATGTACGAACGTAACATCAAAGTACATGTTATTAAAAACATTGTTAATTAACTTTAGTAAGCTGGTAAATACTATTATATAAATGTAAAAGCTATATGTAAAAGTATTACTCTTGAAATTTAGTTATTAACCAATTGTACTCTATTAACAAAAAATTCAATAAACAATTTGTAACCTTACAGCTGACAAATGTAAATCTTATTTCATATGTTACAGTTTACTCTAAACGGGAATATTTAATGAGAGTCGTAAATAAAGCACCTCCAAAGAGATTGTGCATATATCGTGTGCCATTCTCTCTGTGAAGCAAAGTAAAGTCGCGATCGGGATTCGTGATGTAAAAATTTGAAAATTTTCTAGTATCCACAATCTCGTAAAATTTGAAAGTCAAGTAGCACTAACTTAAAATAGATCAGTTTTTAGCTAAGCTTCTCCTGTTGTGCAAATCATGATATTCATATTTACGAGTTTGTCTTGAATTATGATTTTTTTTGTGCTTAACTAAGTAGCTACGTGTTAAGCAAACGCAATTGTAATAGTAAGCGGTGATAAGGAAACAACAACATGGCTAGTGAGCGATTGTATCACTCGAAAATATAAAACAATCGGTCTTTGTCTTGTATTTTTGTGGTGGACATACGTAACATTATGAGAGTTACATTCGAGGAAAAGGGCAATATTGAACGTCAGCTTGTAGACATGCACGTGCTTATTTTCTTCTCGATGACTCTCGAAGTATTATCTAGAAGTTGTTTGAGATAGCGCTTTTGAATTAGAATTCGAGTAAAAGTGTCCAATTACGTTTATGCGAGGAAGCCGTACTTTTATAATATTCTATTGTTTATGGCGATCGACAGTCGAATGAGAAAAACATTGATGAGTATTAATTTCTGCAGGAATTCGACCATAAACCAATTATAAGTAACTTAACAAGTTTCTAGAAATATCTATTTTTACAATGACCTAATTTTCATTTGACAAGAGAGCAACAGCTGCGCGAAAAGTGAAAATGGTAAAGTCGTAAAATAGATGAGCGAAGCAGATAGGTACCGAACTAAGAAATGCTTTCAATTGACATTCAACTTTGGTTCGTTAAATTCTTATTTAAAAATTGACCTTGTTATTTCAAGTTCTTATTATTGGCTTTCTTCACATGTCTATCTATCACGAAAGACTGGCAGAACTGATGTAATATTGCGAGATCTTGTGTAGTCAAATGGAACCGAGAAAATGTTAATTAACATATATTACTAAGGGAAATCTATTGTGTGGTCCAATTTCCTGCGTTTATGTAAAATCGATTGATAGAAAGCGTCGTAAATATGCTATGATCGTCGTAGTGTAGCATCCGGAATGTTCGTTTTGTCTTAGAAATACTGATTAATCAAACAAGTCGTCTATAACGGTTTTAATAAGCAAGAAGTACAAGAAGTACAGTAGTCGGCATAACAAAAAATTGTCGTTTGAAATAATGCTTTGTTTACTCTTATTTTGGCGATCACTGTTATCATTATCGCTATAAAAATATGGTGGTTGTCAAGTTTTAAATCATTAATAATAATTGAGTATTACTTTGCCATTTATTTCCTATGAATTTATGAATTTCAATGTGACTTCCTCATACTTTCTTATGCTGATATGATTACGTATCAATGCACTTTTCGAAATTGATAGCAAAATGTATGATATCCGTGCAAGTTTACTTTCAAACCTGTTCTCACATTAACTGCAGAATCGTTAACAACATATAAACTAGTGTCATTCGAAACTACTGTAGGTGGACAGCTATAATTTTAAAATATAGTAAAAATAATTAATGATGGTATGAGCCAAGAACGTCAAATTTATATATTTTTTGTACTTGAATAAACAAGATTTGAGAAGTCATCAGAGCCAAAGTATCGATAGGATTATTTGACATAGAATTCAATTTTTTTAAATGTATAGAATAATAAATTGCCAGATTGTATCTAATAAAGTCCTGTAAGTAATTGTGACCTACTTCGTTTATGAATTAATTTAAGATAAATTGTAACTAAACAATTGTAATTCAATCCAAAGATACGGTCAAGTAAAGTATTTTCATGCAGCGGAACATTCAAATTCCTTTTTAACAAGAAAAAATCACTTTCAATATGAAGCATGGTAATTGTCCACTTACGAAATTTCCACATAAGGTTGAAAAAGTGCTATTTACCGTTCCCTAGACAAAACAGAATGAGTATGCAGGTGCGGAAAAATAGTAACCTTGGTCACGCTAAATTTCTAAGAAGGAACGAGAGTGAAATTCGTGTTTCCCACCCGCGCGCGAGGCGAGTAACATGCGGCTATAACTTTTTCGCGCTATCACTACTCCCTTTACAACAATCACCTCAGGGGGGAAACCATTCGTAAACGAGACTTTCGCGAGTTCGGCTCGGCGGAGCGCCACCGTGTTGACTTTGTGTTGTGATGTATACATTAATCAATTCAAAGACACGGTGATGACTTAACTCGATTAAAAAAGTGAAGGTGATTCAGTTAATTCAAATTCAAAACAGTGTGTATTGCTTGTTTTTCATAACCACTTTGAAAATTGGTAAGAAAGAAAACGCGCTATATACCGAATTCTCCTGCAGTCCTAAGAAATTTTGTACGATTTGAATTAGAGCAATTATACAATGGAAAAAATGTTTCACAAAGAAATGTAGCCAGTTATTATAAATATTAATATTTGAAAATTAAATGGTCGTTAACGAAAGTAAGACAACCTCAAAAATTGACAGATTATAAAAATGAGTATTCATTTTTATATACAATCTGTCAAGTCGCGCAAAACAATGAGGTGATTGTCATTTAAAATACTTGACCAATACTTTCAAGAATTTGTTAGATTTGCTCATTGATCTTGTAAAAAAGTTTTTTACGACCGACTGTTTCGGATAATTTTGTTCCTAAAAATAAACTTTCAATTTCTCTGGATACTAAAGCGCGTTTTTTCTACTATACTGTCGTAATAATATTCTATGAAAAGAGTCTTAAATGAAACGATTTCCGGGTTCAAACTATAGCTTGATTTTAGCATGCGAATAGCATATAATATAATCAGTTACTAGAAGCAACATTTTTTCTAATAATTTAACATTACTGTGATTAGGAATTTCTATAACTAATTGATACCGTGTCGAAGAAAGATTGTTTCACCAAAATACATCAAGGATAGTAACAATGTCGTGGGTGCCACCAAACTTGACCGAACTTTGCACTGCGCATACCCAAGTATCAACATGTCAACCGAATGCACTGACGTTTATGAGTTTCCTTGTGACTTATTTTGGTTACTCGAAAGATAGTGTTTACGGCTCGACCAAATCAAAGCTCATCAATGAGTTTTTGCCCGATTATACCACAAAAGGAACAATTGTCAATTCAGCGGAGATCTACAATGATTTAAACATTCATAACGGAAATTTCAAGTCTCGCACTGACTACGGAAGTCTGGCGTTTTATGAAGATTATAGCAGTCTCGAGGCAAAATCGCAGGTACGTTCGATTTTATTATTACACGGCAAAAACAAAACGATTTCTGAACAATATTTTGTCTTTCGCAGGCACCTCGAGCACTGCCATTGTCGTCTTACTTCGACTATAACCCGCTTCTCCGTTATAACTTGGATTTCGGGAAACGCACGAAACCGAAGTTACGAGATCGCTTTATCGGTCCGCCACAATATATTTCATATTCGACTTCACCGTCTACAATCTTCAAACGTTCAACTACACCTAACATCTTATATCAATATCCTCCGATTACAACCTACCATCCAAAATTTCCTACCAATTATTTTCAATATACCACGGCGTCGAGCAGCAATCTCGAATACTATTACGGAATGCCGATTCGTCGTATTCAAACGCCTTACGACATTAATCAAAATCATCCAAGCTATGACCTCACTGTGACGAACCCATTGCCAGGATATAACTACCTGGAAGACCATAATTATATACCACCTGCCAGGGCTGTTTTCCCCGAACTTACTGGTTTTTTAACGAAGGAGTACGACTTCATTGTGGTGGGTGCTGGCTCGGCTGGCTGTGTCGTTGCTAACCGACTCAGCGAGATTTCCGAATGGAAGGTATTTATGCACTTTTTTACGATTACTTATCTCTAGAGAAATGAGCAATGCTAAATTTTGCAATGACAAATTAAGTAAAACAGGAAGGATATATAAAAAAAAATCAAGAATTGCTTACCAAGTAAAACAAGTTTGAATATCATTTTACTATCTATCTAAGTGACGTAAATCATTCATACAATGGGCGCATTTGTATAAAAAAGAGCATGCATTCTTTCTGCTTCGTTTATTTTTGCAAATGAGCATTGCAATTATTGCACTTCGCATGCAATAATTTTCTCGATTCACTTTTAAATGGTATTCATAAGCTATAACACGCTAGACTTTAAACTCATAACTGAACTAGGAAACGCCCACATCTAAGTAGATTCTCGTGTTTATCTTAGACAAATAGGAAAGTCAAACGTAAAATTTATACAAAAAAACATACAGTTACTGTAAAAGCTCGTGGTATTGCTATCAATTATACTCATTTTCTTTGCACTTCTTGCAAACTAAGTTAAAAAAAAAATCGTAATCCTGCCAACAACGGTTTTATATTCTCAGGCGCACGAGTCAATGTGCTCGACTGGGCGCGAAAACAACTATAATCAGGAATCGTTATCGAGGCAGCGGTTGCGTAAAACGCATCGGCGATTATCGTGCTTTTCTTTCTCTCTCACACACACTTCCGCAGTTTTATCATGCACGAAAGAAGCGTCACGGAATCAATGAAATACACGAAACTTTTGCGCGATTAAAAAAGCCGATTTCCTTTCTGCAGACACTATAGGGACGTGCCCGTTCTCCCCGTTTTGTGCATGCGAACGTTATTTACGACTTTCACAATACAGCGAACGATATCAGACATGCGCACTGAGTCATTTGGAATTCCAGGCACTGTAGATCGTTCGTGCACGAATGGATTAGCCGAGTTATGGAATACGTATGCGAAATAGGAAGAATGCCGCACTTAAAAATAATGCTTTATTCAGTGTGTGCAAGAAAAAAAATGACATTAAAGAGTGAGTTTGCTAGTGAGGTTCAAGGATGGAAAACACTTGTTGATGTATTGCGATACTGTAAATAACAGTCTTAACCGTGGAATATAATTAAATTGGTCGTTATTCCTTTTAATGACTAAATATACAAATTGAATACAGACAATAATATACTGTAATTGACTTTTAATTATAGAAGTTCAATGAAAATTTGCGTAATCCCTGATTTAATTTAATTCTGCTCTGATTGTCCTACAATTTAGATACAGGACTCTATTTGCGTTTATCAAAAGTGAAAGGAAGTAATCATACTGCTGAAAATCATATAAATCATCCGGTTGCCATGCACTATGTGATTTAACTGTAAAAATACGAAAACTGTTATTTTCTCGATTGAAAAAGTTCAATAGATTCAATGTTATTTAAAAATTTGTATTCCACATTTATTGTTCAGTGTTGATTTTTATAAAAATCAAAAATATTACGTGAGCGTTTTAAAATTAGCAGTGAAATAAATGAATGGTCGTTCTCTTTTTACAACGCTTAAGGTACTACTATTGGAAGCCGGAATCGAAGAGCCACTAGTTGCCGACGTACCTGCTTTTGCGCCAGCTTTACGAGGTAGCAATATAGACTGGCAATATCGGACCTCGCAGATGAAAAAAGGTTGTCGGTCGAGAAGAGACGGGACATGCGGCTGGGCTCGCGGCAAAGTGGGTAATCCAAAAGAGTTTTTAATAAAACTTTCATTGAAATGTTGTTCAATTTGACAGGTTATGGGTGGATCTAGTGTGCTGAATTATATGATGTACATACGAGGCAACAAACAAGATTACGACGAATGGGCGAAAATGGGTAACAACGGTTGGAGCTACGAAGAAGTATTACCGTACTTCAAAAAATCCGAAGACAATAAAGATCACGAGGTATGTTATTTAATCTTCGACTAGTGATTCAATGATATCCAAGCTAATTGCTTACGTATGTTCTACAGGTAGTAGAAAAGAATCCGTATTACCACAGTACCGGCGGTTACCAAACAGTCGAGTGGTTCGACTACGTCGATCAGAACGCCAAGATCCTATTGAAAGGTTGGCAAGAGATAGGCTACAGTCTTCTAGACGCCAATGCAGCTCGACAGATTGGCGTGACTCACATTCAATTCACTCAGATAGACGGCGCACGTCAAAGCACTAACGGAGCTTTCGTTCGACCTATTCGCAACAAACGACCGAATCTCGTAATAGAAACCGAAGCCCACGTGACGCGGATTATTATTGATCCGAAAACGAAAGTTGCCCAGGGTGTCGAATATTACAGTGCACGAACTGGTTTTACGAAAGTCGTAAAAGCACGTAAAGAGGTGATTGTCAGTGGAGGAGCCATTAATTCACCCAAGATACTCCAGCTGTCGGGAATAGGACCGGCTAAGATGCTGCAAGAGCACGGTATCAATGTTATCATGGACTTGTCTGTCGGTCAAAATTTACACGACCACGTGACGACTAATGGTTTTGTGACTGTGCTAACCAATGCCACAGCGACGACCCAGCCAGTCGAGCAAATAAAGCAGGATGCATTTCAATGGTTAGATACTCAAACGGGCCAACTAGCTCAGATGGGTCCGTTGGCTTGCAGCTCTTTCATTCAAACGCCATTCGAACAAAGTTATGATCGACCGGACATTCAATTTGCTTTTGATGGTATAAGTGTCCAAGACTTTGTCAGTGATCCAAGTGAATCTATGGAAACCGCTGTTATGCCGTTGGTGTATTACGATGGCTTTAACATGAGGCCGGTTTTATTGAATCCTAGAAGTCGAGGATTCGTCAGATTGAATCGAACCGATCCAGTCTGGGGTCCTCCCATTATAAACCCTAATTATTTCGAAGCATTCCCCGATTTAGAAGCTATGATAGCAGCAATCAGAATAGCACAAGATCTCTTTCAAACCAGAGCCTTTCAAGATCATGGATTCCGTATGTTAGAAGTACCGTTGCCTTCTTGTCAACAACACAAATTTAATAGTCAAGACTATTGGGGATGTGTTATAATGGAATACACGGACACATTATTCCATCCAGTAGGTACTTGTAAAATGGGTCCACAAAGCGACCTGGAAGCTGTTGTTGATCCGAGGTTAAAAGTTTACGGAGTAAAAGGACTGAGAGTAATCGATGCATCGATAATGCCGGTCGTGGTTCGCGGAAATACCAATGCGCCGACTATCATGATCGGAGAAAAGGGTGCGGACATGATCAAGGAAGATTGGATTGGTTTGGGCAAACTTCCTACATAAATTGTGTTGCAATTTGTACGATAACTGGTAACAAAATACCATTTCATAAAGTAATCAAATTGAATAGCATAATTTGTAGAATATTCGGTAGAGAAAGAAACATATTTTTTATATATTTTTGTAAGATTTCATTCAATTTAGTCACTTGGAATGTATAATGACTAACTCAATAGATATTACTGTGACATGATGATTGATTATACATATACCAGACGAGTGTAATATATTTTTGTACGAACATATAATTTTATATATTTTTACTCTATTCAATTGTAAGAGCTCTGTATATTGTTGCTACATAAATAAATATAATTTTTCCACGTTGAATTTCTCATTGACTTCGATTATTCTTTTTAACATTTACAGCAGTATTGCATAAACGCTAATTAGAATATCCACGGTGTATTTTTTGGCATTAACATGCAATAGCTATTTATCAATAGCTAACGGGCAAAAAGTTCTCATGAACATAAATTGGTGCGCACCCATTGTGCAAAGTGCGACTATGACTTAGGATATGTCGAGGCTTGTCTTTTTCTTGCGAGCAGTAAAAGTAAGCGGCATACAAACTTGGAAGGAACCTTGTTATGTCTAACCACGCCTAACCAACTGAGATAGAACGATGGATAAACTATGCTAGCAAAGACAAACGATCGAGAAAATAAATCTACTGTGCGCTGTAGGCGGCTGATAAAAGCAGGAAAGTTACGACTTGACGGAAATCTTTGAAAATTAATTCTGTAAAAACAAATTTCCTATTAGTAGACATGAATTCGAAAAACGGGCCACATTTTCTTTTTTTTATATTAAAATTTTAAGTTATAATTTACTTCACACAAAAAAGCCTTTATTATCACGAGAAGAAACATAATAAGAGAAATGTATTTGTGTTGTAAATAATTGACCTATAACGTTCACCAGTTCTTTAAAGGAAACGCAGAGCACGATAATTCCGCTTGCCGGAATATATGCAACCCGACTTCCCGGTGAGCTAGTGGACAGTCATACATTTGTGAACGAACGTCGATAGGAAAACTTATCAACATTATCGATGTACGGTAAAAGAATACATTTTAGCTGGGTGAATATTATCAAGAGGTAAAAGTTATACTTTTCAGAAACTGACAGGACATACTCTGCCCGAACATTAATTCGTGATCCGCAAAGTTTAAAATTTGAATGATATTTTACGATTGAGCATTGATGATATCAAACGAGATTTAGTTAAGGGCTTATTTTGGAAAATTATGCCTCTGCAATTTTCCGGAAAAAACCCGTTTGACATGATCAATCGTTGAAAATAATTTGGATTTTGAACTTTGTGTATGATGAATTAAAGTTCAGGCAGTATACTTGCTTGTTTCTGTGAAAACGTCATCAGCGGTGCTAATATTATATTTTTCTCGCGGTGAAAAATGAAAAGTTTCGACTAATCTCAAAGATGACACTGAAATTTTTAGTTAATAGATAATTCATGCAATATTATCGTTTAAATAAATATTTATTTTAAACATCTAATAACTTTAAAGCTGGTTATTTTTTAAAAAATATTCCAATTGCCTCTATATTAACCCATAAATTCATGCAAACCACAATAGATTTTACCAAATATCCTCCAAAAATTTTTTTTATCCTTTAACGTAAGAAATCAAACGATAAAAAGAAAAAGCTACCAACCTAATTTCTCCATCATCATTATAAAAAAATCTTTAATCGTATAGAAGATGAGTAATGGTGTAACATTCGTTCCTTGACACCAAGTTCTCGATAGTTACTCAACGTGTGATCCGTCCCTCAATACAGATGCCACCTATGATAATTATAATCACAGTCAATGATTAGCTAGATGACGATCGGCTATGATTAACGGCGAACTCCATTAGAATAAGAATCGCGCAAGAATCGCAATATTATGCGCAAAACACTTTCGAAATGAAAGCATTGAAGGGGAACAAACAACAGATAAAAAATTTTTGCTCTGGAATAGTGTCCTCTTCACCACCACGACTCTGCAATTTCTCGTACGTGCATACGTAACCATGACACTTGCAATTGCTATTTGTGCCGCTAATATGTTGTACTTTCCAGTTTCTGGCATTTACGTTCACGATACATCACGCGGAAGTTATTAAAAACCACAGCTGCCAAGTCCCATTCAAATTTTATTCTTAAGCGAAACCTTAATTGCTCGAAACATTATAAAGAAAGACGAATACCGTCGAAGTTTATTGCAACTGTGATTCAAAGCAAAGAAAACTCAGTTGCGCGAGGATGCGTCAAAAAAAAATTCAAGACTGAACTTCACGTATGGTCGATAAAGGGGAGAAAAAAAGCCAGCGCTGACAGCGCGAAAACATAAATGCACTAAATCGAGAGGTTTCGCAAGGTCTGCGGCGCACACGCATCTCGTTGCTCACGCACACGATCCATTTAGCGCTTTCATGCGCGCGTTAATGCATTTCCATGAGAGCGCGCGCGGGAGAAAGGAAAAGTGGGAACAATAGTATACGTATATGAAGGCTGATCCATGTTAATAATTGTGAGATGTAAACTATCTAATGCTCTTTCTTCACTTTTGCTAAAAACACTGGTGTGCAATCGAATTTTCACTGAATCGGTTGCGATCGCCAACAGCGTTACTCTATACACTTTTCACTCTCCGCTATAATGCCGATTGACTTTCTTATTCCAGTCTAGTGCTCACTTAGCTCATACGCTTTTGAAAGGATAAAGTGTGTTTTATGGAGCGACTTACTTCTAATTATTGTATTGATTAATCAGTATGAAGGTTTCTCAACTACATATTTCGATTCGTCATGGGAAAGAGAATGATACAGGATCGTTAAACTACGTTGCCTCGCTTCATTAGCGACTTTTACAGGCCCTATACTTTTTCATTGCAAAATTCGCTTGATTATCGCAGTTGTCAATCCTAAATTTCAGCAGATTTTACAAAAGAAAGTTTGACATAAAAAACTCATAACGTTGATTAAAATGCGAGTTGACGGCCTCGTTAGAGTATGTAAGACTGTGATTATGGATGAGTAATGAACTTCGAAGTTTAATGAAGCTCAAACTCCATTATATATGTATACATAGATAAAGTTGCATCGAGCTCAGAAATTTCACTGAAACATACTACATGAGAAATTGGAAGAAAGTGAAACCAAGATATCTTGATCGTTTTTCCATGCCTTGAAAATTTCAACTATCTAATTCTATTTTAATTACTTTGATGAGACAGTGTTTGCATACATTATGTAGATGCTCTTAAACGTTTACTTTGTATTCGTGAATACGATAATTTGTAATTCCTACTTGTCGGTAACCCCACATTAATATTCAAGTGACGATTGATTGGTGATTAGTAATTCCAATATAAATAAATAAATATATCAATAAATAAAAATGAAATGTCACACTTACGATAGGTGTATACTTCATCATACAAGAAGGGTGTTTATTTACTGACCTAAAACATAAAAAAGTTCTTTTAGCGTAACGACACTTTAATATCAAGAATTCTATCTTAAATATATGTACTCATTTGTTTTTTGATGATCGCAATAGGAAAACTTTAATCAAATATTTATATAGTTATATTATTTTCAACAGTTATAACATGATTAATTTTCAAGCTACAGAGTATTCTAAAAGATCTTGAAAGGCTTTTGTGGATACATCGACAAATTTTTGATCAATATTAAAAAATATTGTTTTATTAATTAATCTATCCGCTCAGATTTCTAAGACTTGTACACAAAAATTAAACGTTAGAACAGATCAACTAAAAGAATGTTTTGAATAGAAGCATCGACTATAATTTCATAATTTTTATGCAAAGAATAAGAAAAATGTTGAAAGCTCAAATGCGAACCTTGAAACTAAAATCATTTGAAACCCATTGAATGTTCATTAAAGAATTCTCAAAAAAGCAACGTTGAAGTGAGCATTATGAAGTAGGCGTGTCGTACAAGATTGGCTCATACACTCGACAAGTTTCCATCGAAAAACTGGAATCGGTCGTGTATACGTGCCGAACAGGAGCAAATGCCACATGAAGAGAAAATTGCTCGCGCTTTCGCAGTCAAAAAGTGTAATAACATACAAGCAAATAAGTTCTGTGAGAGAGCTCAAGGATGCGTCGTGCGTGTGGCAAAGAGAAATAACCGTGCGGGGAGCGCATTGGAAAAGGATTTCGTATACTAGAGTGAGAAAGTCTAATGCTTGCTTTATGCTGTACTCTGACCTTGCGACTACTTTGAAACCGTTGATCAAATGTAATTTCTATATTTTGCCTTCGTGTGACATATTTTTTAATGACGATCAAGTCATCAAACGTGTAATTGAAAAAACAAACTAACTGCTACCTACGAGAATACATTTTTAATGAAATTTCTTGTCTTTGCAGGATACTGTTTTTTCATTGACGCCGAGTGTCGTGAAAGTAAGGCGACGTACGTATTCAAACGTTTGATATAATAGCAAAAATAATAATTTTCAATTAGTAGTATTGATTGATCGTACTTATGAATGAATGCAAGTAAAATGCATTAGCTATAACAGCAAGAATTTTTTATCATCCGAGAATCGCACGTGTACAATTTATTGTAATGACTCATCGGCGAAGTGTATTTGTAGTAGAATGAAATTTTTTACATTTAAACAATCTTAATAATAATCTGTAATTATGTAAATAGCAAGAACTAATTTTTTTCATAAAAAAACTGACTACACACCACAATCCCCCTACTTAGGAATAAAAATTATCTGCTACGTCTAAGCGTATCACAAATAAAACACTTTCTACGACTCAACAAAAGGCAAATACCAATCGCATTTGGAACAGGAATTATTTCTTCTTTTTTTTGAGGAAGTTACAAAATCATTTCAAACTTAAGAAGCTCCTGTGGTATTATCAACCTCTTCAAACCCAGTCAGTACAAACATGAGTAGAAGATAAGAAACCCATTGCCAAATGCACACTCGCGGCGCGTCGAGAGAGCGAGGGAGAGAGAGAGAGAGAAACCAACCGAACAGAGGTGGTCCCATGGTGGTGGTGATGGTGGTGGTGGCACCTGTACGTACACTTTATACGTTCGGTGTTTCATGTCCGAAGTCGCAGTTGTCTGTCGCTTTCTCTGTGCGTCGCTCGCGAGGACCATGTGCTGCTTTTTTCTCTCGCATCTTCTCCAAACAAGGATGGGAGAGGGAGTATGTGACTTGTGAATGTAGAGATTCGCGCAAAATTTGCATTCATTGGGGCAAGTGTCTTCGAGTGTTCGCAGCCTTTTTATTTTTATTTCTACCTGTTGTTCTTTGTCCGACTCGAGTGTTTGCAGTCCTTAACGACTTTCGTATACGTAATTGTTGTCAATGTTTGGCTATTTAGTTTCCATTTATTTATTTATTTATTTATTTATTTATTTATTTAATTTATTTTATTTTATTTTTTGAAAGTTCTTTTCCTTGGTATTTAATTTTTTTTTCGAATATCAAAAGTCTGTCGTTCGTTTCTCATTTTTTGGATACAGTCTGTATTTCTTAATGGATTGAAAAACTCAATGATCAAATTAGAAACGAGTGAACATATAAATTTTGCACCTTGTTACGAACGCTCTCACTATATGTGATCGCAGCTGTATCGTTTCCGCTGGACAACACAGCGCCAATAAAAATTTGAGTGCGTGTGTATTTGACGAGGCTCTAACGAATTAACGAGGTGAAAAGTTAAACAGTTGTAAAGGTGTCCGTCTAACGCGGCTTTCTTTGTCGGACCGCCAAAACGTGCAAATCGTATCGTTTGCTTAGCCAAATACATGTTTAGTCGTTGTACACGTTTCGGCGCTCCCCGTTTCCCACATAACAATGCTCGCATCTACTTGGCAGTCGCGAGTTTTTCGTCGAAAGAAACGATCATTCGACTGTCGATGCACGTCAGTTTAGCAGCCTATGTTATAATTGCGCTTCTCTGCTTTCAAATCACCTCTTACGAAATATCAACTTCACTTTGTACCTTAAAGAGAGAAAAAAGGAGCGATTAGCGAGAGCACGTCGTAGCTGGATTTTGCATCCGTTTGGATCCCAATGCTCATATTTATACGCAGAGGCGCGCAATAGCTGAGAAAAAGCGACGAAAGAATCTCCATAACGCGTAATAATTCATGGACGTTGACGGATAAGCGAATACCGCGCGCGACAACTCTCATATAATCAGCTGCTGAATTGCTCAACCACTGGGCGGACTTGTATAGCTTGAGAGAAATACACCGATTAACGATATTCTCCTTTTTGGTTTTGCGCTTGACAGACACGGACGCACGCACGCTGCTGTGGACCCGGGCCACGTATCGTTCGGATTTCGCCAGCAGCGGATCAAGGATACAGTTCGATATGTGTGTGCGTACGTGCGAGCATCGGCTGAGCAATGCAGAAGTGCATTTTTATGTGGCACTTGGTGTTAGCGCCGAGTAAGGCGTAGGATGATAATTGCTACTTCTACGTGCTGCCACTACTACTCGAGGAAGTGTCATTAGAGAGAGGTGAGAGTTTCGTTTGTTTTTTTTTCTCTTTTCGTTTCTTCAAGTGTGCTAAGGCTTCTTTTCTGCTCAGGTCATTTTTGAAACAAATTACTTTTAGTTGACTGCTCTCGTTCGCGAGAGACTAAGTTTTGCTACCTTCTTTGATGACAGCCTCAAGAGAAAGCTTCTGTGAAATTTCTTTTTTTTTCCGTATGTGGCATTACGACTTGTGCGCTACGATTCTTGAAGAACATTTTCCCCGCCGAAAATTGAGCACGTTACGTCATTTTAACGACATGCAGAGTTTTATTGAAACCAACGTTTCTCGCTGCACTAAAGCAATTAACGTTGCAACGTAGAGATTTCGAAAATTATATTTTTGACTTAACGAATCGCTCATCGAGTGCAACAAAGTTTTTTTTAAGTGTATTCCGCTTGAATCAAACACAATTTCACGATGATGTATTTTTTTAATGTCATCACATTTATCGCAATTATTGCGCTTATATAACTATAATTTTGCCTGATCATCCTGTGATAATTGTGAATTGATGTTCTTTGCGTTCGTTTTTTTTGCGAAACAGAAGCAGTTCAGTTGTTCGTGTAAACATTACACAATAAACGCCTATGAACTGAATTAAAAGCCACGTGGGTAATTGGTATTTACCGTTCGCGAGGCTATATTTTGAAAAGTGATCGCGTGACGCTTAAATGTCAGTTATAGAACCAAATTACACACGTGAAGCGCACTTAATCGGAATGTGATTTTTCAGGCAGGAAAATTCCCGTGTAGAGAACCGAATGAACACCAATCAGTCAATCCAAACAATAAATTGATTTTCAGATTGCTACGTTCGATGCACACCAACTGCAGTAGGCACCTTGTAAAATGGCCGTAGTGGTAACATCATTAGTGGCGGGTGCGATAAAAGCCGCCACAGTTTTACTGGGTGTGGGCAAAATAGTGGCAATCGTACCTGCGTTAATAGCCGCAATAGCCTACTTCCATTACGACCTGCTCGATCCAGAAAACCACCCTCGCGTTCAGCGTCAACTGCGACGCGAATACGACTTTGTTGTGGTTGGCGGTGGATCGGCTGGTAGCGTGGTGGTCAATAGATTAAGCGAAAATCCCGACTGGTCGGTGCTGCTGCTGGAAGCTGGTGGACACGAGACAGAAATCACGGATGTGCCGATTCTCTCGTTGTATCTGCACAAGAGCAAGCTCGATTGGAAGTACCGGTCGCAGCCGCAAAATTCGGCGTGCCAAGCCATGGTCGACCAACGCTGCTGCTGGACCAGAGGGAAGGTGAGCGACGCGCAAATCGAAACGTCGGAAGTGAGAAATACTCTGCAGCCAATCAGCCGAAAATTTACGTGAGCGCGTGCACACGGACGCGACCCTCCGAGGAAGCATCGCGTCGGTCTAATTGCCGATTATCCCGAGCTCTTTTTCCCACTTTGGCGCGCTCGCAACGCCAAAACGTATAGCCGTCTGCAAGCTCCGCCGCCTGGAAGCGAACAATGCCACGCGAGGCGGCAATTTATTCACGGCGCTCGAGGGATAGGCGGGAAGAAGGCGAGAGGATGTAAACGCACGCGGCCACATTAAGCTATATTGTCAAGCGTTCTCTTTCTCCCGAGTCTTCGGTAGCTGATGGATTGTTTTATGAACTATCGTCGCCATGTGAAATGGCCATGTATCTTCGGGAAACTTCCTTTGTTGGATAATCGTTGATTACCTCGAGGTGGTCAAGGCGCCTTTGTCATCGACGCTCTCCTTTTTCGCGGTCCAGTACAAATTCCTCATTTAACGTTGATGCCGTCGTAATTTAACTGCCAAAAAGTACGTAGCTACGTTGCTAGCGGAGAATAGCCGTTTTGTGTCTTTACGTAACCGCATCATTCGTTGTTCGCGTGCGCGCAAATTTGAATTCGGAGCATCGCCGTTGACAAAACCCGCGAGGTAAAAACAATGGTGGAAAAATCGATTGGATCTATCGCTGCGACGACGACATGGCTGAATTAATTTCTAAACAGCTTCCTGGCCGACGCCGATGCAATTATAAAAGAAAGTGCACGATTGCGGCGACACCCGACGATTGTTATGCACTGGAAGCGACGAAATAAAAGCGAGTACGTTGCTAGTTTGCGACGATTAACGAGCTGCTTGACAAGAAAAGTGCGCTCTCGCACGGCTGACTTTTTCGCGGATCGCGCAATCGTGACGCAGATTGGCATTCAATTTCAGCGCCCTTCCCCCCTCCCTGCATACTTAGAATTGCGCACGGGAAAATTAGAGCGCGTCTATTAATTTTACTTTGCAACTCAAATCGACGCAATGGGTATTTCATGGATTGCGATTGGATTCATTGGTTCGTTTAGCGCATAAGGAGTGTGGAAGTCGTTAAATCTCGCAGTTGCCAGCAGAAAGTTTATTGATGCGCTTATTCCACGGGACATCTTTCTGGAAGTAGTCCAAGCGTGCGATAGATCGGAAAATACAGTGTCACTGCAGGAGAATTATTCGTCTTGTACAATTTGCTTTCTCGTAAAGCAACGCCGATCTGCTGTACTTTTATGCAAAACAAAAATCGTCGAACCGTCGAGCGCGAAAGGGAAAACCGTTGGTGGAAGAAAAAACCGGAGAGCCAAGGTAAACGCGAATACAACAAGTATGATACGTAATTGTGCTCGCGCGCAGTATAGTATGCATCGAGTGTCAAGTGCGCGCGCGGTGCACACGAAACCGGGTCAGAGTGAAAGTGGCAATTTGGTTACTTCTTCGGGTTATTTGGAGATGGCTTATTTATTCGACTATCCGCGCGTTTTTCAAAATTCGCGCTCGAGTTGAGTTACTATCCGAGTATCACGAGCGCCATTCCATGTTGTTGGCCTTGCTGAAATAAGTTGCATCAAGATCGCGCTGTACAAGCCGTAACGCGCGCGATAGTTGCGCGTCGCCATCGGCCACAAAAATCAATATCGTTGAAAGAAATCGATGCAGCTCGATCTATTTCAGCAGTCTAATTGGCCATGTTAACTTTCTCTATTACGATTGTTACGCGTAGTCTATAAAAAAAAAAGCACAAAGCTGAGCTTTGCCTGTTTGAGAATGGCCATTGTGCGCGCGGTGGCTTGTAGCTAGAAAGTCTTGCGCGTCGATTACGGTCAGCGCGTACTTACACACGTACGAACGGTAATTTTCGTGATGTCGCTACGATTATAAAGGCCGCGGCGCGACTGTGACGACATCGATCTTGTTCTACGAGTTATTTGTTTTCCCGCCTCCGCGTCCACTTGTTTTTTTTTTCGTAATTTCATTGAAGTTGCACGCGAGGGTGTTTCTCTCGCCATACGCATTGATTTATTACCTAGTGTATAGTTGCACTGACTACCGACGAATGAGAAATGTGCAGTTTCACTTTTACCGTAAAACGAATGATCGATGACTCGTTATCTAACGAACACTTCGTTGCAATATATACGGATTGTCTTATTTGGTCGTAGGTACTCGGCGGTTCGAGCGTCCTAAATACGATGCTCTATGTACGCGGCAACAGACGTGACTTCGACCAGTGGGAGAGCTTCGGTAATCCCGGCTGGGGATACGACGACGTGCTCTATTACTTCAAAAAGTCGGAGGACCAAAGAAATCCCTATTTGGCTCGCAATAGGGAGCATCACGGAACTGGTAAGCTTTTTGCGATGGAGTCTATCTCAAGCTCCCACTAAATTTTAATTAAAGCTTTTCTTTTATAACATTGTTTTGAATGAAATATGTCTGCATAACGAGCTAGAGACAAATACATCATACTAAAGTGCAGATATAGAGATAAAAAATCTTTCAACGACGACGTGAAATGTTCGGGAATCGCCATGTATTTCGTTACTCTAATAATACTCGTAAAAAAAAACTCAAACTAAAAATTTGATACTGAAGCGCAGGAAACGCGCATCGTTAACGAGTCGCTAAGCACTGTTGCATGTAGACCAAAAAAAAAAAGAAATAACACAACCTGAATCACTTCATTAACGTTTGAAAGTTCTTCAAATGATGTAATACATGCTAGCGTGAACGACAGTTAGTAAAAATAGTGTCGCTTTCGTTGAGTATAATCTACGGTAATCTTTACGCCGAGACTTCGAAAATCGCCGATAGATATATAGAAAGTCGAAAGAAATGAAGTGCGCGCTTGTGGGCTTTACGACACTACTTATACTGGCGCGGCGCCTTGCGTGCAAACGAAGACATTCACGCACTGACGGAAACAGTCGAGACTGTTAGCCATGATCGCTATCCGATAAATAGCTTTGTTCGCTTGCGAGACAAATTCCTATTTTTTTTTTGAGAGTCTGCGAGCGTTACGAAATCGTAGTTTCGTCATTTTGGTTTCCAAATTCCTTTGGAAGGATACAGCTACTGGAATAATTAATTAAAATCGCGGAATAAGTTGCGTGCTTTTTAAGTATTTCTCAACGTAGTTTTTACCAAATTTAATTATATTTATGGGTATTATAAGCAAATGGATTTCGAAAATACAATCTACCGTCCAGTTGTTACCAAGTGTGCAAAAAAAGATAAGCACGATACGCATTTCACTTTCTCAATCGCTTTTCTCACCTCGACAGACGATTCAACGTTGAAAACGGTTGTTGCACTCCTAATGTGTAGAAAAACGTTTCGGCAAGAGCGTGTGTCAAACAGGAAAGTTCGAGTATTTAAAAGTATAGCTCTTTGGCCACAGATACCTAATCATTAATTAAGATTCGAAGCGAAAAAGCTAGCATTTGAAATAATGATCTTCCGCCTCTAAAAAAAAGAAAACACAAGTTTGAAGTTTGCTTCATGTATGAAAACTAAATGCCATTTGCTACACGCAAACGACGTTAAAAACGTTCGCTAAAACTACACGCTGTAGAAAAGAGCACAAGCATCGGCTTTCGACCTACATTCCGTAGATCGATGAAAGGCGCGTGAATTTCGGGCGTGTTTTCGGGCATTTTTCCTAGACTCGCGCTAAAAAGAAAACAAGAAAAAAGAAAAATCGCCCGAACGAGCATTTCTATGGCGACTGGTTATGAAATTTGTATACTTTCGTTCGCGTCTACCCATATAATCGCTACAGTTGAAATTCATGGTTGAGGCATGGATTTTGCAAGAAGCCGCTCTCGAGCGCGCGCTGGACACACAAACACAGTGGCGCAAGTTCGATGCGTGCGTGTATACGTTCACTGGGTCGAATTATGTCAGAGTATAAGGCGCGTATGAGAAAAATCGCGGATGCCGACCTGTACCGGTTTTCCCGGCACGCGAGCACGCGCGTGTCTGCCTCTTTCACTCGTGTGTTTGTGTATGTGAGTGTACTTCTCGAATTAATGTCGTCGAGCTTGAGTGCGCACGTGCGACGCTGGCAAGGCTTCATTAACGGCCGCACGCGCGAACTGCGATTCTCAAGTCAGATCATCGTTGTTTGAATATATGCAAACCCGCGTGCTTGGGCATTCGAACTCTCAAATTTTATCCGCGGCGTGTTGGGCAAGTGATCGATAAAAAGTGTTGTCCATGGGCAAGTACGGGTGGATTATTACGCGTGGCCTTTCACGAACGACGTATACGCGTAGTCGCGATTTCCCCCGGGCGAGACTAGAAAAAAAGTGGAAGTATCGCGACATCGGGGAGGAACGTAATCGGCTTAACAATTTATAAGATCGATACTGTCTTGCAGCGATAAGGAAAATTCGTTTACGCGTTCTCAATACGTTATTTGCTCATCTCTGTATAAAAAAAAAAAGAATACGTATCAAAGGAAAATATTTTTTAATTAGCTGCATTCTTTTTAACATTATTCTAAATTTAAACAAAATAATTGAAGAAGTTATGTTTATGGCATTTCATCTAGCGTGATGGCATTTTATTGATACAAGTTATTGAAAATTCGTTTAGGTGGTTATCTAACAGTGCAAGACGCTCCCTACAACACACCACTTGGCGTAGCTTTTTTACAAGCGGGCGAGGAGATGGGCTACGACATCGTGGACGTAAATGGCGCCCAACAGACGGGCTTCGCATTTTTCCAATACACGATGCGTCGAGCGACGCGTTGCAGCACCGCCAAAGCTTTCATCAGGCCAATAAGTCTTCGGCCGAACTTCCATCTGGCGTTGTGGACACATGTGACGCGCGTGCTTATCGATCCACTCACCAGGCGAGCTTACGGATTGGAGTTCATACGCGAGGGCAGACGCCAGGTGGTGTACGCTCGCAAGGAAGTGATATTGTCGGCAGGCGCAATCAATTCGCCGCAATTGCTGATGCTCTCCGGTATCGGGCCTAAAGAACATCTTGAGGAAGTTGGAATTCCCGTGATTTACGATTCACCAGGAGTAGGACAGAATTTGCAAGACCATATTGCCGTCGGTGGCTTGGCTTTCCTCATAGATTATCCGATTAGCTTGGTTATGAATCGTTTGGTCAACGTCAACTCAGCACTCAGGTAAGACTAGTGCTATTGCCTCTTGAGGCTTTATGTTATTGGATTACTAACTAGAGTTTTGAGCGCTGTTTATTTTTATCCTATTAGTGCACTTCTTACACGCAAAGAGAGAAAAAAATGTTTTCGAGTACTGCTTTACAATGCCACTTGTTGATTAGACGCTAAACATTTATTTGCATATTTTTTAGGTATGCTATAACAGAAGATGGGCCATTAACCTCGAGCGTTGGTCTCGAGGCTGTTGCATTCATCTCGACAAAGTACGCGAATCAGACGGATGACTGGCCCGATATCGAATTCATGTTAACCAGTTCCTCGACCAGCTCCGACGGGGGTACCCACGTGAAAAATGCTCACGGCCTCACCAACGAATTCTACAATGAAGTGTTCAGCGAAATCAACAACCGCGACGTCTTTGGAGTTTTCCCGATGATGTTGCGACCGAAGTCTCGAGGATACATCAAACTCAGATCGAAAAACCCATTGCATTATCCTCTGATGTATCACAATTACTTGACCCACCCAGATGACGTGGACGTCCTGCGAGAAGGCGTGAAAGCAGCTATTGCATTTGGTCAAACGTCCACAATGAAGAAGTTCGGTGCGAAATTTCACAGTAAACCCTTGCCCAATTGCAAGCATCTACCTCACTTCACGGATGAGTATTGGAATTGCGCTATTCGACAATACACAATGACAATCTATCACATGAGTTGTACAGCAAAAATGGGTCCACCTACGGATCCTATGGCAGTGGTCGATCCACAACTTCGAGTCTATGGAGTGTCGGGACTTAGAATTATCGATGCTTCGATTATGCCTTCGATTACCAATGGAAATATCAATGCTCCGGTTATAATGATTGGTGAGAAAGGCGCCGATATGATTAAGGAACAATGGATGAAGAAGAAGAGACGAAGTTATACAAATGCCACGTTTGCTGCGTAGTTTGTGACTAGTGCGTGAAATGTAACGGCTATAGTGTATTTCTTAAGGTCAGTAACCAAACTTCATTTGCCTGGGTGCAATGTGCACTAAGCAGTGTAAATAGCGTTGTTTTCTTAATTCATGCCATTAGTTAGATAGATGACAAGATAATGTTACTATTGCACATATGTAAAAAAGACTATATTTTATTATTCTTATAGTGAAAACTGGTTCTCATCGATAAGTTACATTCATTCAACATATCTAATTATTTCAATAACCTATTTTCGAGATATCATTTGTTCAACAATGTAACTCGCATAGACAGGTTTTATTTTTCATTCAAGGAATGAATCAGCAGAAAAGATGCCATGCGTTAACAATAATCTAGATCGATCCGAAAGATGCCCATCGATAAATAAAACTACTCGATTTTTATACTCAATGTACAAGATATCCTTCTGACCGTGCATGAGATCTGCCTTTCGCTGTTGTTTTCTCGATATTTGCATTGTGTAAATTTCAGCGATAAAAGACATTAAAAGAATAATGTATTAATAATGTTGAGCAAAGATATACAGCTCATTACCTCAATAAAGTTATTTGTAAGATTTTATTACAAAAGATGCATTTTCTTTCAGTGCCATTTTGTAAGAAATAAGAAATGAATCACAATGTTAGAATTATTTTGAAAGAGTGTGAAAAACGTTAGCTATAATTATGACAGTTGTAGATAATAGATAGTTAAATGACACTCGATTTGTTCATCAATTTATACATCAAATTTAAATCATAAAAGTTATATGTATAAACAAATTTTATATTTTTTACATGGATTCTACATAAATGCCAAGTTACAGCGAAAACAAATATAACTTGGTATATGAAAATAACGATACAACACAACTTGTCTGTACCCTCAAGTCATTTACGAAAGTTGCCTTGAGTAATAAATTGTTTTAAGATTTTATTCGTTTTTTTCCTTGTTCTAACATAGTTAATAAGACCTATCCCAGAATTGACTTTGGAATCGCTAAACAGACGAACATTGAGACATGTCTTATTCGAATATCTAAACGGAACTTTAAACCCAAAAAATTAGAATATCCTCAAGCAATTTCATAAAAATCTTAACTACGTTATAAAAGCTGTTATCTAATCGTGCCTAAAATTTACAAGATATTAACAATCCGAAAAAACTATCTTTATCTATAACATTTGAAAATATTTCCCAGGTGCGGCAAAAGTGACCTAATACCTGGCGAAGAAAAGTGTAATTTCGATAGCCTTACTGGGTGGCCTTGATAAATCGTACGCGAATATATACAGTAGAACAAGTTGTAAAGTATACGAGTATAAGAGGACTCGCCTAGTTGTAAACGAAAGTTAATTTCACCTGTCCACTGGACGTTTCGCAATAGGGATCTGACGTCACCGCGGCGAGACACATAAACGCGAAATTGCAAAGTCACCAGAGACGCCTCCTTGAGATAAAGATTTTTATCTGGATATAATGACTAAAGTGAAATAATGCCTGGCAAGTACTTATCCATCTATTGTACTCGAAGAGGCTTGTCTTTGAGTTTTAGAATTGCATTTGTGTTTTTATTTGTGTTATACACTGTTCTCGACAGCAAAATACACATAATTTCATGCGGATGTGTGAAAAGGAGAAATGCTTGTTCACTATACTTACTTTAATTGTTAAGACATTTCTAATTAGGCTTAAATCTACTAAAATGTTGAATTATCTGTTAAAAATAAAAAAATATGCCGTGAAATTAATTTTGATGAATTCACATTGCCGTAGAGTAACTTGCGCACTAAGCAAGTCGCCATTAAACGTGGCTACGTGCTTATCTCGAAGAGATGTTTGTTATCGCGTAATTAGCGTTTCTAAAAAATATTTTGTCGTATAAAAATAACAGTTTATCAAGATGTCATCGTGGCCACAAAAAGACTTTGAAAGAGTAGCAAGTGTATGTATCTTAAGCAGATCTCCAGAGTTAAACTTGCCGAGCGTACACACGATCCTACTTTATATTTTGAAAGTGCACTACATATGAGCTGCGCGGCCCATGATGCGGAAATGAAAGGACTCAATCTTCGCGTGTGCCCGAGTAAGCATTCAAATCGAGGAATATAAATCTGATAGTCCATTTGCATTGTGAAATGTTTCAAGTCTGAAGTTTAATTTTATTTTGAAAATATTGAAGTTTACTGTTTAGTCAACTCTTCCAACCTAATGTTTTTTAATTAAAAAGAAAGTAAGATACTTTTATCAAGAAAATATTTTTCTTTTGCAAGTATATTTAGAATTATTATATAAAATATTAACAATTGTTATAAAAATATTAACAAAAGTATTACAGGTTGTATTGTTCTACAGCTATGAATTGAAAAATGTTTTCACATGAAAAAATATTTATTACTAATGTTACGACTATTTTATGTGTCTGTAAGTACGTTTACTTGAAAAACATAAAAAGAACTTTCTCACGTCTTTTTCAAGAATTTTCGAATCACTGTCTAGTTCGCTTATCTTCAATGGAAACAAACTCCGCTGTCACTGTCAAGCCATCAGTCAGCTTTTACCGTAACGACATTTCTATATTGTTACCGGCGGGAGACAAGAGGTACGTGTGCACGAAAAGAAATATTTCTAAGACATTGCGACAGCGAATATTTTTGTGTTGTATAGATGTGTGTACCGACAAGTAATTGGTTTTGTTGCCGGTTCTACCGGTTTTACGAAACATTTAGAAATATTAAGCGGAACATTTTCGTGCTGAGTTTGACAAATGTTTAAGATTTTGAGAAACATCCTACATTTTGAAATAGAGTTTACTACTATAAACTCATAATGTAAATTTCATCATACATACCGTCGATATAAGTAAGTTTAATTATACAATTGGGAAATCAAAGTTCAGACTTTAATTGATTTTTTTGAATAAACAATAAAAAATATTATGATTAAATAATAATCAACTGGAGTCATCCACGCTGTGATAGAGTTCGCTGTATGTGTACTTTTTCACGTATATTTTTTTCAATCTGATATACCAATAATTATCGATCGAGCATGGTCATAATCCACGAAACAGGCGCGATCTAGAAGTGAAAGTAAGAATCGCTAAGATATCTCACGCAAGATCGGTAAGACTAGCACTCGAGAGATAATACACCGACATAAGTGCTTTTTCAAGTGTGACTTGAAAAAGAGTGAAAGTAAGAGATCTATAAGTGCATTTTTATAGTTGACGAGGTGTTTGAATAGTTTACTAAGGATGCGACCGTGCATTTTATAAACTACATTATACGAGTGAAGTTTTTTCTTTATCTGGTAGTTTCGCCGAGAAGGAAATATCAATTAACAGTTAATCTTCACTAGCAATTACGCACCAAGATGATGTAAATTCAAATGATAACTTAATCTTGCTAACATATTCGAAAGCATTTATTAAGCAACTACGAACGCGCTGGAACTGTTTGTTTCTAATTATTATTTGAGTGCAAGCGCGCATTCCCAAGCTATACAAATATTTCACTTTTGTAATTGGCGCAGCGAAAAGTTCACATTATTGAAGAATGCCGAAAACAACTTTTGAAATTTCGTATGCGTATGAGTGGGCGAGCGTCTCACTGTTGTATGCGAATGAGGAGAAAAGCTCTCTAATTTTGCAGCGCACCGGCGATGTTAATTCCAGTCACGTCATCGGTATTTCACTCGACCAACGATTTTCCAGCTGGTTATCATTTTAATGCTCCCTCGAATCAATCTTCATTTCCATAATTTTATCAATATTTCAAAGAAGCTCTTTTTAAATTAATATCGAATTTCCTGCTCTGCCTGGAATAATATACGGCATTGTTATGTGGAGTTCACTTTTCTTGAAAACTTTCGAAAAGAAATTTGTTACAATTCGTGTCACCATATTTGTACCTCGTTGTCCCGAGGTGCTCTCGACTAATAGAATCGTCAAATTACGCCAATGACTTGTAGCAATCGACACATCCTAGACTCCCACGCAATGACGCAACGCACGCAAGAGCCCGCGAGGCACAAACGCAAACATTTCGCGTACGCGGGTGTGTACGTGCAACGTGCCTCGTCTTCGAGCAATGCTTTCCTTCCCGACTTTCACTCGCGGCACGATGCTACATACCAACCTCGACCTTATGACTCGTACAAGGGGGAAAAAGTGCCAAGGTCGCCGCCCGAAAAAGCACGGGGATTAATTGGAAGAGAGAAAGTACGGAGAGCACACATGCTCGTTATGGGATATTACCTCACGTGTTAGCAGTCGTGACTTGTCTTTTCTCCCTTCGCGCGAGAGATCGCGGACTCTGATGTATTACACGAGTCGATGTACGTTGCGGTCGCGAGCTTTCATCAGTCGTAATCTTTCCGCAGTGTTAGAGACTCTTCTGGCCCGTTTTCCGATCGCTCTGCTTATTATTAGTCATCCTGAGTCAATATATTTCGATTATTTGATACTCCAAACGGAAGTTGCGTATCGACTGTGTAAGTGAGAGC
The DNA here is from genome assembly GCF_024137745.1 of Phymastichus coffea. Taxonomy (NCBI): domain Eukaryota; kingdom Metazoa; phylum Arthropoda; class Insecta; order Hymenoptera; family Eulophidae; genus Phymastichus; species Phymastichus coffea. Next base: position 667,201 of record NW_026706896.1, on the reverse strand, counting down.
ATGGAATAGAAACGAATACAATTAAACGCCCTGCGCATAGCCATCAGTGAAAGTTGAAAAAAATGTGCTCTCGAACTTTACAATTTCGAGTCATTGTAGAAGTACCGACGAGATCTAATGCGACTAATCACGGCATCTTAACTATTGATTACAAATGTCATGCTCCACAGAATTTTTGATCCCTTAACTTTCTTTCAAGTTGAATGAAGTTTAAATGGCCAGGATGACTCAATAGTTTAGTCAAATTAAAAACATATTGAAGTATATTAGATTTTGATAACGCAATCTCGGATGTATGTATAGATTTTGATTGGTTGAGTTTCTTTTTGGGAATAATAAGATTTTACAAAGTGTAATTATTTATTGGTTTTTACGTTATAGTTGTTAAGATCTTTATTGCCACTGTATTAATTGAAAAATGGAATTGCTTTATATAATAATGGCTTGAGTAATAAATGATTTTCAGTAATACGTGAAAAGATGTAAATTATATCGATTATGTCAAGAGAAAGTTGTGTGCAACCTATAAAAATATTATAGACAGCTGTCTAGTAGACATTTTTAAGACGTGAATCGTCATCTAGTTCGAATCAATCAACTTTTTAATCGAAAAAAAAATCAGACATTGTTGCACGCGTGAATAATAAACAAAAGTGAAATTAACTTTCACTAATTCAGGGGATTCGAAAATTAAATTAACATTGCATGCACACAGACACAAACACACACACACACACACACACGCGCGCGCACACACACACACACACACACGCGCGCGCACACACACACACACACGCGCGCACACACACACACACACACGCGCGCGCGCGCGCAAGTGTTTTTCGTGTGAAAGTTTGAAAGTTGCTACCGAAATATAGAGACTACTGACTTACACTAGATCTGTTGGTCTTCACTACTCATAGCTGAGATCTGCTCGGGGCTTCGGAGCGAATTTAGACGGAGCAAGTGAAAATTGAAAGTTTAAACTTTCTTCGAATCGTACTGCACAACTTCGTTGTAGCACGCGAGAAGATCGTTCGATAATAAATCTCGCCACCTTGATCTGTTTATGTCACGGGCTATATAACAAAGCTATACGGAATGCTTGTCGATGGTACATGAAGCGAGAGAGAGAGAGAGAGAGAGAGAGAGAGAACAGATTGGACCGAGCTCGGCGACTCCGAAGGGTAGCATCGTGGGCGGTACGAGTTTTATCAAGGCATCACTATCGCTCATGATTTCTGAAAATCTATTAGCGGAGTGAAAAGAGGTGTATAATTGTATTCGATTTCTCCGACTGTCCAACATTTTGTTGCAAAGATCGCGCGCTTTTATGCTCGCGTTTGCTCGATCAGAATGTAGGCGAACGTAGAGTGAAAATGTGTATCGACTGTACACGGCATTTTTTTTTGCCCTCATTCGTTGCACCAACGATCACCTGCTGGTATTTGAATTTTTACGGACGGAACGAGTGTAAGTTTTTTTGCTGTCCTTCGGTGGCTACGATCGATTGCCATTGAGAAATGTTATTGCGTTGCTCTGCGTTTAATCGAAATTTCGCGATCCCTTCTCAAGCCAATTGCGTCAAGAAGCTATGGATCTATTTATTCGCGGAAGAAGCGAACGCGCACATTTAAAGTGCCGACAAAACGGTATCGGATGCACATTACTTCTCGAGACGGGTGACGGAACTCGTCGCGTCTTTTTACATTTCAGAGTCGCTTCATAGAGCGCTTGACGAGAAACAGCGACAGTGGTATGCGGTTAATTTATAGTACGTTGAATCTTGTGGCATGTACCATCAGTAGTAATTGATTGAGCTTGCGCAATATGCAGCAATTGGCGACTGTTGATTGTGCAGTTCCCGGCGTGCGATCAATCGACGGACAGCACGGATTCTGTTCAATAACCAATCAATGATGAACGAACAGTGGAGCACGAGCGAGCAAATGTGAAAAAAAGCATCGCGCGAGAGCTCAGCCGGACAGCCGAAACAAGAGAAAAAATTTAAGGCGACCGGTTCCGGCGAAAATCCAGCAAACTCGTAGCTACGTGCAGGTGAGCACGAGCAATTCCGACAGCCAAGCACGCTCGTGGCAAGAGCAAACGGAGGAAGACGACGACGAAGAAGAAGAAATCGCGTGCGTGGGTCCGCGTCGCACGCGAAAGAGGGAGTGCGCGTACGCGAGTGCGTCTACCTCCTCTCGCCAGCGCTGCCTCGATGGCTTTTCCCCCGGTGCGCGGCGCAGTGTGCCGGCAGTGTGCGCGCGCGGCGTCACGCTCCGCGAAACTTTTCAGGCGCTCTCCGAAAAGCCACGATGTCGTGATTCGCTCGCTCGTCTCGCCAGGTCTCCTCGCTGCTCAGCGCGTTCGTACGGTGAGTGCCTCTTTCGTCTGATTTTTGCTTTTCGCTAGCCGCGCGTCGCGGATAAAGCAGCGGTACGCCTCGTTGCACGCGCGCGCGAGTCCGCTAGCGGCATTCGACGGCGTCTCTGCGCACGAGGTGTTGCAATCGAAATCGTTGTTGGCCTCCGCCGCGAAATGCAAATGTCCTTACTTTTGAACTTTCACATTAAATATTCACAAAAGAGAGAGATACTTTTTTTTATCATCAACAGACTAGTACTTTCTCCGCGTGGTTTCGACAATATACGCGAAAAATATCTGCGACTCGAACTCGATTGTCCGTACGTCAACCGATACAATTTTCACTTTAACCTTTCGGTCATTTTAAAGAAATGCCTTATCGATTTTATTATGATCCGTCGCACATCTGAAAGCTAATGCGTATCAACGCGTTGAAAAGAAAATGAACGTGTACGAGGGCGTTGACACTTCATACGTAGATTATAGGTAAAGCACTGCTCATCGTTCGCACCATCAACAGTGTAATAGCCGTAAGAATGCAGGCATTAACTCGAGACATTTTCTCCGGCGCTCACTAGATTTGAGCTCAAATTGTAGCCTACTTGCATTCGAGAACAATGAGCCTCCCGAAGGAATGACATCAATTTTTCACCGACAATAGTTAAAAATAGCAAGCTTGATTAAATAAGACACGTGACAGCATGACCGCACCACAATGTGACGTGCACGTCGGAGGTACCTGCGCGCATTCGTTCGCGCTGACGGAGATGAAAGTAGACCGGACTCTCATCTCAGCGGAAAGTGGGCCTCGGACGAAGGAGAAAAAGCACATCTCTGGCTCTGTTTACACGGAGCTGAAATTGGCGGTGTGCAGGTGTCACGGCGATGGAAATCGAGCATGTTAACGGTTCCAATTAGTTTCTCTCTCCTTCTTTCGCACTTAAACGTTGTCGTCGGACGCGGATAAGTATCAATCCCGAAACGTCTGCCTGATTTGACGAGAAAATTGATGGGTTTGCAAACGTGGCATTATGTACTATCTACGTGGCGGGAGATGCCACTGCCACTTTGCAGAATAATATTTGACGCCTTTCACTGTCTCCACCTCTTTTTGACTTTTGACCATCGCATTAAAACATCGCTCGTGTTTCGCGCGCGATTTATGCTTTGTTTTTGCCGGGAGCAAAAGTGTAGCAATGCGACTGTAACAATCTTTCCCAGCACGAGTTACACTGCGACTTGGGCGCACCTGGGAAACCGATTGCTCAAGCTAAACAAGAAAACAAAAGCGCGCTGGTTTCTAGCAATAAAATCCGTACTTGCTTCATTAAAAACTAGGAATAAGCGATTTTAACGAGAAATCGACGCATCCCGATGTAAATTAAGTTAATCCAGCAACCGCACGCAATTGATGCCTCTGCTATGTTTTCCAGCAGAAGCAGCAGATAGAAGCCAAGCTGGCCGCATGACTGTTGAGGCGGCGCGCGAGTGCGTGGTGGTCGCACAGCGCTGGCGCGATAGAACAACAAGGAAAAGAGATGAGCGGACTCACCCTGCCAGCAGCCTTTCTCGGCTGGACCCTCATACCGCTGCTCGGCATTGGTTTCACCATGATGCGCTACAACAGCATCGACCCCGAGACTCATCCAATCGATCAGCGACAGGTTGCTTATTATTATCGATCGCTTGAAAATCGTTTGCGAAGCGTCAAAATCATTTCTATGCGCCACTTTGAAAAATCACGGAAAATATAGCTTTCCGTCAAAGCGCAATTGACGTTCGAACTTGAAAATGTCCAGCTACTATCGACGTACGACTTCATCGTGGTGGGCGGTGGTTCAGCCGGTGCAGTAGTGGCCAATCGTCTGAGCGAGATACCCGACTGGAAAGTGCTGCTAATCGAGGCCGGAGGCGATGAAAACGAGGTATCCGACGTGCCGGCATTAGTCGGCTATTTGCAATTGTCCGAGATGGATTGGATGTATCAGACGGCGCCGCCGACAAATTCACCTTACTGCTTGGCAATGGTCGGCGACCGTTGCAACTGGCCGCGCGGCAAAGTTCTCGGCGGTTCGAGCGTTCTAAACGCCATGGTCTACGTGCGTGGCAACAGGTACCGAAGCTCAAGCTTCTCCGAGGGGGCTCCGTCGGTCAGACCTTTGCGCGCGCGAGATGAACGAATTCTTGCACGACGCGCGCGTCCACGAATGACGTAAAGCGAATACACCGCGTAGCTTACGCCAAATAAACGGTGTATTTCAGATTTTGAGTTTATTTTGGCTTATTTTGTCGAGTTTCGGTGAAGAGGCTATTATCACTTACCATCCAATGCGTTTTGAACAAACTACGGTGTAGAGTCGAAATTTCCAACGTACCTGTAACAGAAGAAAAAGCATTAAATCAGCGTATTTTATCGCATCTAGATATTCATTTTTACCACAATATATTAATTTTATGCGTCATAAATTTCCACCAATCTAAATGAAACAAATAAATTTTCAGGCTGGACTATGACCTCTGGGAACGTCTAGGCAATCCAGGCTGGTCGTACGACGACGTGCTGCCCTACTTCATCAAATCGGAGGACAACCGCAATCCATATCTGGCTCGAACCGCTTACCACGGGACAGGTGGCTACCTGACAGTGCAAGAGACACCCTGGCGAACGCCATTGTCGATCGCATTCCTGCAGGCTGGCGCAGAGTTAGGCTACGACAATCGGGACATCAACGGCGCCAATCAAACGGGATTCATGCTCACGCAAGCTACCATTCGGCGTGGAAGCAGATGCTCGACTGCTAAAGCCTTTCTGCGACCGATACGCAACCGAGCGAACTTGCACATCGCCATGAAAGCTCAAGCGCTCAAAGTGACTTTCAACAAGGACAAGCGTGCCACGGGAGTGGAATTCACGAGGGGCGGTCGCGTACAACACGCGAGAGTCAGAAGAGAAGTGGTATTATCGGCAGGTGCCATAGGTTCACCTCAGTTGCTCATGGTCTCGGGTGTCGGGCCGAAAGAACACCTCGAGGAGATGGGCATTCCGGTGCTCGCCGATCTACGAGTCGGCGACCACTTGCAAGATCACGTTGGTCTGGGCGGCTTGACGTTTCTGGTGAACGAGCCCATCACGTTCAAAAAGGATCGCTTTCAGTCGCCGTCCGTCGCGCTCGAGTATATTCTCAACGAGCGCGGTCCTATGACCAATCAAGGTGTCGAGGGTTTGGCCTTCGTCAACACGAGGTACGCCGATCCCTCGATCGACTGGCCGGACATGCAATTCCATTTTGCTCCGAGCTCCATCAGCTCCGACGCCGGCGACAATATCCGCAAAATAACGGGCTTGAGAGACAGCGTGTACAACACGATGTACAAGCCCATACAGAATGCCGAGGCGTGGTCGATACTGCCACTGCTGCTCAGGCCCAAAAGTTCCGGATGGATAAGGCTGAAGAGCAAGAATCCCATGATCTATCCGGAAATCGTGCCCAACTACTTCACTCACAAGGAGGACATCGACATACTTGTCGACGGCATACGCATCGCCATGCAAGTATCCAACTCGTCGGCATTCCAGAGGTTCGGCTCGAGGCCGTTAACCATCAAAATGCCCGGCTGCCAAAAGTATCCTTTTGACACTTACGATTACTGGGAGTGCGCTATCAGACATTTTACTTTTACTATTTATCATCCAACCGGCACAGCCAAAATGGGACCAAACAGTGATCCTACCGCTGTGGTTGACTCCAGACTCAGGGTTTATGGTGTCAAGGGTCTCAGAGTGGTAGATGCATCCATCATGCCGGAGATCGTCAGTGGCAATCCAAATGCGCCGGTCATTATGATCGGCGAGAAAGCTAGCGATATGATTAAAGAAGATTGGAAGATGCTTCGGAGAGAAACAAGGAGGCATGCTGGTAGGTAGCGTATAAAATTGTGTCGCGAGTATGAGACTGACGTATGATGTGCTTACAGACTATTTATTATTTTTTTTATCACTTGTTACGATGATATCATGCAATTGTTTGGCGCGATGAGCTTTGTTATTATGTTGACTTTACGACTTGTTATGATACGATGCTGAGATTGTTATTTATTTTTCGTTAAAATAACAAATAGTCATATTGTAATTTTTATATATCTCTAATTTTATTAATGTTTGGTGGAGTTTACTTAAAATCATTGTAATATACACTAATGATATGTGTATAGGGAGATATTTTGTATTTTTTTGCGAGACGACAAATTTTTTCATCAATATTGTATTAGATTTGCATAAATTTTGTATTCACTTTACTAAGAAAATGCTCGAGTTTTCTCCCAATAAATTGCCAAGGATAATAAATTTTTACCAAAATCTTTTGTACTTGTAACTTCAAATGAATTTCAAATCGACGAAAGATACCATATGAATACGTTTCGACATACATCGAAGTACATCATACATCGATGCATCGACATACATCATCGAAAGTAAATCGGCCCATGCCTGAAGTAACGAGAAACGTTAGGAATCGACAGTGTCATTCCAACAAAGCCAAATTTCGCATGTAAACAATTTTTATTATTGAATGTAATATTTTGAGCTTACAAGCGAGCCTTTGTTTGAGAGAAAGTCTGTTTAACTCGAAATTTTGCAAAGCTGACGTATATAGCAACATGCGGCCGTGGCGGACCGAGATTGGCTTTCAAATGTCGACTCTCATAGTCGTCTGTAAATAGAAACTGTATATGGAATTTAGCGCATACACCAACTTGTATATCAAATTTTCTATTTTCCAAGCGAATTCTTTTATATTTTTCTACTATTTATGTGTAGATTAGTAACGATCACAACAATTATGGTAGATCTAATAAAAGATTATAAAAAAATGCGACTTTCGATCAATGTCCAACTCGACAGATATAAACTCACGAGTTGTGTCACTATACTCTCTCGCGGGCAAAAGACGCGCTCGCTGCTGCGCGTGTGCATGCGAGCAATCGTACATCGGTCGCGATATATATCGACTGCAGTGCACGTCATTTGCGCCAAGTAAGACTTCCGTGTGTCGTCTCGCGAAGCGAGTGCAGCGACCCACCGCGCAGGCTCTGGAAAGGACACTAGAAAACGCGCGCGCGGTTGATCGATAATTCGCGCTTTTACGTCCTCCTTTCCTACGAGTATACAGCTCACCGGGACTCTAACATCATCTTCTTATTTTTCCTTGCGCAACTGATAGATAAATTGGCGAGTCGAGTTTCGCAAAAGTGAGTGTGATTATATGTGCTTGAAAATGCATTTGCAACACTTTGTGTCTTCGGCGCGCGGCTGTTTAATATTATCTACACTTGCACACGCGGCTTAGAGGCAGTGTAAGAACTTCGTGACGCAAAGTAGTGTCTTCAATCTCTCGCGCCAATAAAGGCTGCGAACCATTAAAATACCATGGAAAATTGCCTCCTTCGACGTATTGAAGCCTCACGACGCTACGACCGTGATGCTTCGATATTCATTTCGGAGTACACGCGAGAAATCTTTCATAAAATATCCTCGTTAACGTTAATAACTTGCAATTGAACTATATGAATACCCTCTTATTAAAAGCGACTTAAAGTTTCAATACCGCAAAGCAGACACGTACGACTATCCGTCGCATGGCATAATTAATCGATGAGCCATACATCATCGAATGTTGATATTCAATGGAAGATGCTACACCGTCGTTACGGAATTCCGCAGGTGAGTTGTCGAGCGGCAAAAGTATCGCGATGAAAGTTATGACCGTACCGCAAGTTTATTCTGATTGCCGTCGTAAAAAAGTTAATTTCAAAGTCAGACGCTTATAAAGCCACCGTATTACAAAAATAAATAAATAAAAGAATTATTCGACAGACTTTCTCATTCGAGATACTTTAGCGCCTCGACGCCGTGCAATACTTCCATTGTATTCTCCCAGAAAACGAATATCTTGCGCGCGTAATTTCACGTCCGACGTATCGCCGAACGAATAAATCCAATACGCATACGGGCACACCTCTAAGTAGCAACGCGTAATCCATTCGTTAGCGTATGTATTTAATCGAAAGTAAGCTTACGCGCGTGCACATAACCGCCGCGGAAGAAAGTCCGAGGGAATCTCTGTGTTACGCTTGATACGAAAGAGAGGGAGAGAGAGAGAGAGAGAGAGAGAGAGAGAGAGAGAGAGAGAGAGAGAGAAACGATGGTTCTTCTTTTCGCGAAAGTGTCGTCCTCGTTAGTGAAAATAACCGCGCGTAAGATAAAAAAAATGCATTTCCGAGTTACTTTCGTTTTTAACCTCCCAGCTTCGTACACGCTTTTTAATTATCGTTCACGAGTTATTAAGCTTCGACGTATGTACTACTATGCTTCGTTTTCTTTTTGTTAATTTTATAACGGATTACCCACTCGATGTTGATTTGCTTCTCTCCTCTCGCGGATTAATTAATTTGATTCCACGCGAAACTGATTAACAACAGCTTGAGAGCCTCAGACTGAGAGGATGATCATCCAGCTTGCATCCAAGGTAGATCTCGATCGATTATCCTCTGGAATCTTCTTCGCAGAATAACTCACGTAATACCTAGCAGAGGTGTGCTCATCGTGTGAACCGATCACGAAGCGTTTTGACGAATCATCACTCGGTCAGAGACACGTGGTGGTGCGAATGTTCAATCGCGATGGATGATCCTCGGGTCCCGAACTATTCTCCATTGATCTGAGTGGAAGTATGGAATAAAGAAAAATGGACGATCGCAAATGAAATGAAATTGCCAGGCAGACTGTGTTTTATCATGCAAAGTAGTGAAATTGGCTTTTCGGCCGGCACCGATCCGTGACGCGCCTCGGTCAAATTTTAGTGCGCTCGGTGGCGGCGAAAGCGCAACCGCGCCCGACGCCACATTCGGATTTTAGTACGATGGACGAGGAAAGTGTTTTATTTCTTTATTTCATTTTATTCTTTTCTCATTTCATTTGCTTTTTCGGTTTCCCAAACGAAAGAACGCGCGCGTGACGAAAGAACGAACCATTGAAATTTTGGAATTTCTTCGGCACGGCCTCGTGAAAAGAGTATTAACTTCTCGTCGGAATGTTCTTGGCAACCTACCGATTTGGGCACGAAAAATCACTTGACACTTTCGTATTCCGCTTAGGAGCGATAAAGATCGCTATTAAGAAAGCAAACGAGTGGAGTGAGGTAAGTTAACGATTTGCCTGAGAGTGAGCACTCTCTTGATGCGGACGTGCCACGGAATTTTCAAGTAAACAGAAAGCCAACAGCTCCGCTCGTCATCAACCCTTTCCGCGGAAGCTCACGTAGATGGATATTCCGTCGGATTGGCATTAGATAGCGGACAGATGCCAAGGCTAAAGAATAGATGCTGAAGTGCAGGAATGGGAACGGCGACCACGACGTCAACGGCTTTATGGGCTTCTCGATAATGCACCGCAGAGATTAATCAGCCGTGAACTTTCGTATTGCGCCGGTGGCTCGAGGTCGTCGAGATCTGGGGAAAGGACCTTCCACTGTCATTTCTATTGTTCTCTGCGCGGTTTCACGAAAATTACATTCAGTTTCTTAGAAAAGACGTTCGAGAAAACTAAAACATCGAACGAAATAATCGCTGAAAGTCCGATCTCTAAAACTAACATATAACCGAGAGCGATCTGCATTTAGGGCAATGCTGTTTGCAGAAAAATTGAAGGCCGGAGGAAGTAAGAAAGCGCGTGTCCATCAACCGCGAGCGATCGCCAACGAAAGCTTCATTTACATATGATGTATACGCACGCGAGAAGCGTCTTGTTGCACGTCGTTTCAGGCGGAATAAAGCATTGTTGTTGAATCGCGCTCTCTTGTGACAAAAATAAAATAAACAGTCTTCTCTGTGAATCTCTTCGAAGGCATATAAAAAACTAATTGGAGAGTACAATTGGAAGTTATTTCAAAATAATCACATCGTAAGTAATCGTGACTCTGCAATAAAAAACCAAACCAATAAGTTCGAAGGCTTACGAGGTTTCACAAATAGATCAATCAGTCAGGCGACCTAATCAGTATACAAGGAGCTAGACAATTGACAAAAATCACTCATTGTGTGTTGCTAATCAAAGATATAAACGTTCTGCACACTAACTTTGAACAATACGCTCACAGTTATCTGATCGTGATATTGCGGCGGAGTGAAAACGATTATTTTGGTGCGCGTTAGCTTTGCAAACTAACGCTAACAATCTATCGAATAGTTTTCGCTCGACCGAGAGAAGAAAATAATTTACAAGCACTTCCAGATAATAGATAACTAAAGGGGATAGGAAAAGTGCACTCCGTTAACGAGCACGTTCGTGAAAGAAAAAAAATTGAATTCTGGTTCTTACCAATTCTCGAATTCTGTGAGAAAACAAGGAAAAATCGATGACACCTTATTTTCTTTGTGATTCAACACTTGAAAGTATGTATATTTCAGAGTTTATATGCCGATTCGATTCTTCGCCAGCGACTTTATTTATGTGATCCGATGAATTTTATCGAGCGTCGTCGTGAATTACTGATCCGGAACGTCCCGAAAAACCAGCGTCAAAGCGTAGCGTACAGCTGTCAACACTCGAAACAGACGTCCGCGAGAAAGCACCGTGCTTACAGCATCCAACGAAAGTAACACTTTTCTGTAAAACAAGCCTGGGCAAATAGAGTATCGAGCAAACGAAAAAGAAAGCAAAAATCTAAGAATAAATAGCTTTGAAAAAAGTTCGTTCTTGTCGCGTTCCGGAAAAAAAATTCTTACCAGGTATACGCAAAAAGACGTGTCGAGCGTCACGTATTCTCAGCTATGCGCGAACGTCGATGTGTAATCGGTATAGGAACGAAAGTCAGACCTGCGGAAAAAAACATCATTTATGTTAATGCGCTCGAGCTGTCATTCTTACGTAAGTCCCGTAATTATCGGCTGGTAACGACGTTGTTCTGGAATTAACGCATTATGCCGGAAGCGAACCTGACGTAAACGTTGCTGCACTTTCGCAGTTTTGACATCGAGAACAATGCACGATGTGATCTTCGCGCGAAGAAATAGCATCGATTAGATGAGATCGAACGATGTAACTTAGTCGAATCGCCTTGACAAATTGGCGCGAACAAGACGTTAAGTTTCGTTGGTTTCCTCGATGATCATTTTCAAAAATAGTTGTATTAGAGAACCTATAAATCGAAAATCGCGCGCATGCTATTGCTTCAAAGCACTTTCTACATTATAAATATCCAAAGGAGTCGCGATTAATTTGATCTCCCGCCTCATTTGAAATTATCAAGCGGCGCGGTTGATTCGCTTTTGTTAATTTATTTGCTTCTTGGTGTATTATGATAGGCAGTATTTCTTCCACGGCGTCCAAGGGAAAAATTCGCGAAGCATTTCAGATTATGCCACGGGATAGGAGGTGTGCGAGTAGGAGAAACCGCGGTCAAAGTTTTTCGCAATATCACGCAATTAGGCCGCGTCGACGAAAAATTCTATGGAGCGCGCGATTAGCAGAAGAGCTTTTTCACGTCTCCTTCAGCGGCCTTACAAGCGCATTCGAATCGAAAGTGAATTGCACGGCCACACGTGAATATACACAGTGAAACTTGGTGCTAGACGAGATAAGGAGTTAACAGCAGATGCGGGCGCCCGGTATGAAGTCCACTCCGGCAGTATGACGGACAACGTTTCTAATCGATCGTGCGCGCGAGTCTTTCAATTTGCCCACCTCGTCGGTCGCGCGCCAAGTCACTCGGCGCTCCTTCCTTCGCTTTTTTACTTCTTTCCCGCCAGGTGATTTATCCGCAGTGGGGACTGTAAATTCGCGTTTATTGTGTTTATCTCGATGCGATCGCGATAACGCTCTCGCGCGCTCGGAAACTGGCTCGCCGAGCGCGACGCGAACGTTAATTACGTTGACGGAATAATTTAAAGCGGCGATTTATCACGGCGAAGAGGTGTTTCTCTGCTTTCGAGGACGTGCGCGCGATGATTGGCTTGACTCGAATCTTAATCGATGGCGAATGCAGTGCTGCTGGCAAATAAAACGAAATCCGGGCGGCGGATATTCGGCGTAAATCGGGCGCACGAGCGTGGGATACTTCTTCTCTCGTGCGCGAGTCCCGCTGATGAAACTTGAAATATCAGTGGGAGGCAGCGGTGAGTTGGCTTTTCTAACGAATCTAAGAGTCTCGGAGGCGTGTCAAAGTCGATTTCCCAGAATGGAAGAGCCCGTCACGACAAAGTCACGTAGTCCAGCGCTTAAAATCAAAGGCAAGCGGCATCGCGCTCACCATTCGACGCGTCCACGTCCGAAGTACTGTCACGTTTGGGTGGCGGAAGAACGGACGGGACGAGCTGTTGGCCAACTGGCTTCGGTTGTGTGTACGTGTGTGTGGGGCAGCACGCCGAGCGCGCGCGCGGAAGAGAATATACTTTCACTGCTGGGAGCAGCAGCAGCAGCAGCAGGAGCAGCAGCAACGGCGCGGGGGACCCGAGCGCCGAGAGCTCCCCATAGTTTAGTTTATACTTCGGGCGAACCGCGTGCGAGCTGCCAACCAGTTACATCTCGCTTACGATACAAAGTACCTGTCTCTCTCTCTCTCTCTCTCTCTCGCGGGAGCGCGCGCGCACACGCACCGAGTATCCCGCAACATTGTGAGTGGTGGACCCGTTGGCAGTGTGTGATCTGTTGTGCGCGACAAGCCTTCTCGTGTCATGAGGTAACGACGGCGACGCCGAGCCGTCTCCATCGCGAGATACACGGCCGAGGAGCTTACACAGCCGGCAGGTAAGGCCGTCGAACGTTCTCGCGAGTTTCGCGTTGCGACGCGCGCACTGAGCTTCCGACCGCCCACGGTCAAACATTGCGGTTTTCGTCGCCGACAAATCGGCGTCATTAGCTCGCTGCGGTTTCGCCTAATGCGTACTCGCGCGAGTTTCCGGCCTCGCTAGGAGTCGTCGAGTGAACGAAACTAGTCATTGTTTCATCAAAGGCATCCGACCGCGTTGACGAGACAATGCTGCCCCGCGCGCGCGGCTCCTCAATTGGCGTTTCATTTTGCGCGAGTAAATTGATGCGCGGCGAAATTGAAGATGCGACTGCTCGCCTAGCCTACGTTCGTTCGAACGAGCGCCGACGCATTCCGAAAAATCAGTGGGATTCGCTCGATCGCGCGTTAGGTTTCGTAAAAATTTCTTGGACGTTGCGCAATCACACAAAACCACTAAAACTTTCCTAAAACATAAATCCGCTGAAAAAGGCTAGACCTTATGTAATCCGTATCTCTCTCGCACACACTCGCTCAGCCTGCGAGTAATTGTCATAAAATCGGCGCTGCATCCTCCTCTCTCTCTCTCTCTCTTTCTGTCTCTCTCCCGACAACGGGCGGCACATCTTGAGCAAAGAGAAGAAAAAACGGGACTTTCGATTTCCACAGCGCGCCGCGCGGGGCAAGGTCGAACGTGTGCCGCGCGGCAGAGACGAGTTTCGGGACAAATTACTTCTTTTTTCGTCTCTTTTTACGCCGATGCTTTCACTTTTATTGAACAATATCGCGATATCAAACTTTTATATCACCAATCCGACCGCTTGCAGCTGCCACCAGTCTCGCTTTAATCCGCGAACGTCGTTTAATGTGACTGCGAGTGCTGATTATTGTCAAACGTTAATAGTGCTTCACTCTCTCTCTCTCTCTCAATGACTAATAAGCTGCGAATCTATGGAAAGTAGCATTTACGCGAATTCCGCGAGCGAGCGTCGTGCGCAAAAAACTGTTATAGAAACATCGTTACGTGGAAGCTACAGTAAAAAAAAAATCAAACAAACGGAAAATCAACGGTGAAAGTCCTTCACCGAACGTCGTTGTTTTTATTTTCTTTGTCGAGCGAAACGCAAAATGAAAAATCCGCAACAATTCAGCACGCGCACAATGAATAACGTGCGCGCGAAATGAAAATCGAGCGGCGCGCAGATAATCTCGTCCGATCCAAGTTGAAGCGTGCTCCGTCGCGATGCTCGCTCGGAAAATGAAAAGGCAACCGAAATCGGCTCGAGACAGTCGGGAAGTAAGATCAGCGATCGGAACGCGAGATATCGGATGGCCGATTGATGTAGACGGCTGCCGAGATGCAGCGATGTATTCGAGCGATTGCGATTATTGCTCGCCGCATCTCTCGCGCGCCGGAGAAAATGGCCGACATCTTTAATTGGCCTCGGCGCGTAACACGGGAAGTCGGAGCTTCCGCGTCGTTCTCCACTTGGCGGCCACGCTCGCGCTGCGGCGCCGCGCCAACGACGAGGATGAAGCCGTCGAAGGGAAAGCAAATTTTTTATTCGATGCGCTTTCCTGGCTCATACCGGCGATCGGTTTGGCGAGGTCACGGGGCGGGACGCGCTCTCCTCGACGATTGTCTTCCTTACCGCGACAGTGGCGCGAGCGTTCACGCCTTGTGTCACCGGAGGCGCAGCTTTTCGTTCGCTTATATAGCGCCGTGTCAATTTACACAGCTTCGCGCTTGCAACGCGATCAAGTAGGTCGCTCTGCCTGCGCAGACTCGGTGCAATATCACGCTTTGGCGATCGCGCGTACACTTGCTCGCAACGTTATGCGAACGCACCGTTAAACGGCAATCGTCATTTTTTTCTTTCGAGAACGATCTCGGAAAGCTGCGGAGTGTTCCGCAACCAGTTCCCTTCTCGTCGACGATTTCCAGTGCGTGCTGCCTGGCCGATCACGTTCAAGGTAGAAAAGTTTATGGTCAAGCATGACGGGAACTGCAAGGCCGTTAACTTCCAACAAAATATCGGCATATTTTCGTCGACTGTAAATCATACACGCGAATTTATTATAATAATGTAACGAACCGTTTAAAGACCGCGGACGAAAGTCAGGTAGGGAGATAATATATATTTTGAAAAAAACGAAGAATGAATGTCGTAATGCTTCTCTCTTTGGAGTTTCGCAATTTGCAGAAAAAAAAAACAAAATTACGCGATTTTTTCGCAAAAGAAAGTTCTTTGCTGTATATTGCAGCTGTACAATCTGTTGGACATGTCAATCGTAGCACTTTTCATCGTTGCGTCACGTTTATATTTCTTATCACCGTCGTTCGTCACACGATCGAATCCATTTTCTTGTATACACCACGCGTTCAATTTATTATTCCCTCCCCCCATCTCCATGTAGAAATGAATAGAATAAATAGATACAAGCGTCGCAAAAAACAAGAGTCCAATTAACTAGAACGTCTGTCAGGTCTATCGCGAATCGACGCTAAGAGGCCGCGGAGAGTGAAATCGAGACTGCACAGGTCGTTAATCGTCGGGCGTCGCCGAAAATGGCAGGAGACTGAAAGATATACACGCATCGCACATTAGCGCGGGCAGGCAACCGAAAATTAACATGTTTCGGTCGCTCTGACGCGCGATTACAGTGATTTAACTCGCCCGAGCATTTTCTCCTGGAGCCGGCGTAACGGTTCGTCATTATGGCTCATTTGCGCGCCGAACGTGCTACTCGATCGCGGCCGCGTCATTTTGACAAAGGGTCGCGGGTTCCGCACGCGGATAAAATCGTCGCCTTCAACAGCGATTAAATCTCGGCTCGGTAGGTTTCGCGCGGAGCGGAGTCGTCCATCACCGAGGATTTATTGGCGAGCGTAAAGAAAGAGAGAGTGAGAGAGAAGAGCGAGTCGTTAATTGGCCGAATGTTTGGGACAAGCGAGCGCCAGGGGCAACTTCTTTGAGGCGTGTGCGAGAGACGAGACGGTACAGTAGGCAAGCACCTCGATCTACGAGTAGACCGGAGGCAAGCGGATACATCGAAACGGCAGAGCAGAAGCTGATTACACGCGCGCGATATTCGGGCGGAAGCTCGTAAAAACGAGTTCATGCGGGACGATGCTCCTCTTCCTCTGCGCGCGCGTGGGGCAAGGCTCTGTAACGTAACCGTGACTTTCGTAGAGTACGTTTTCTGCACACGAAACGAGTGCGCCTGGCCGGCCGTGCATGTGTGTGTATCGAAACACTTTCTCCTTTCGCCTCCTTTATATATACGAGGAAGTGCGCGCAAACGCGAGCAACAAAGCCGCCGGTATGCTACAGAACGAGATTCCCCCCCCCCCCCCCCCTCTACTTCTCCTGACGATCATCTCTCCGAGATAGACCACCGCCGAGTTTTTTTCCTCGTGGCACTCGCAATTGTGCGCGACAGGTGCGCATTGAAACTGCGAAAGAGAAATTAATTGTGCTGTGCAGCCGTAGGACGTTGGCTGCACCCACCTTACGCTCGATTGTTTCCGCGAGGGATATGTGTACGCGCGCTGTATTTGTTTAGCGCGATCGATTGAGTAGCTGTGCTACGATATGCTCCAAATGGCTGATCAATGAATCTCGTCGATTGAGATGTTCGAGGCTGCGGTCGATGTAATGATATTGCTCCGAGATCTTTTTTTTCCTTTCAACGACGATAATTATCTCACGGTTTCTTTTTCAGCTGTAGCTAGAAAAAAAGTCATTAATCGTTTGCACTCTTTTTTTAAAGATATTTGTCATGTCTCGACGTTGCCAATAACTATTACATTCGTTCGATCCTTTTCAACAGCTCTTACGAATAACATTGACACACTTGACACATTCAAAACATTCGACTCGTATGCTATAATTAATATTTTTCGCGGGTACTTAAAAAATCCAAATACAAACTCAACGAGGTAAATTGTGTTTTCACCGGCGATCTCGTACACAGTGGCACAAAGAGACATCAATTCACGTCGAATCCTCGCGCATATAGCTTATAATTTATGTCAGCAGACAATTTGCACATGCAGAACTTGGAAACCCGTAATTAAGTTGGAAGGAAAAAGAACAAGCGGATACTCGAGAGAACTGTTCTCCCGCGTAAGAAACTGGCGCGAAAAATGTCGTGAGAGATTAATGTGAGAACGATTCGCGAGTGACTTTATTTGGCCATTGCGCAGTCAAAGATTGCCAACCGCGAATCTCTGCGCAATTAGTCGGATCTGCTCGAGATATCGAATTATAAATTGAAAGCGAGGAGAAGAGCTTGAAACGGGTGAGCTGTGAAATTTCTTTTCTCTTCCGTTTTTCACATTACGTGAATTCGTATTACGACGCAAGGCAAACAAATCGCTGACAATTAAAGCATAGCGAGTCGGCGCAACGCTTTCGTCGCTAGCTTCGACCGGCGTTATGTCCAAAATGGCTATTTTTATCCCTCATCAAGCGCGAAATTAACAATAATATCTCAGCGATGTAACGAGCTCGATCCCGCTCGTTTCTCCAAATAAGCGCGCGTAGCGTGGGATTCAGCGAGCGTAGAATTTTCGATAGCCGATCGTGTAGCTTTCACCAGCGTCAAAAATTTCGCCTGTTCTACGTAGGAAAATTAGAAGACGAAGAAGAAGAAGTGGAAAAAAAATAAGCTTTGATTCTAATGCTTTCTATTCGCTCCAGCGGCATAAATTCATAAGACACGTGTATTTGTGGGTGTGTGTATGTGTGCTCACGCTTTCTCTCCTCCCCGCCCAAATATATAACGTAACAATCTCTCGCTGCGCCCTGAAAATTCTTTCTGTGCATCACTAATGATCCGCATGTATATAAATGAGTCACGAAGTTCGTGTCTTGAGAAACTCGACTTGATATTATTATCGGTAGAGACAACAGAACGAAATTTGATCCGATTTGTAGATAAGCTCGACTGATAAAAATCATTATAAACATTCGTTTCAGCACTTAGATAGTAATTGATGAGCACCACGGTACTTTGAGCCACGATAAACAAACATTTATGCTAATGTGCTAATTCGAGCTACGCGTTCGCTCTCTAAGAAATGTAAATGCTTTATGCCTTTTCCCCATCATTAAATCAAATTAGTACATTATGCCTATCACATAACGTAAGTTGGCGAGATCGCGCATCTCGGAACAGTTTTCGTGTTTCCGTTCGCTGTATATCCGATTTGTGGTTGCGATTGTACGTCGATTCGAAAAATTAAGAAATTACTCGTAAATTAATAACAATGTCTGGATCAGCCAAGATTATCTTTCAACGAATGGAATCTTTTCGTCTTTCTAGAATGCTGAACTCTCCATCGGATCATTGCCGATCGTAACATGCGCGAGTTGACTTGGAGGCAGGTCGCTGCAGAGGAAGTGCGGAGAACCTCCAAGCCGCCGGATATTCATATTTGACACAAACGAAAGTGAAAAAGGAGAGGGAGAGTGAGAAAGAAAATGGTGCTGAGCACGATTGTCGTGGCTTCGGCTCTCAAGGGCGCGATCGGCTTGGTCGGCACGGGACTCTGGCTTGTGCCGTTGCTCATAGCCGGACTCTCTTACTATCATTACGACCAACTGGGTAAGAAATTTATGTCGCTTCTCAATTTCACACGAATGCATGCATTTAATGGAAACTTGTGTTTGACAAAACCAAAGTACTTCAGTTTTCAGTGCCTCTCAAGTTGAGCAAATACTGTGATTTCAATGAACGCTATGAAAAAATATCGGAGAAAATTATTGTACGCGCGTGAACGTCACGGGTCTTAAAACTTGCATCGATATTGCGCCTTCTTTTTTTTCATTTGGTAATTCAGAGCGAGAAAATATGACCAATGACGTATTGCTTAATCGCTTAGAGAGCTCAAAACGCATTCGCAAGAAAGAAAAGAACGAAACGAGAGCGATATTAATAAATACCAATGAAAAGTGCATATGCGGGGATATCGTCAAGCGAATTTATTCACAGAAAGTTTTCTAAGCTTAGCTTACACATATCGATCCACGCACCTTGAGACTTTTCGCTACGTTCAGGAAATGATTCGTCACGAATTCAATTTAAAAAATATAGCAGGCAAACTACACCATTACGAAGGTGCATTTACATATCTTCTATTCGTCGGAGCACGTCGGAAAAATTTCCCTTGACATCATAATTAAGTAAGATGTTTTAGATACGTAATAACATTTCCTCGACGAGGAATAGACAGAAAAGAATATAGACGTGTTTCATTTACATAACGCCGAGCGACAGCGTTGCGGCAGCGGTCACGGAAAGCCCGTGAAGCTTTACGTAATAATAAACAATTCGCGACTGTTTCGCCGCAAGGCGGCCGGAACAAAAGTCGTCCCCTAATGAAAGGTGTTCGATTGCAGACCCGGAAAGCCGGCCGATCGATCGTTACCCATTGGATGCGGAGTACGACTTCGTAGTGGTCGGCGGCGGCTCAGCTGGCGCAGTGGTGGCGAGTCGATTAAGCGAAATTCCCCACTGGAAAGTGTTGCTGTTGGAAGCCGGCCCCGATGAGAACGAAATCACCGATGTACCTTCGCTGGCAGCTTACCTTCAGCTGACTAAACTCGATTGGAAGTACAAAACCGAGCCGAACGGTCGCTCTTGTTTGGCGATGAAGGGCGGACGATGCAATTGGCCAAGAGGGAAGGTTCTTGGTGGCTCGAGCGTGCTGAATTACATGCTGTACGTAAGAGGTAACCGGCACGATTACGAGCACTGGGAAGCGCTCGGGAATCCAGGATGGGGTTACGATCAAGCGCTCTACTACTTCAAAAAGTCCGAGGACAATCGCAATCCGTACCTGAAAAATAGTCCGTACCATGCCACTGGTGGATATCTCACAGTGCAGGTTAGTTTTTTTTTCACGCCAGTCGTTTCTTTTCTAATCGATCAAATTGATAGCTTTGAGACTATTTTTCGAACGAGCCATTAATACAAGACCGCTGGCATCCTTAAAATTATTTTTCTGATAGCGAGTGACAAGTCAGTTAAATTTTCTAATGCATTTTACATGATTATGGTAGATAAATATCTCATAAATATAACAATATGCTAATTACTTTACATATATCTATGTACGTAGGAATCACCATGGCGGACACCTCTAGTCGTGGCCTTCGTGCAAGCAGGCAAAGAGATCGGATACGAGAATCGTGACATCAATGGCGAGTATCAAACTGGTTTCATGATTGCCCAAGGAACCATTAGGAGGGGCACCAGGTGTTCCACTGCCAAAGCTTTTCTGAGGCCAGTCAGACTGAGAAAAAACTTGCACACTGCACTAAATGCTCACGTTACGAAAATCATGATCAATCCGGTGACGATGAGAGCCATGGGTGTCGAATTCGTCAGAGGTGGTAGGAGACAATACATTAGGGCGCGAAAGGAGGTCATCTTGTCAGCAGGTGCAATCAACAGTGCACAGATACTCATGTTATCCGGAATTGGACCAAGAGAGCATCTTGAAGAGATGGGTATTCCTGTTTTTAGAGATCTCAAAGTTGGCGACAACATGCAGGATCATGTAGGCATGGGTGGACTGACGTTCCTCGTAGACAAACCTGTAGCAATTGTTCAAGACCGTTTTCAAGCTGCACCGATGACGATGCATTATGTAGCTAATGGTAGAGGACCTATGACAACTCTCGGTGGAGTTGAAGGTTATGCTTTTGTTAATACAAAATATGCTAATGCTTCTGGTACCTATCCGGATATTCAGTTCCATATGGCTCCTGCATCTATTAATTCTGATGCTGGTGTTCAAATTAAAAAGGTTTTAGGAATAACTGACGAAGTGTATGACAAAGTTTACCGACCGATAGCTAATCACGATGCTTGGACCATAATGCCTCTGCTCTTGAGGCCACGATCACGTGGTACCGTCAGACTTCGTAGTTCCAATCCCTTTCAAGGACCGAAAATAGATGCCAATTACTTTGACGATCCACACGACATCGCAACTCTCGTCGAAGGTGCCAAAATAGCTATGCATATCAGTGAAGCTAATGTCTTCAAACAATTTGGCTCACGGGTTCATCAAATCAAGTTGCCTGGATGCGAGCACTTACAATTCGCTAGCGACGAGTACTGGGAGTGTCATATACGACACATAACAATGACAATTTATCATCCTGTTGGTACAGCAAAAATGGGACCTGCTTGGGATCCTGAAGCTGTCGTAGATCCAACACTTAAAGTTTATGGAGTTGATGGATTGAGAGTTATTGACGCGTCGATTATGCCGACTATTAGTAGTGGTAATACCAATGCTCCTGTCATTATGATCGCTGAGAAAGGTTCAGATTTGATTAAGCTTGATTGGAATACTGGAGAATTTATAAGATAAAAGATGAAAAATGTGTAAATATGAATATAAATGTAAATACTGACAACGAAAGATGTATCATATACATCTATAATAAATGTAATATTATTGATGTTATCGTTAGATAATAGCATAAGTCACGTTTTTAAGAAGATATTTAAGAAACGTTGTTAAAGCACGATTATATTTTAGATGTTTTGAATATATTTGTATAAAACTGTTTCCTCAGCATATTTCCTCAGGTATAATTAAGTTTCTTGTGCCATAACGTTTATTTGTTCTAAGTTTAATATGTTTAATACGTAGTACATGAAAATTAAAGGCACTATTATTAGTGCTGAATCTGATTGTTACTATTTTTTATCAAATTAATTGTTATCAATTTAGATTAGTTTCTTAAATAAAATTTTTTATTTGTTATACTGCATATGAGCTTTTCGCTACAACCCACCCTTAATATTATGTTATAAAGTTCAATATAGAGAAATAGTTTATAATAATATAAATAGTAATAATTACCACTAAAACGCATTTATTAATGCATGATCAATAAATTGTTCAAATCGCTAAAATCACAATTTGAAGATAATAAATCTATTATTTAACAAGATTTCCTTTTAGTGACCACGATAATTGAACCATGTAATTTGAATATGTCATATTTTCGTGGTACATATGCATTCATAGAAAAATCGAGTAAATAGGCAAAGTAGCAAACGTCTTAGTCAATTTCAATTGTTCGTGCATGTGCACTGCTCTGCGAGTGCAATATTCGATCCTTTTTGCAATGTTCAAATAATGCGAATGTCCATTTCGGCCTCTTTCATCGAGTGCTTAAATCAAACTTTAAACTTTCCGTTAACGAAAAGTAGTAATTTGCACCTACTTATTATTTTTCAGCGTGTTATGAATATTACGTTATGTTATGAATATGTAGTAAATAAATTTTACCATAAAAAAACGATCAACTTGTTAAGATACGGCAATGAGCACAGCTTACGAATTCAATTTATTTTGTATTGCAATACTAGTCATTTATGATCCTGTACCATGAAAAACACAAATACAAGTGTGTAAAATTAGTAGTACTAATCAAGGGGCCGATTAAACTACAATGAGCAGTTCTTATCTTAAAAAAAATTATGAGCCACCGACATCCAGCATTGTGACCGATTGATACTAAAGCGTGAAATTTTGAATTTTGTATACTTTAAAATATTTGTATCACATAATATTTAAAAGTGAGATTTATATTTCAATAGTAAACTTAATTTATGAAAAATTAATATGGATAATAATCTGCAGGAATGGAAATATGCCGTTGATAAATCGTTTTAAGAACATAAGAGATTATGTTATGAAATCATTAGCACAAATCAATAATTGTGTAGCCATGTATAATACTGTAAATTCATATTTGGTTGGAAGAGAAAGTGAATAGAATAAAATAGGGGAAAATATATTTTTATATTTCGTACATTATAAATTAAGAAATATGCAGGCAACAGAAGCTATTTATCGAAATATTAAACTCGTTAAATTTAAAGAACCTTCACGGGTGTTTTTAACGAGGCAATAAAAAGATACACGATGTTAAATGTATTACTCTTATCATACTAATATAAGACTGGGACCGTAACCACTACTATTAAGTATGTAAGATTTGAGTATTGTATAGTAGTATAATAGCTTAGTATATTTTATCAATTAGAGGTTTGATTAATCTTTTGAATAATTTTTCCAATAAATTTTGAAATGAATAAAAGTTCATTGGTTTTTATAAAAAAATGGGTGAAAAATCTATTTTTATTCATCAATGGATATCATAGATGTCGTGTATTTTAAATAGTATAATTTATTTATATGTGTATACGATTAGAATCTTAAAGTCGTCGTATAAAAGGTTCAAATTATATAATGAATAACAGAAAAATCTAAAAGAAGTAGTGTGCAACGCAATATCACTAGTCTACTCAAAATACAAATTAAATATTTAAAAAATAAAAATGGAAGTGACTAAGATAAAATTTGAAGGTTTTTGTGACTGTCCGGTTATAGTCAATGACCAAATATTACATACAATTTCGCAACGTCACTTGTCATAAGTGCAATTCTCTGAGATTATCTTTAACAGTCAGTCGCAACAAAGAATCGTTTGGATTAAGAGTAATCCTGTTTATAAGACTGGCAGCCTGTGATTGCATACAAATATTTAGATTATAGAAAAATAATAAAAATTTAAAATTAAACGAAAGTAGAAAAAAATAGTTCAAAATTGTTATAACAAGCTTGCTATGGCTATCTCAAGAATTTTTTCATTTAACATAATCGTTACCGCAGTTATAGGAAACCAGAATTTTAATTATCGCAATCTTTATGGATTTACAGCGGATAAAGTTTCAATAAACAAAGCCCTCGTGAATTTAACAGTAGGTATTTTGAAATTTATGCGTGAAAACGAAAGGCTAATGAACGTTGGTTTAAAGGATATCACGCCAACTCTTGACGAGGAATACGATTTTGTAGTGATCGGTGCTGGTAGTGCAGGTGCTACTATTGCTTCCAGACTTAGTGAAGTGCCTGATGTTAGGGTTCTTCTAATTGAGGCTGGTAGAAATGAGAATTACATGATGGATATTCCTCTTATCGTAAATTATTTGCAATTCAGTGATGAGGTGAATTGGAAATTTCAGACCGAATCATCCGAAACTTATTGTCTAGGTATGGTAGATCAAAAGTGCAATTTTCCCAGGGGCAAAGTTATGGGTGGTAGTAGTGTATTAAATTATATGATAGCAACTAGAGGTGATCCACGAGATTATGATCACTGGGCTGAGATGGGCAATGAAGGATGGGCTTTCAAAGACGTATTAAAATATTTTAAGAAACTTGAAAACATGGGAATCGATGGTTTAAAAAAAGATAAAGTTATGCATCATATAAATGGACCGCTTCACATAGGTTATCCGCCATATCATACGCCACTTGCTGAAAGTTTTCTTGATGCTGGCGTTGAGATGGGATATCCAATCGGAGACTACAATGCTCATCAACACATTGGATTTTCTTATATTCAAGCTACTATAAAAAATGGCACAAGAATGAGTACGAATAGAGCTTACTTATTTCCAGTAAAAAAAAGGAAAAATATTTTTGTGACAAAGCATAGTCACGTTAATAAAATATTGATAGATCCTGAAACCAAAAGGGCGTACGCTGTAAACTTTACAAAATCTGGAACGAATATTCGCGTAAGAGCAAAAAAAGAAATAATTTTATCCGCAGGTGCAATCAATTCTCCGCAAATTTTGATGTTGTCGGGTATCGGGCAAGCTAAACATTTAAAAGAAATGAAAATAGATGTGATTCAAGATGCACCTGTTGGAGAAAATCTTATGGACCATATTGCATATGGTGGATTAGTATTTCTTATTGATCAACCAGTTAGTATTAAAACTGAAGATATGTCAAACCCTATGAAACCATATTTAAGAGACTTTTTGAATCGAAAAGACGGGCCATTTACAATTCCCGGTGGATGCGAAGCTTTAGCTTTTATCGACGTTGATAACCCAAAGTCATTGAATAGCTTTCCTAACATCGAATTATTATTTATTGGTGGCTCCATAGTATCGGATACATCCTTTCGCTATGGTTTTGGTATTTCAGATGAGCATTGGACGAACATGTTTGCGAGTATATCTGGAAATCATTCTTGGACTATTTTTCCTATGCTAATGAGGCCTAATAGCCGGGGAAGAATTTTGCTGCGTAATAACGATCCCAATTCAAAACCAAAAATTTTCGCTAATTACTTCGACGATCCTGAAGATGTTCGAGTCATGGTAAAAGGAATAAGAGCAGCTATTGAAGTCAGTAGAACTGACGCTATGCAGCGTTTCAAATCAGAGTTATATAACTTTGCTGTGCCTGGCTGTGAAAAATATGAATATGATTCTGATGAATATTGGGAGTGTGCAGCAAGAACTTTTACTTTTACAATCTATCATCAATCAGGCACTTGCAAAATGGCACCGAACAGCGATCCTACTGGAGTCGTCAATTCTAGATTACAAGTACGTTGAGCACTTTTCATGACTTATAGTCAATTTCATATTATTTTACAAATAATTTTTATATATTTTAGTTTTGAGATTATTACATTAATTTTATATTTTATATCCATTATTCGAATTTATATTAATAGTATTAAAAAATAATGAAGTATATTGATAATTGTCAGGTAAGAGGAATCAAAGGATTAAGAGTCGCAGATGCTTCTATTATGCCAATGATTATGACTGGGCATACAAACATACCAGTAATAATGATAGGTGAAAAATTAGCGGATATGGTTAAAGAAGATTGGAAGTTATATTCTAATGAAAACAAACCGTGAAACATTTCTTAATTACAAAACGATCAATCGCTTCTAAATGATAAAACTACCTTTGATGTACACACATACACATTACTACTATCATTATGTTTTGTTAAATAAAATCTTAAAACATATCCACAGAAAAAGTCTATTTAATAAAATAAAATACCTTTCTATACTTATAAAAATACATCTTCGTGTTAGCAACTATTCTTATGGATATGTAAAACTTACTCTCAATGCAGTAGGAGTGAGTTTATCTACTTTATAGTTTTTATATTTAATTATGTAACAGAAGGTGTAACTACTCTTCAAATTTTTTCTATAATGGATGCTAACTGACAAGAGAAAGTTCATTAATACCATGTAATAAATTTAACAAATAAAACAGTAATAGAATGCAATAGTCAAAGCTAATTTTTTGTTGATTAACATAAAAAAAGGAGAAACTAAATTTAGTAATACTTGCTTATTCATTGTTTTCTTTTACATCAAGGAAAGAGTAGTTATGTGTTCACAATATCGATTTGTCTGAAATATAAAAAGCTCACTTTTAATAATAATACAAATTTCTATTATTTAATACAATAATACGAAATATGAATACATATCTCGCGCGTCAAATACCTCATCTTTATAATTATGAACATTAAAGTAAAAACCAAATCAATTTTAATTTATTGATATCTGCCGTTCAATTAAAGGATAGAACCTGTTTAAAAATGTTAACTAGAATTTATTAGCATTTAAGATGTTGTATTTTCAAGTGTAACTCTTTAAAATATATGTCAGACTTATTGTCGTATATAATCAAATTAGTTGTTTCATATCGCGAGGATCACCTAGTATATGATACGGCATGGGACAAATTAGTAACATGCTTGCATACCGCGAAAGCTTTAACAATCAACTATACAAAGTTTATTTTAAAAATATGTAGACAAATTTTATAAGAACTTATTTTAAGATAAACCATATTATTAGGTAAAGTTTGTCCATAATTGATTTTTTTATCATAATCAGTATACAATATTCAATCTCAGTTGATATGATTTACATATATTTTTATTGAAGAGAGTTATTAAACTTGTAAAAAATTTCGATATCGAATCTATAACCAATTGTATTTCTAATCTGCCTATGAAATAGACATAAAGAATACTATATATATTACACAAATTAAAAAAATAAATATATGTTTTGAAATAAAAAATTGTTTAAATAATAAACGTATTTCCTATTAAAATGAGGAAAAAGTAGAAACAATTGAAAAGTTGAAGCACAGCGTTCTCTAGATAATCAAATGAATATCTTCAAATTTCTCTTCATCAAAATCGCATTCATGAAATTACTTTCAAAATAATTTCAAATGGTCTAATCAAAACTACTCATCTACAGTTTATAACTGCATATCCTTCCGTTGTACGCTAGCAAAAACAATAGGTGATTGTTTCCGCTCTCACTCTTTCCGTCATTGACCTATCACGACAAAGGCCTTCTTCTGAATATCAAAGTAGGAACGGACGGCAGGAGGAGAGAAGTAGGGAGGACTAAATATTACGTGAGCATCTCGTGAAAGCGAGCATTTCTCCGCTTAGGTGGATCTCGCACGAGGCTCGCACACTCACGCGTTATTCGCGCTTGACGCACGCACGCTGTGCATCCAGTTGCTCTATTGTACAACACAAAGTCCTGCCCACAGTAGCTATTTACTTTTCGTGCGTTCGGGCGTCTCTGCTAATATTCTTTTTCCGCGCTTTCTACAAAGTAAAGAGAACACTTTTAACAGTGGAATCGAGTTCATTCATTTTCTGGTAAGTACATTTTTCGAAATTTCGTTTGGATGCTAGTACGCTCTTAACGGAGTTAAAAACCTTGTCAGTAATTTCAATAGAATCAGATCTATTTTTAGAAAAAATTCAAAATATCTACGCTCATTCGCACGTGGACAGCCTTTAATACACCGGCGACTGAATTGGTTGAGTAATTAATTTTGTCTTGTTCAACGCCTCTTGCGCAATACAGGGTATGTTATCGAACAACTGTTAGAACTTGTCGAATTTGGCCTGTCGCAATTTCTAGTTACGATCAGTATTTCTTTCACAATATTGTCTGGTGATTTGTCAATACATAACTCAAATCAATTGGCTAATATTTCACTTTGTTTTCTATGGTTAGAATTTATTGGTATGATGTATCAATAATTAATTGTGAAGGTATTATTCAGATAAACGTTCTGTAATTTGAAAACTATTAAAAAATCTTCGTCGATCTGCATACAAGATTTATCAGTTAAGACTCAGTAGGTGCCGTTTCGAAAACCTGAATTCATTACAGATTTTCACTTTCTTTTTTACCCGCGAGAAGTGAAGAAATGGCACAATGCCCTCTGCATTTACAACCATCGCTCAACGATAGCTCATTACAAAATTCTTCTCGTCAATCATCCCAACAACATTCATAAAACCGTCAATACTTAGAAGCTGCGGCATCGACGGGAAAAAATACGATCGCGAATGTTTCTTCCCAACGTTCGTTCAAAGCCATAGAAAAACTAGTGGAATGAAAGCGCGGCAAAAAACCGGCTTACAAGTGTGTTTCTCTTAAAGCCGTCGGGGAAAGAGAAAGAAAAAATGACTTTCCTAATTTGAGTGGCAAGAGCAAGCTCAGTTGGTCTCCAAAAGCAATAGCGCGCGCAAACTAGATCAATGGCCGGGGAAGTATACTCGTTTGTGAATTAAGGTCAACCCTGAGGGCGAAGACGGCTTCGCTACGGGCAGTATTTAAAGCTGAAAAAGAGGCGCCAGTGAGCGAAGACCTATACGCGGCTCATTGTCATCGAAACGTGCATATTGACGATGCCTTATCAAAACATCCACGAAGTATTTCTCATCACTTATCTCTTATTCGGCTCGATGTCTCATTCAAAAACCAAAAATTTCCATGATTGAATTCCAATTCAACCTGTCGCATTTAATTCGCAATCCACATGAGGAAAGATGTAAGCAAACATTTCGACATCGCGCTGATTTTTAAAAGCACTTACTTGTGAAATGAGAACACTCAAATATATAAGGTGTTAAAAGTTGAAGTGATACAATCATTAATGAATTAATCAATCATTGATAGAAATCAAAAGTAGCAGAGTTCGAGCATTACGTAGGATCCCTAAAATGTGGTTTATTAATATCTATGATGTCTTCGGAATTGGAAAGTGAAAGTTATGCAATTTCAAGAAATGCAAATCGTCCTCCAACGAACTGACGCATTACACTTGTAACAAAAAAGGCACCATTCACATGTGCCTTCATCGAACGATACGTAAAATTAAGTGAAATTTTCAAATTGAGTACGCATGGACCTTTTATGCAACGTACGTAACAATATATTTCTGGCTGATTGCGTGATCGGTCCGATGTGGAAGAAAACAAATATATACGACCAGATAGCCGAGACAAAAAATGAGTGGAAGCGATTATCAATTCCAGTCGGTCTTCCGAAATGCGAGAGAGAGAGAGAGAGAGAGAGAGAGAGAGAGAGAGAGAGAGAGAGGTGTTATACACCTAGTTAACCAGCTGATCTGAAGTATAGCTAAAAATTGCGTCATGTGTTCAAAGCTTTGCCACAGCGAACATTAAGCCTGACTTTATCCTTCATTGAAAGTTAGCGAATAAGAGGCTACTTTAGTTCAATGCAACGAAACACATTTCCGCTAACAGCAATAAATAGTTCAACATCAAATACACTGTTGTTACGGTGATTAGGCGTACGAATCGTTTCACCGGTAGAATATACATATGTAATATATGTTACGCGTTTGCTAATAACGTGTTTAGTGTACTTTCATGCACAGAACTTTCTTGTCAGGCAAGATAATAAAAAAAGTTTTCAATTTACTTTCAACTAATGGACATTTTATTGAAATTGTTGGAAAGTGTAACGACACATTGCGTATGAAGTAGATGGTTTTAATGAATGCATGGTGGAAGCGCATATTTTTGTTATCAAAATTAAACATATATGTGCTTGAAAAATTCGTAAATTGTGAGAAAATTTGATATCAATAGAACGCGAAGGATCAGAAAGACAATAAAATATATAAGCATCGAATTTTTCGCCGTAAGGAATAAAGCAAGTAAGTGCGTATGTGCGTGTGTGACGAGAGAAAGAGAGAGAAATCAAAAGTTAGATGCACCTTGAGAGTTTACTGCATCTGCGATACAATAGAGGCCCAAAATAAAAGTAGTTCAGAGTTCCGTCGCACGATCATAAATTGCATACGCGGTGAAAGCTGCGTTGTAGTAGCTGATTATTTTTTTCTTGTCACCAATTATCAGTTATAGCTTATTCTTTGAATTAATCATTCGCAACTATTTACAGGAAAATAAATGCTAAGAAACATGAGTTTGATGAGCATTGTCCTGGTGTTCACTCTGTCAGCATCATGGAGTTGTGGGGACACAATATTGGACATCCTCAGAAACCACGGTCAAGTTCAAGAGAACATCGTTAGCAAGCCGAGCAGCAAACCCTACGATTTCATCGTAGTGGGTGCCGGTTCGGGCGGCTCCACCGTTGCGAACCGGCTATCGGAGAATGGCAAATGGCGAGTTCTGTTGATAGAAGCTGGTGGAGAGCAAGGCCCACTCAACCAAATACCAATATTGGTGAGCATATTCCAGCTGACCCAGTACAATTGGGGCTACAAGGTCGAGCCGCAGACGAACGCTTGTCTCGGCATGAAGAACCATCGGTGCCCCTGGCCAAGGGGTAAAGCCCTCGGGGGCACCAGCACTCTCAACTACATGATACACACCAGGGGTAATAAGCTTGACTACGACATTTGGGCTGCTTTGGGCAACGAAGGCTGGTCGTTCAACGACGTGCTGCCCTACTACATCAAGAGCGAGCGGTTCAAGGTGCCAGGTAATTCTTTTGTATTTTCTTCGTTGCTCGTTTTTATATCAGACGCCCGTTCGGTGCCGATTATTCAACGATCGCAGCGCGTCGATCAAAATGCCTTCCACGGAAACGTCTAAATTACTATTGTTCGCAAGCAGTACGCGGTTGCTATGCACTTACGTCATTTCGAGACGCAGTAATTATTTGGCTCTTTGACAAACATTGCCATTCACAGTGACGAAACAGCTTCGCGTTCCTTGCGCCATTTACTCCAAGTGACATTTCTTCGGCATTACATTAGTTTAATCAAACGTATTCGCCGAGTGCTGCGCGGCACGCGATATCGTCATAATGAGGTCGCCGATAAGCTAAAAACTTAAATGTCGCGTGGCGCTCTTCGTAGAAGATGAATAGTAGCTTCTTCGTTAATTATGTTGTGCGTTTTTCAGCTTTCGGCCCCAACTACATGCATATATGTGTAAATTTTATCCGCGGACAAATTTATTAGAAAAGACGATGGCGAGACCCGGTGAAAATGAAGCTTTCCGTTCTAGAAACCACATAATATGCATCTGGGATCCAACTGAATAATTCATGGATCGCGCTAGGTACTGCGGAGAGGTACGCAAAGCAGTAGTCTCGGAAGCTACTGCTTTCACACCTTCGATTTCTGTTTTTGTTTGGGAACCTCTCTCAGGGTGAACGCCTAGGGAATTTATTTATTTATTCAAGACCTTCGCTAGTAATTTACACGTAATTGTATAAATCATTCCACGTAGCATATAAAAGAGAACTCTTAAATATTACATTACGCCGAAAACAATACAGAAAGGAATAAGACTGCGTGACGTCGAAGCAGCAGTGCGGTATCGGTTGATTAAACGAAACGAAACTAACGTCAAAAGCGTTAGCAAGACAATACGATTAACGAATTCTCAAAGCCCATATATTAAGGAACCATAGTTTTTTTCGATCTTCTTTCCTTTAGCCCCATCCGCAGTTTTAATAATAGGCCGTAACCTCTGAATTTCACTCGCAGGAGTCACGAACTCGTCGTACCACGGCACTGACGGCTATCTCTGCGTGGAGCACGTGCCTTATCACACCAAGTTATCAACGGCCTTTCTGAAAGCGGGCGAAAAACTTGGCTACAAGGTCCTCGACTATAACGGGCCGGAGCAGATCGGCTTCTCCTACATCCAGGTAAACATGGACAATGGTAAACGCTGTAGCGCTGAGATCGCTTACTTGAGCGTACGACGACCAAACTTGCACATCCTCGTGAACGCTCAAGTCACGAAAGTGCTCATCAAGGACAAGAAAGCCTACGGCGTGGAGTACTTGAGAAACGGCAGGAAGTATACCGCGAGAGCGACCAAAGAGGTGATTATCTCAGCAGGCACGATCGATTCTGCCAAGCTGCTCATGTTATCGGGCATAGGGCCTAGAGAGCACCTGGAAAGTTTGGGAATAGAAACGATACAAGATTCAAAAGTCGGCTACAACTTGTACGAGCACGTGGGCTTCTTGGGCTTGACGTTCATGGTGAACCAAAGCGTCAGCCTGCTGCAGAGCAGAGTGATGAAGCCGAGCGTGATGTTGGAGTACGCCTTGCAGAACAAGGGCATAATGACGATGCCAGGGGGCGCCGAGGCGATCGCCTTCTTGAGGACCAAGTACGCGCAAGACTCGCGGCCGGACGTCGAGCTGCTGTTCGTCGGTGGCTCCTTGCACTCGGACAACGGACTCAGCATCAGGCGCGGCTTGGGCATCACCGACGAGCTCTACGACAGTGTGTTCAAGCCCATCGAGGGACAGGACGCGTGGTCGATCTGGCCAATCGTTCAGCGACCGCGCAGCTTCGGCAGGATAACTCTCAAGTCGAACGATCCGTTGGACGCACCGGTCATTCAGCCCAACTTCTTCGAGCACCCGGCCGACGTGGAAATTATCCTCGAGGGTATCAAGCATGCCATCGCGTTGTCGAAGACTGAGCCGTTCGCCAAATTCGGCAGCCGTCTGAATCGTAACAAGATTCCCGGCTGCAGAAGCTACGAATTCGCCAGTGACGAGTACTGGCGGTGCGCTATCAAGCAGTTACCGTCGATGATGAACCACGAAATCGGAACTGTCAAGATGGGACCACCGACTGATCATGACGCAGTTGTTGATCCAAAACTTCGAGTTTACGGAATAGAAGGTCTCAGAGTTATCGATGCTTCGGTGATGCCATTGATGCCGGTCGGCCACGTTAATGCTGGTATATTTATGATTGGCGAGAAAGGCGCGGACATGATTAAACAGACCTGGCAGGGCGTCGGAAGAGTTAACGATGTCTAGAACAGTTTTATCGTGTATAGAGTATGAATGTGCGTGACGTGTTTCCGCTGTAGATAGACCAAACACTTAAATACCAATGTGTAGATAAGGAAGCTGAGTCAAGCTGCCGTAAACTTATTGCTGTGCCAATTTCAACGCCCTACGCCCAACACGATCGTCATCTAAATACTCGGAAGATCTTTTCTGAACATATGTAGCATTGTAAATAACCTGTAGAAAACTTACTGCGTTTTATGCAAAAGTGCACGTGACAGTTATTTTCATTGATCAAAGGTAGCCAGTCTATTTATATCAATGATAACAATAAGCTTTCAAATTATCAATTCAATCTAATTATTTTTATTTAGCTATAATTTCTCGGACGTTTTCAACTCATCTAAATCATCTAAATCATCTAAAATCAAATACGCTTATATTATCTAGCAACAAAAAAGGAGAATAGCAGTTCTCCGTATGCGTATACACACACTCACACATATGTATGATTAAATGTATATAAAAATTCTTGGAATTGCTACTGATATACGATTCGTCATGAATGAAATTCAATTTTATAGGATTATCAATCAAATTCAGTCGTAAGTCAAGCTACATTTTTTTATCAACCACTACATTTTTTTATGGTAAATAAAATGTTACATAATAAATTGTTACATAATATATTTTTACGTAATAATTGTATATATATTGACTATATAACTTGTACATAAATATTCATTATATGTTTTAAATAACATATGACAACGTTGAACAAGGTTTTCAAGTGTTGTCTATCAACAATTGTGTATTCTGGTGCAAAATATGATTATACCAGTAAAACACATGAGTCAATTGTGACAAAAAATAAAATAAAAATATAAAACCGATAACGAAAGAATCAATATTTGAATACACAAACTCACTCAATTAATCAATGACAGTAGAAGTTAAATGGCGTGTTTATTGTATTTATCTTCCACTATCAATAAATTCAAAAGAATCACGATGTTGAGAGTTAACTCATAAGTTGCACTATAAATGAAGAACTCAATATTTTAAAAAACAGCAAATATAATCAGAAAAGTAAATCAAAGAATGACAATCCATATGTAAACACACATAAAACAATCAGTTCTATAATTTTCATTTTTCATGGGCAGTATAACTTTTATTATAGTTCGTACAAGTCAACTCTCGTAGATTATTGTTTTGATATAGCCGAGCACGTTCGAAAATAGTCACGTACACCGTAGTACACTGAATATTAATCAATTGAATGTTTCAAAGAAGAAAAAAGTCAATATGAAACACTGACAAGAATTGACGCGAGGGGTCTTAAGAGAGGAAAATGAATAAAAATATAGTATTCTGCCAGCTAGCAGCATCAACTTCAAAACGGCTCTCTAATATTGCTAGCTCTTCTAAATTACTTCTCCACTACTACATCTACTCCAAAAACTACTCGTCTACATTAATACGCCACAGTCCCGCGATAGACGCGAATAAAGAGAAAAAGGATGTCACGCGTACATAATCCGGGAATATCAAAGTTGTGCATATGTCAACACAAAATATACACATGGTGAAAACTTATGTTCTGCTAAAAATAAATACGTCGTCGAGCTGAAAAAAAACTAAGAAAAGAAAATGCTCTTTCTTTGGAGTCTCTCCGCTTGCAGCAACAAGAATCTGTCAATTAATCGGTCCTCTCTCTCTCTCCCTCTCTTGCTCTCCAGCGTCTTTTATAATAGACGTCGGCAAGGATTGAGACTGCATGCAGAAACTCCGTAAAGCATTTTTATTCCACGACAAAACTGTCAAGCAGAGCGCACGGCTGTGCAGGTCGTTAGCAAGCAAACCAAGGCGCGTGTCTCTCCTCTTTGCACGCATCAATACACACACGAAAGAATTTTAAGTGCAGTAAAGGAGGGGGGAGCGAGACGCGGGGCTCACCCTTCGTGCGTAAATCGAGTGGGGGTGTTTATCCCGAGATGAGTCAAAGGCGCGTCCGTCTCTCCCTCGCTCTATTTTTTTCCACACGCGCACTAGGATTTTCCCCGCCGCTGTGACGTATACTGCACGCACTGATGATAGGGCAAGAGGAGGGGGGTAGACCCCGTACACGCCTATATAGCTTTACAGAGAGAAAAAGACAGCTTTTCTAGGTTAGAAAACTTTGGTGAAGCTTTGATCTCAAGCCTTACCTGACACGACGAGAGCCTCATTAGGTCCACAAGTGTGAACGTTTCCCATGATTTTGTTGATACGAGCGTTGCCTTGCTGATTCTGCAGCCGGCTCGATAGCGATGTGGCACACCGAGTATTGTTGATAGCCGGCACTGACGCGACACGATAGCAAGTTTTTGGGGAATACGACAGGAGTAGGTAGGTCAAACACGCAAAGCGTGCGTTTGTAAAAATGAAATAAAATTGAGCGAAAGAGAAAAAAAGGAGATAGGGAACACGCGCTGCGCTAAGATCGAATTGTCGAGACCAACGGTGGCGGCAACGACTACACTCTCACTCAATTACGCGAGCGAGATGACTCTCACTGCTCTCAGTCGAATTTTCCTATGAACCCACACACAGAACGCGCACAACGCCGACGATGACTGATATAACCCCCGTGAGCGAGAGCTAACACTACCCGCGCGCGCCGTCGCCGACTACGATGATGACTATCCTCTTGCTCACTTTTGCCGTCTCTTTCCAACTTGCGCGCGCAACACAAGCGTCTGTCCTTATTTTTCTTTATAACTATATAGTCTCGACGCTTATGTATGTATTCACACGCGCAGACGACGCCGTCGCAATTGACATACTGCGTCGAGAAAAGAGAGAGAGAGAGAGAGAGAAAGAGAGAGAGACAAATAGCTACGTTCTGTATATCGTGCATAGCCTACTGTCGATTACAAATGACCAATAAATTATTGCGCAAGCGCCGAACGATATTATCAAGATAGCATAAAAAACGAACATACTGTAACAAGTGCAAAAGTGCAAATATTTTTTCATGAAATCGCATTTGTAGCATTTCATTTTTATTAAAATTAAGTTTAATTGTGTCAAGTTTAAACTTAAAAAAATATCAAATGTAATAGAAAAAAGATTATTTGCTCAATACTTGAACGACATTTAAGTAACAAAACTTGATGATGAATCAATTCTGTAAATTAGTAAATTATATGATAAACTAAAACGGAATAATTCAATGCAATTAATTTACCAACGTATCATTCTATTTAAATATCGATTTTCTACTCGTATAGTCGGACAGGTAGGAAGTGATTCTAAAGTTGTTAGCTCTGAATCAACCCTTTTCTATAGGTTTAAATATGTATAGGCTACGAAATTATAGAAAATATAGTTTCATATATAAAAGAGTAGGTAATACATACTTATTAATATTATATGGAAGTAAGAAAAAATTCTTATCCCTCCTGAAAATTTCAAGTAAGTTCTTGCGTAAGAATTAATTAAACACATGTAAGTTCTTACGGAAGAACTTATTAAATAAAGTATAAACAAAAAATTGCCTAGGTAATTTCTTGATGTAAGAAAAGAAAAATTGATATAAGAACTTTTTTATGTAATAAATTTAGGAATTTAGTATGAACGGTTTTCAATTCTCACCAAAGATATATTTTATTTTAAAAATTTATTTTATATGATCTTTTTCTATGAAATAAGTTCTTATGTATGAACTTTGTTGAAATACGTACGTAAGGACCTGTGTAAAAACTTACTTGATATTTTCAAGAGGGATTTCTCACACAAATGAAATACATTGCAATGAAAATAGTACAAAGAATATTTTAGTTATACGTTTTGAATTGATTTATGGTTTTGAAAAGAACCGACAGTGGCTCTGAAAACAGTCGATCGTTTGGCCCTGAAAAAGAGCCGATTGCGGCTATTCTTCTTCAACCGGTAATCCACAGAGGGTAGATAATGTCTGGGCATCCAAATAGTTTACAGTCGTTCGAACAACGACCCATTTGTCTACTTGTCTAGGTGCCAAGCCCATCAGCTTGTTGAGCACTATGTTCTATGTGGTCGGATATGCGTTGTTGTCGAGGTCGTCAACAATTAACCCATCCAGACCACAGCGCTTTAGGAAGGCAACGCCCCCAGCGTTACCGGCCTATGCTGCATCTAAAATTGCCGTCTGCCCGGTATTATTAATAAGATGGACATCATATTCGAAATCTACTTGGTTATCGACGAGCAAGTCAACAACTCCAGGATTTCAGTTGGCATCATATGATGCAGCAGATTATCGTCGTTCAGTAAACTGTATGCGTAAATCCCCGATCCAGATGACATCTTCTTAATCCTCGCTTGAAGCGACAAAGTCGTTCAGCTCTTGGCACCACCGAAAATCGTTGCAGCCACCAGGATTGTTAATTTGACGAACTAATATTAACTAATATTATACTTCGCCTGGTCGACACTACCCCAAGGAACAGTACTGGTATATTATAATATAATAATTAACACATGCGTGTCAGAGCCTACCTACTAGACAACGTTAACGCTTCAAAAAGTGCTCTCCAGGTCCCTTAATAAATGACTCTACATTTTAGGTTCCTATTTCCAATGACTGTAGCAAAGCTCCGTCGTCTGCTCTAAACGAATAGCTAGAGACAAGTTATTTATTTTTGGCATTTTTTTAATTTAATTACAAATTTTGCACAAAATTCATACAAAAATTTTGTTTTTATCAATAATCAACTTTTCTCTAAAAATTGAATAAATAATACACGCATATTATAAATAAAATAACATTGGACAGGTTCCGTATAATTTGAACTACATACGAAAAATGAAAAAATGAAAGAAAATAGTGAAAACCTAACCGAAACTTGAAATCGAGATCATGTTAGCAGACTTGTACTTTACCATTTTGCTACCGATTGCTGTTAGTGTTTACAAATTTTAATATATTTTATATATGATTTGAAAATTGTACAATTATTCAATCAAATTTAATAAATTATATGTTTTCTGATAATAGCGATGGATTAAAAATTAACAATATAATTATAGAAGTTTTTTTAATCATTTATTTATTTATTTGTTAAATTAAAATTCATCAATATTACTAGCAAAAATACAATTCGTTGAATACGATAGAATAATTGATAAACAATTTTTAGATTGCATGTACGAAATAAAAAATAATACGTTGATACATATATAACAGTCGTTGATAGCAAAGTGGTAAACTACAAATCTGCTAATATGAAGGTTTCCGGTTCAAATCACGGTTAGGTCAATATTTTTTTTTATTTTTCGTATATGGTTCAAATTCTATGGAAGCTGTCCACGTTATTTTATTCATGATATGCCTATATTATTTATTTATTCAAATTTTAAGAAAAAGTCGATTGTTGAGTACAACATTTGTACAAATTTCATGCAAATTTTGTATAAAATGTATACAGAATTTATACATATAATATTATTTATATAATACTTGTACCAAATTTATACAAATTTTGTACACATTTTTTCAAAGAAAATATGTACGATTTTTGTATGAATATTACACAAGGTTTATACAAATTTTGTATTTATTTTAGTACAAATGTCGTACAGGTCTTGTACAAAATTTATATACTTATTTTCAGTGAGAACAGGATTCAGGATTTCACTTGTTAAAATCCATTGGAATTTTCGTCGGTACATCCCGTCATTCGCGGTCACCCATAAGGCTCTCTCTATATAAGATACAAGGGTCAGAAAATCGCACGGTATTTTGGCACAGTCCGAAGTTTCGCTTTGTTCCAATTCTGTACTAACAATAATTAAAAGCAATTTGACAATAGCTTTGATATGTCGGAGTCGTAACATGTAAACACAGTAGATTAGAAGAAAAAAAATATATAAATAAAAATAATATTGATCTGTAAAACTACACAAAATAACAATAACAATGAAAAAAGTTAACTTAGTAAATAAATTAGTTACTTTCTTATTATTATTTTAACTCTTACATATATTTCATTAATAAATGTATTTTATTATTAATCAATTTCAATTTTTATTTTCTTTATCCAAAAAACTGTTCCTCCTACATCTTATATTAAAGGTAGTGTAACTTTCAATTTCAAATTATTTTAATATATTAACAACCTGCACATTTTACAACATATATCTAATTTCGAAATATTCTACAAATAGTTTGCAATAAAATGAAATTTTTGTATAATAAATTATTTTACATCTGTTTTATAATTAATAGTAAGTAATACTAAGAAATTAGCCTGAATCATGATTATAATACATAAAATGGCGTCAGTGAACATTGGTGACGTAAGGGTACATCTACAGCAAAATATTCATGCTTCGTATCATTTCGTGAACAGGCACTGATCTCAATGTATTATTAAAAAATGTAGCACTGAATACAACACTAAGTATAATAGATGATTTCCAAAGTTAAATTCGTAAAAATATTCATAAAATAATATCAATAATGATTGATTCTTATTAAACTGTACATATTATATTATTCGGTCCATATAGCCTGTTCAGTTAATTGCTTGAAGATGGTTCTATAGTTTCACCACCACGTATCTGACCCCATCCGATAAGACGCCAATGTTTCTCAACTCTTCTAGAGAGTGCAATTTTCTCATCAATCTCTGTGCAAACTGGATTCGTCAAACTAATTTTTGCAAGATCAGCTTTTGTTGCTAGAACACGTCCTCCAGTGCTTAGTGAACCAATATTCACCAGAAGTACTTCATTTCTCGATAGTTTAGGTACCTTGGCACCTTTTTTGTCTCCTTCAGTTCTAACTCCCAATAGACGCTTCAGGAGATAGTACGATATTTCTAATTCGATAAATATTTTTGGCAAAGCACCAACAGCTCCCAAAATCTGACCAACCAGACGATCTGCTCTACATAATGTTGGTTCAATTTTTGTACCAACTCCAATCAATCCACCCGGGACAGCAAATTGTAGTTCATTTTGCTCAGCAAATAAAGATACAATTCTTGAAAATATGGGCTTACAAGTCAATTGACCTTCACTATCTTTGGATACAACTCCTGGGCGTACCTCAATTTCCATTCCAACTTTGAGTACACCTTTGAGAATACTACCACCAGCAACACCACCTTTCAAATCATCAACTTCACATCCAGGTTTGTTAACATCAAAAGATCTGATAACAATCAAACGTGGTTCTGACTCAAAATCTCGCATGGGAACTGGAATCTTCTTAACAATATATTCACACAGGACTTCAATGTTGTATTTCAGTTGTGCAGAAATGGGGATAATAGGAGCTCCCTCAGCAACAGTACCTTGAACAAATTTCAGAATCTGTTCATACTGTTCCTTGGCTTGTCCCTCTTTAACCAAATCTATTTTATTCTGTAATATAACAATGTGCTTCAGCTTCATGATTTCAATAGCTGCTAAATGTTCAGATGTTTGTGGCTGTGGACACGATTCATTGCCAGCTATTAATAATAATGCAGCATCCATAACAGCTGCTCCGTTCAACATAGTCGCCATAAGAATATCGTGGCCAGGGCAATCAACGAAGGATACATGTCGCACCAATTGAAACCGCCCTGTGCAATTTGATCTGAAGCATTGGAAGGAATCATCTTTACTGGAACCACCGGAAATATAACATGTTGGTCTAGGACATCTCTCATTGTCACATTTATAAATTTTAGCATTGGCATAACCAAGCTTGATCGTAATGTTCCTCTCCAACTCATTTTTGAAACGCACAGTCTGTACACCGGATATGGCTTTAACGATGGTTGACTTACCATGTGCTACATGACCAATAGTTCCTATGTTAATCGTTGCCTGTCGACTTATAACTTCTTTCGACAATGCCGTGAGTTTCGACACATTCAGTTTAGTTAGATCTTGTTTATATAAGTTGGGTTGACCTGTCGTCACTCCTACATTTTCTTCGCCTCCCATATTTTATAATAATTACTTGCTCTTTCAACAAAATATTCCACTCAATAACACACTATAATACCTTGTTCAGTTTGTCACTTACAAGATGTTGATAAAAGTTCGTATTTGCCCAAATGCTGAGCAAAACTGGTATGGACACTGTGAAATAACTTAACTTATCAAGGTTTAAGTTTTTTAGGAACAATTAATTCTATGTAACTAGGATCTTGGCAACGATAACCTATACCTTGTACCAACTATCTTAAACGTGAATAGGAAAGAGTAAGCATGGATTGCATCATGAAGCGGCTTTTCAGGAGCCAAGCTAAGGTTACAATAAAATTAGAGTAATGTCAAGTATGACGTCAGATAACGTAATATGATATTTTTTGTAATTTTATGAATTTAACTGTGGAAATCATCTATTATACTTAGTGTTGTATTTAGTGCTACAATTTTTAATAATACATTGAAATCAGTGCTTGTTCACGAAATGATACGAAGCATGAATATTTTGTTGTAGATATACCCTTACGTCACCAATGTTCAATGGCGCCATTTTATGTATTATAATCATGATTCAGGCTAATTTCTTAGTATTACTTACTATTAATTATAAAAAAAGATGTGAAATACTTTATTATACAA
The DNA here is from genome assembly GCF_024137745.1 of Phymastichus coffea. Taxonomy (NCBI): domain Eukaryota; kingdom Metazoa; phylum Arthropoda; class Insecta; order Hymenoptera; family Eulophidae; genus Phymastichus; species Phymastichus coffea. The sequence goes on along the minus strand of NW_026706896.1, from coordinate 625,491 downwards.
AAACTTCATTTTATTGCAAACTATTTGTAGAATATTTCGAAATTAGATATGTGTTGTAAAATGTGCAGGTTGTTAATATATTATAACAATTTGAAATTGAAAGTTACACTACCTTTAATATAAGATGTAGGAGGGACAGTTTTTTGGATAAAGAAAATAAAAATTGAAGTTGATTAATAATAAAATACATTTAATAATGAAATATATGTAAGAGTTAAAATAATAATAAGAAAGTATCTAATTTATTTATTAAGTTAACTTTTTTCATTGTTATTGTTATTTTGTGTAGTTTTACAGATCAACATTAGTTTTATTTATATATTTTTTTTCTTCTAATCAACTGTGTTTACATGTTCCGACTCTGACATATCAACGCTATTGTCAGATTGCTTTTAACTATTGTTAGTACAGAATTGGAACAAAGCAAAATATCGGACTGTGGCAAAATACCGCGCGATTTTCTGACCCTTGGATCTTAGATGAAGAGAGCCTAAAATATACGATCGTACTGCTGTCGTTGATCCCAGATTGAGAGTTATAATATGATACACCTTCGGCATAATTTTACGAAAATTCTTGTTAAATCTGTATGCGTTGGAAACTTTGTCTCTGTAAATAACAATTACTAGCGGCCCTACTAATATACCAGCAATTAGGATCGGTCAAAAATAGGCGAAAATGGTCAAAGAGCATTGGAATTTCACAGATTAAATAATAAAAGTTGCGTAAGTTTTCAAGGTTTAAGTTTCTTAGCATCGACATAATCCAAGACTTTCCAGTTGGATTTAATCTTTACGTACACGTAGGTTTTCTAGGTCTGATTTTATTGGTCAACCAAAGAGTAGTTCTATCGTCAAATAGAGTATTGACCGCTGGTGCATTCTCCACATGTGTGTGCATATATACATGTTTAACAATGGGGGTCCGATATGAGTAGCTTACAGTGCCGAAGCTTTGGCGTTTTGGTTCACAATAAATTCCATGCTCGTCATTGATTTATACTCTTTGCAAGTGGCTCTTTGCACTTTGACAGTGGAATGAACCATATTAAAGAAAATCTGACGATTACCGGTGATGTTTATAACGTGTAAAAGCCTGTCGAAGGTCAGGGTACGTTTTTCATTTGATTTATCATTCAAAATCCACGAAGTTTTGTCAGGGTCACGTTCAAATCGAAGAATCTTTTGGAAGCACCTATTATTCAACCAAACTTCTTTCAACATCTGTCAAACGTGGAAAGCATTTTCGAGGGTATCAAGCACGCGACCAGCATATCCTAAACGGGGTCGTTCGCTGCTTACGGAACTCACCTGCATGATATAAAAATTCCAAGCTGCATGAGATTAGAATTGTCAGCAACAATTATTGGCATTGCGCCATCAGGCAGTTATCAACTGTGATGAATCACGAAATCAAAACTGCCAAAATGGGACTGAGTGATGATCCAACTGCTGTCGTAGATCCACAATTGAAAGTGTACAGTGTAAAGACATTTTGAGAGTCGTAGATGCCTTAATTATGCCGACTATTCTCACTATTCATACCAATGTTGTTTACATGATTGGAGAGATATGATTAAGCATTATGATTATGATTATGCATTATGATTAACTGCTGATATGATTAAGCAAATGTGGTTAAATACAAAATAATTTTTCGCATATAAATTCGAATTGACGTATCTCATCGTCCGATATTTATTTCTATACAAAATTTACTTATTACAAGAACAATTGATTAGGTGTCTACCTATGGCTCAAAATTTAACTTATTTATATAAAATTTAAATGAACTTAGAGCAGTAATGTTGCTATTGGATATTCAACTTTATGTGTTACAGGCACTTATTTAACATAATAATCGAAGAATGTAGAATATAACTCATTATTATCAGATGTTAATTGACAAAAAATGCTTTCTGATTAAACCTATTGAAGTATTAGAGTACCAACACAATCCAAAAAATGATTTAATTTAAATATATTATGATAGAAAAACTATACAATATGTAGATAGCTTACCAGAAAATAAAAATAATAAAAATTAGTTATGATAACCAAAAAAGAGTAATATATATAGAAATATGTCTGAAAACGGAAAAAAATGTTTTATCGTTTCATCAAAATTCTCTTAAAATTGTTTAACTTGATAGGTAATATAAATAGAAGATAGAAACAATTATTAATAATATCCATAATGACTTATTCGTATTAAACTGTGCATATTATATTATTCGGTCCATATAGCATGTTTAATTAATTGCTTGAAGATGGTTCTATTGTTTCACCACCACGTATCTGACCCCATCCGATAAGACGCCAATGTTTCTCAACTCTTCTAGAGAGTGCAATTTTCTCATCAATCTCTGTGCAAACTGGATTCGTCAAACTAATTTTTGCAAGATCAGCTTTTGTTGCTAGAACACGTCCTCCAGTGCTTAGTGAACCAATATTCACCAGAAGTACTTCATTTCTCGATAGTTTAGGTACCTTGGCACCTTTTTTGTCTCCTTCAGTTCTAACTCCCAATAGACGCTTCAGGAGATAGTACGATATTTCTAATTCGATAAATATTTTTGGCAAAGCACCAACAGCTCCCAAAATCTGACCAACCAGACGATCTGCTCTACATAATGTTGGTTCAATTTTTGTACCAACTCCAATCAATCCACCCGGGACAGCAAATTGTAGTTCATTTTGCTCAGCAAATAAAGATACAATTCTTGAAAATATGGGCTTACAAGTCAATTGACCTTCACTATCTTTGGATACAACTCCTGGGCGTACCTCAATTTCCATTCCAACTTTGAGTACACCTTTGAGAATACTACCACCAGCAACACCACCTTTCAAATCATCAACTTCACATCCAGGTTTGTTAACATCAAAAGATCTGATAACAATCAAACGTGGTTCTGACTCAAAATCTCGCATGGGAACTGGAATCTTCTTAACAATATATTCACACAGGACTTCAATGTTGTATTTCAGTTGTGCAGAAATGGGGATAATAGGAGCTCCCTCAGCAACAGTACCTTGAACAAATTTCAGAATCTGTTCATACTGTTCCTTGGCTTGTCCCTCTTTAACCAAATCTATTTTATTCTGTAATATAACAATGTGCTTCAGCTTCATGATTTCAATAGCTGCTAAATGTTCAGATGTTTGTGGCTGTGGACACGATTCATTGCCAGCTATTAATAATAATGCAGCATCCATAACAGCTGCTCCGTTCAACATAGTCGCCATAAGAATATCGTGGCCAGGGCAATCAACGAAGGATACATGTCGCACCAATTGAAACCGCCCTGTGCAATTTGATCTGAAGCATTGGAAGGAATCATCTTTACTGGAACCACCGGAAATATAACATGTTGGTCTAGGACATCTCTCATTGTCACATTTATAAATTTTAGCATTGGCATAACCAAGCTTGATCGTAATGTTCCTCTCCAACTCATTTTTGAAACGCACAGTCTGTACACCAGATATGGCTTTAACGATGGTTGACTTACCATGTGCTACATGACCAATAGTTCCTATGTTAATCGTTGCCTGTCGACTTATAACTTCTTTCGACAATGCCGTAAGTTTCGACACATTCAGTTTAGTTAGATCTTGTTTATATAAGTTGGGTTGACCTGTCGTCACTCCTACATTTTCTTCGCCTCCCATATTTTATAATAATTACTTGCTCTTTCAACAAAATATTCCACTCAATAACGCACTATAATACCTTGTTGAGTTTGTCACTTATAAGATGTTGATAAAAGTTCGTATTTGCCCAAATGCGGAGCAAAACTGGTATGGACACTGTGAAATAATTTAACTTTTCAAGGTTTAAGTTTCTCAGAAGCAACTAATTCTGTATAATTAGGAGCTTCGCAACGATAACCTATACCTTGTACCAACTACCGTAAACGTGTATAGGAAAGAGAAGCATGGATGCATCATGCAGCGGCTTTTCAGGAGCCAAGCTAATGTTACAGTAAAATTAGAGTAACGTCAACTATGACGTCAGATAACGTAATATGACATTTTTTGTAATTTTATGAATTTAACTGTGGAAATCATCTATTATACTTAGTGTTGTATTTAGTGCTACAATTTTTAATAATACATTGAAATCAGTGCTTGTTCACGAAATGATACGAAGCATGAATATTTTGTTGTAGATATACCCTTACGTCACCAATGTTCAATGGCGCCATTTTATGTATTATAATCATGATTCAGGCTAATTGCTTAGTATTACTTACTATTAATTATAAAAAAAGATGTAAAATACTTTATTATACAAAAACTTCATTTTATTGCAAACTATTTGTAGAATATTTCGAAATTAGATATGTGTTGTAAAATATGCAGGTTGTTAATATATTATAACAATTTGAAATTGAAAGTTACACTACCTTTAATATAAGATGTAGGAGGAACATTTTTTTTGGATAAAGAAAATAAAAATTGAAGTTGATTAATAATAAAATACATTTATTAATGAAATATATGTAAGAGTTAAAATAATAATAAGAAAGTAACTAATTTATTTACTAAGTTAACTTTTTTCATTGTTATTGTTATTTTGTGTAGTTTTACAGATCAATATTATTTTTATTTATATATTTTTATAATAAACGAGTAAAAGTTCAACGTCATGAAATAAATGGTGGCCCTGAAAAGGGCCGATTATTGGTAGTAAGGAGTAGGAATTTAAGATGAGCTCTTTTCGGTCTTCTTTGGTAAGAGGACTGCCTGAATGTTGGGCAAAACACCTCCTTGAGCAATGGTGACACCAGACAACAGTTTGTTTAATTCCTCGTCATTGCGGATGGCCAATTGGAGATGACGTGGGATAATTCTGGTTTTCTTATTATCGCGAGCGGCATTACCTGCCAACTCCAAAACTTCAGCAGCCAAATATTCCATTACAGCTGCCAAGTATACTGGAGCACCAGCACCAACACGCTCAGCATAATTACCCTTACGAAGAAGACGATGGATGCGTCCAACGGGAAATTGAAGTCCAGCCCTGGTTGATCGGGTTTTTGACTTTCCCTTAACTTTACCACCACCTTTTCCACGTCCAGACATGATGAGTAGATCACGAAATGTAAGTCAAAGAGCACGAAGTACGTAATAATACGTCAAGTTTCTGATTGGGATCGTTTTTACGGCTTTATACTATCCCCGTATAGTCCTGCGCACCAATGAGCTTCATAAAACTAATCCCCACTCTCACATGAAGTAAAATTAACTGAATAGTAGGGTACATGTTGCGTTCCCCCTCTCTGCAACAAAGCTGCATTGTGATTGGTGCGATGGAACTTCCATTTACGAAATAAAAGCAAAACAGAATGATCGTACAGCAATATTTCCTTGTGTTTGGAATAGTCTAGTACAGTCCAATCCTCGAAGATGCCTCCTAAAACCAGTGGTAAAGCTGTGAAGAAGTCGGGCAAGGCCCAGAAGAACATCACTAAGGGTGATAAGAAGAAGCGTGGAAAGAAAAGGAAGGAATCCTACGCTATTTACATCTACAAGGTTCTCAAGCAAGTTCATCCCGATACTGGTGTGTCTAGTAAGGCAATGAGCATTATGAACAGTTTCGTAAACGATATTTTCGAGCGCATTGCTGCCGAAGCTTCTCGTTTGGCTCATTACAATAAGAGATCCACTATTACATCCCGGGAAATCCAAACTGCTGTCAGACTTCTTCTTCCTGGTGAACTTGCTAAGCATGCCGTCTCCGAAGGCACCAAAGCTGTTACTAAATACACTAGCTCTAAATAAATTGACTACCTCATTTGACTCTATTTTTAATCGGCCCTTTTCAGGGCCACCAATATTTCAAACGTAAATCAAACCTTGCCTAATTGTATGACTGCTGAGTACATAGTGCTAAATATTAAATAACATACGAATTTAATATAAAAATTGTTTAAAATAACCAGGATGAAATAAATTATTCAATTAACCTATTTGACTTATATGTAAAATATGAATATAAGAAAATCAACCAAAATATGAATAGCTTGGTAGAAATCATAATTATAATTTGTTTGATTGTGATAATGTAATTTTATGAAAATTATCTTATTTAAATTTTTCATTAAATGTAATTAAATAGTATTTCAATCAATAAATTAAATTTTATAATAAAGATAGTATTGTGTACAATTAAATGGAAGGATAAATAAATAATTGGTAAATATATTTATAAAATATATATATCTATAATTAAATTACAATTGATTTTGTTGATTTCGCCAAAGAATCACAAGTCCTTGATGATCTCCAGAAGCCAAAAGAGATTCATCATAATTAAAACACAATGATAGAGTAGGTGCAGAATGTCCAAGCAATCTATTTACTTGAGCTGATCTTCCGTCTTTCACTGAGTCCAATAAATGAATTGAACCATCTTCGGAACCAGTAGCTATTAGTGATGTACTAATTTGAGGACAGAATGTTGAACAAATCATATGTTGCCTGCAAATATGTAATATTTAAAATATATCTATTAAATAACGGTTCTCTTTGGTGACAATTTTTATTAAAAAATAAAATTAATTTTTATATAACATTACAACATCTTATATATAGCTTTCATAATATTAAAAATATACTTGTACATAACATACCTATGTTTAATTGGATATCTTTTCCACAGCACTAAACCACCTTGCTCATCTGATACATGATACAATAATGCAGCATTACATGCACTGCTAACAAGTAATGTTGGCCATGGAAATTCTTTTGATAACCAAGGACGCCATGACAAACTAGATACTAATCCTCCTGTACTTTCCATTCTTCGCAATTTAGTTAAGCGTCCTAAACCAGATTCTAATCGAAATGACATAATTATTCCCCTGTCATTTCCTACCCAAATTAAAAAGCCACCACTTTCCTCACAAGTAAGTGCGGTAATCTAAAATAATATGAACATTATATTTGTTACATACTGTATCATGAAATGTTAATACAAGATAATTTTTAAAACACTTTAAGAACTAATAATAAACTTTGATACATATACATTCTTTATGCTATGTAAAACTAAGAAAAATAAATTTATTAACAACTTTAATAATTCAATATTATATAATTGTAAAATATACATATTAATATAATAATATATTTCAAAATTGTTGTATTAATAGAAAAAGATAAGCTATACCAATTTAAAATATACATACTTTGCCTCCAATTTTAACTGAACCACCACGAGTATATTTGCCCGTAGAAACATTTAAAATTTGTAATAGTCCTTGAGAATTTCCAGCTAAAACTAAATTATTATTTGTAGGAGCAAATGTGCAACACAAAGTTTCAGCTCTCAATTGGTCACCAACAACTCTTAAACAATCCGACTTGGAATCTGAATGTATTCTCCATAATCTAATTGTACCATCTAGAGATGAGGAGACTAAAAGATCATTACTCATGCTCCAATCTATTGCTGTAACACCTTTCTGATGACCTTGTAATAATTCAACAACTTTAGGTGGGTTAGTTGTTGCTTCACATATTGATATCGTTCCATCAAATGAAGCACAACAAAACCGTGACCGATCATTATTAGCAAATTTAAGCATTGAAATAGCACCTGAGTGCTGGTCAAAAACATGATGAACACCAGCAAAACTTTCTGCAGTAGACTTTTTATTTGCTGCATTTACTTTTGCTTTAATTTCAAGACTTTTTTCTGAAGGTAAACTTGATGTCTCTAGGCAAGTACCATACCTACGACGAAGAAGTTCAGATCGTAATTTTAAATATCGATATTGTAATTCGGGATCTTTACAAGGCTTTTCACGCAATAATTGATTTCTTCTACGTATATACAACATACCTATAAACATAAGAATAAGTTTTAATGAATAAATAACATTAACATAAAGTCATTAAGTAAACCAAGTTGTTTATACCCAGACTTGAATTATTCACAGCGCGCTGTGAATTATATTTAGCATCAAGGGCAAAGACCTGTTGATGCCAGGTTGTAATCATTTTGTTTGGTGTTGACGAACTAGACCTCATATCTATTACCATGATCCTACAGCTACTCAAGAATAGTATTTTCTACCTTTCCAATTAGCACATGAACATTTTTTCAGGTCAATTTACGTCGCTTACACTTTCGTATATATCACATAAGAACACCAAAAGTTCACTTATTTCAAGATCCATGGGAAATTCTTTGATACTGTAAAATTGTTAGTAAATGAATATTAGAAATTATATATGAAGAAAGGAAAAAAATTCCATCTCTACCTTATTGTCAGATCACGTAATCATTAAGAATCGTATTTATCCTTCACTAAATTATTTATTTAAGATAAATTTGATACTAGATTGAATACTTATTGTATTTAGTACGATTCATTGAATAATGCATGATTGAAAACAAAATGTAGCGTTCTGCTCGACTCAATCGTTCAATCTCAATGTTTTTCGAAAGGTTAGGCTGGCTTGCATATATGTATGTATAATTATTGTCTATATGAAACGTGTATATATATATATATATATACATATATATGTATGTATGTATGTATACATATGTATTCTCGAGAAGGAATGAAGAAACTCAGCGGAAAATCGACGAAATCAATCCGGAAAAGTTTAAAAAACCGCTTAATTGACAAGGATATAAACACTCATTTATAAATATACACAATTTAGTTTTTATTAATAAAAAAATGCCAAATGTTGAACACTCCCAAATTAGTAGAAATTGAATCTGCGAAATATTCCCTTTCAAAAATATCAAGTTTTTATGTAAGAACTTATACGTAATTCCTTATAATTATTTCTAACGAATAAAAAGTAACACACACACACGCATACACACACGCACGTACACACACACATATTGTTAATTTGAAATTAATTACTATTATTAGTAAACATATAGTTCATTAAATATAATTGAATAATTGAACAATTTTCGAATTATGTGTAAAATACATTCAGATTAATAACTAAGGTAGCTACGGTCATCGGTAGCATGTGATAAAGTGTTGAAGTTATAACATATGACGGAGATCTTGGGTTCGAGTCTCGCTCAAGTTGGTAATTTTGTCTTATTTTTTTCATTTTCCATATATAGTTCATCTTTTATGAAAACTGTTTACGTTATTTTATCTATATATGTGTGTATTATTTATTTATTGAAATGTTGAGTATTGAGTACAAAATTTGTACCATTTCGTGCAAGTTTTGTATAAAATTTATACAAAAGTCGTACCAAACTTATACTAATTTGGTACATATTCTATACAAAATATGTAATTTATTTCCAGTGGGTAACAATTCAATACATTCAATTACTTGAAAACCAAATTAAAACGTTACGCAAATTCAATTTCTATTGATATGGAAGTGTTAAACCTTAAAGATTTTTTATCAACAAAATCTTAATTACATGGAATTTTTAATATATTTACTACTTTTACTAATCACGCGTAAATTTTCTATAATTCTTCATATCAATTTTTGTCAATTTCCTGCTAAGTTTTTGCATCCAAGCATGCAGCCAGACAGTAATAAGTATAATAGGAAAAATAAACAATTTAATAAATTCATGAATAATGTACCAATTTATTTATATTCATTATTACATGTACATAGCACATAAAAGTTTAATAAAAAGTATATTTTATATAAAAAATATGTAATTTCCTATTTAATGGATTTGTTTTTCTTTACAAAAATAAAAACAGCATTAATTAAAGAATTCAACATATATTTCTATAAAATTTACATTTTATCATAATTTTATCCAATTTTTACTATGAGATATTGCAATTTCATTTCAAACATGAAAGTGAATGTATAATGATATTTAAATTGGTATTCTTATGATAACCAAACAAAAAAAGACAAACCATTTATATCTTAGATATCTTAATATCTTAACATATTTTAATAAATTGTATGAATTACAATTTATAATTTAAAGACCTATTTAATCTGTAATTACATACAGAAACTTAAAAACTTAAAATAATTTAATGCTTTCGACGTTTTGCATCTTTATCATCCTTTTTAGGCTCTTCTTTTCGTTTTGCTGTAGTACTACCACTAGCAGTTTTAGCTTCTTTCAAAAATCGATCCAAACCAAATGGATCTTCTTCTTCTTTCTCAAACTGTACAGGACCAGAACGAGCTGCTCCAGTTCTATCTGTACCACTGAATTCCTTATCAGGTACAAATCTGCTTGTGGTTTTCAATTTTTCTAAGTCATCTCCATAAGCATCTTGATCTATGTTTTTATTTGGTCGATAAATTTGTGATCCAATAGAACTGTTATTTCTCCAAGGTTGGTCATACACATTATACTCATCGTCATGAGCATAACCACTGTCCATACCCTTAGTTGTGTTGAAAAGCCTTTGATCAAATGCTTGATCTCCAGTCATATTGGTATTCTTAGCTGGCATGCCAAGTGCTATCTGCTCACTAATATCTCTTTCCCTTTCCCTTTGTAGTCTTGATCTCTTATCTGGAGCAGCTCTTGCTAAATTGCGTTCACGAGCGCGATCTTTGTGTCGTTCCTGCCGCAGTTGTTCTCGCTCGCGGATATCCTCGCTTTTATCTATAAAAATTAATGAAGTTGTATAAAATTAATGAAGCTGTATAAAATAACTGTTACAACAATTAAAAAAGTTTCAAATTTATACTCACCTAAAGCAGCAGCTGTTCTCAATCCTGCACGTTCTTCTCTGGCTTTCTGAGCAAGTTGTCTTAAATGATCTTCTTTCTTTTCTTTTTCTTTTTGAGCTAATTTCTTTTCCACTTGTGCCCTCATTTCAACAGCCTCTCTAGCTTTTCGATCAGCAATGTACAAAGCTTCAGCTAATTTAGCAAAGTTTTCATTGACATGCAGTTGTTGCAATCCTCTTCCATCAGCAGCTAATCTTTTATCTAACGGAATTGTGTAACCTTTTGCATTTTTCCAATTACTTATACATGGAGGAATTTTCCAATCTTTTTGTTCTTTGACTGTTACTTTTCTGGTAGGAGAATGCATAACTGGTGCTGGTGGAGATGGAGGTCCCCTTGGAATTTTTTTGTTTATCTTGAACTTTGGTGGCTCCATAGGATCAACTTGTGTTTCAACCATTCGTATTACTCTTTGTTTTGCACCAGAATTGAAATTTTGACCTTGTTGTGATGGTGTGTATCTAATATATTGAGCTGGACCTTGTTTTTCTGCACGTCTGACAGGCATAGCAGCAGCAATTTTGTTTTCAATAATTTTTTCCAATGCCCTCTTGGTTCTTTCTGTTGTTTCTTCAGCAACTTCTTGCGATGGCTTCTGTAAACTTGGATCATCTTCACTTAAAATTTCAGATGGTAACAAGTCTGTTAACTTGCTGTAAACTATTTTGTCTTTTGAATGTCCCTGTCGAGCAATTAAATCATATTTCACTTTTCCTTGCGAATCAAGTTGGACAGCAAGAGCATTGCTGGTAGTTTCTTTTCCTTTTGCCCCCATACCAAGAGGGTATTGAGCCACATGAATTTCGGGAAAGGCACCTCCATCTCCATAATCTTCCTCTGTTCTTGGGATCCATCCTTTTCTCTGACCATAAGGTGGTGCACTTACCACTGCTTTGACCAAAGCAGAAACAGGCCTTTGGCGAAGTTTTGCTTCGCGTGCTTCATCGTCTCTATCCCAAACCACTTGGCTTGGCTGTGGCAGTAAACTGAAAATGATCATATCACCAAAAATATAAGCTAAAAAGAATCCTCTAAGATGTATCTGGTTGAGGTTAGGTTAGACGTAAATGTGATTACCTTGCGAGAGACATATCTAGATGAGAAAAAGCACAATGAAATGATCAACACATATGTCACGTTTGAATATCATATGCTCTAAGATTACATATATTTAATAAAACAAGTAAAAAGCATTTATAATGTTCGTTTTCGCTAACATTTACATTCTGTTAAAGCCCGACCAAAGCTAATGATAATTGCTACCGCCTCTCACTGCTGCTAGCCTGCCACTGAGAAGTTCAGATATTAGCCGCTGCCCAGCTAGTCAGCCATGCGCTGCTATAGCAGTGTTGCCATTTAATTTGTGAAAAAAAAAGAAAGTTTATTTTTATGTCCCGGGAGATATTTAAATACGTTGTATGGATTTTATTATTAATAAATTAATTATTTAACATTAATTCGCAATTTATTTCTTTGATGTAAATATTTAAATGCTAATTGTTTTAGTTTACATTTTTCTTCTAATCAGTGGTTAATATTTGTTATAAATTTGATCGACTTTATTTCAATTAATAGCTTAAAGAGTAATGATATACATAAATTATCTCAACGGATATTTAATTTAGAGATCACATAAGAATATAATTTATGTTTTTAGCAGGGATTTAAATAGCATGTGCATACACACGTTATATATATATATATATATATATATATATATATATAATAACACACCCATTTACACGCATACCTTGTAACATGGAAGACAATACTGTCAATATGGCGACGATGCGCAATAGAAAACTGAAAAAATTGCTAGTATTAAATTAGCAAAATAATCTGCGTTGCAATTAGAAAATAACTATTAAAAATATAATAATAGATTAAGATCATAGTAAATATAGAGATGTCTTCTTGATGACGGGTTCAACGAAGTATTGATCGTATGGATAGGAAATGAATATAGAATTTAGTTATATGTATGGAATATTCTTTTATGTATTTTTCATATTTGAAACCAAATAAAATACACTAAGTGTAGGATAAGTATTTCATGGCATCCACCTACTATTCGACTTCATATTCTAAATGTAGTAATTAAAGAAGTTTTGGTATCAGCTAAGAAAAATATTAAATTCCAGTACTATTCTAATTAATTATTTATCGATTAAATTAAAACTTGTTCAGTTCCATAAAAATAGCATATTTGTATGACAATACTATGAAAGATCAAATACAAACACGTAACTTTGTTAAAATATTAATAATTATGAAACAAATGCAAATAAAAGAATTTAATTGATGAAGTTACGTAATTTAGTTATATTGTGCTAATATATACATTGAATAATGATTTTCAATTTTTTTATTTCAAAATTATATAATTTAAATTTAATCATTTAATAATTTAATTTTATTTATCTTACAAAGTTGGTAATGTACTGATGTTAAAATATCAGCAACCTTTCTAATGATAGATTATTTTTCATTTTATTTTTATTTCATTCTAGAAATAAGATTGTTGAAAAATAAAACAAGTAGACTATTCAACGTTTAAAAAATATTGGTGGCCCTGAAAAGGGCCGATTATAATGGGGGAAGGGTAAAGTTTTAACCGCCGAAGCCGTAGAGAGTACGACCTTGACGTTTCAAAGCGTAGACAACGTCCATAGCAGTAACGGTCTTTCTTTTGGCGTGCTCGGTGTAGGTGACGGCATCACGAATAACGTTTTCTAAGAAGACCTTAAGGACACCACGCGTTTCTTCGTAAATCAAACCAGAAATACGTTTAACTCCACCACGACGAGCTAGACGACGAATAGCTGGTTTCGTGATACCCTGGATGTTATCACGTAACACTTTCCGATGGCGTTTGGCTCCTCCTTTTCCTAAACCTTTTCCTCCTTTACCACGACCAGTCATTTTAAATCGAAGTAAACTGCGTTACTACAAATGAAAGAATGATTTCGACTGACGAAAATCTCGAGTTTTGTTCACTTTGCTTGTGATACCCCCTTCCATAAATTTTCAGCGAATCAGAGCAGACTCACTTGCTGTCTTTGTCTTACTTACGGTTCTTACTCATCGTTAATGATATTCCCACGTTTTTACCGAGTATCATCTCCCACCATCTTGAAACTATCCAACATGAAACAGCAAATGTAAGTGACATCTCCCACCACTTCAAAACTGACCAATCACAAGACGGCTGAAAAATACATAAAAGCAGCATAGTAAAATTTATTCGTTCATTGTCGTCTAAGTTTTCGAACAGAAGACAGCTCTACTGACTCGTCATGGCTCGTACCAAGCAAACTGCCCGCAAATCTACTGGAGGAAAGGCTCCAAGGAAGCAGCTCGCCACTAAGGCCGCTCGCAAGAGTGCGCCAGCAACTGGTGGAGTGAAAAAACCTCATCGTTACAGGCCTGGAACTGTAGCTCTTCGTGAAATCCGGCGTTACCAGAAGAGCACTGAACTTCTGATTCGCAAACTGCCTTTCCAACGATTAGTTCGTGAGATCGCTCAGGATTTCAAAACTGACCTTCGTTTCCAAAGTTCAGCTGTAATGGCTCTTCAAGAAGCTAGCGAGGCTTATCTCGTTGGTCTCTTCGAAGACACCAATCTTTGTGCCATCCACGCCAAACGCGTCACAATCATGCCTAAGGATATTCAGCTGGCAAGACGTATTCGTGGCGAACGTGCTTAAATATCAACTTTGACTCATAATCGGCCCTTTTCAGGGCCACTAAATTTATAACGTTGAACACCTATTAGTCTTGTAATAATTTTTTACGATTAGTAAATAATCGTGTTAAATTAGTTAACTTGTATGTTATAAGTCATAAGTTACTAGTATTAAGTTTTCATATTTAATAATGCTTAATTTCATAAAATTCTAGTGGTACAGTCACGTATTAACTGAATGAGCTACACATCTATATCGATCGTATAACGTGATACACCGTGCCATGTCATGTTATATGCCAACATTTTATGATGGCAACTGACAATTGTGAATACGTTCGCAACTCCTACGTACATTATAATTAAAGGTTTTTAAAAAATTTATAAAATCATTTACATATATCTAAAAAGGTCTTACTACTATTACCTTAAAATATCTACTTAATATCATATTTATGGTTAATCTTATTCAGTTTTTACATTGTATTATATTTTAGTTTATCCATTATAATCTGTTGGTTGCTAATATTAAAAACGAAACATGGGAAATTTATGTAACTGCTGCAAAGGTTCATCGTATGAAGATATTACACCTGATAGAGTGAGTAGTTTTTGTGGTTATATTGATACAATGTACGTATTTCTACTATACATAAATTTTATTATATTAATTAATATTTTGTCCAGCGCTTGGTATTGTTTTATATCTAACAACATAAGATATTTATTACAAGATATAATATTTACTATATTTTCATTTAATTTCGTACATAACATGCTACAACTATTCAATTCCTGATCGTCTAGGATGCTCTTCGTCAACAGCAAGCGGAAGCTGCCGAAAGACGTTTAGCAGAGCAAGAAAGAAGAGGAATTGGAAACATTGATTCTGTGAAACGCAAACAGAAATTAGCTGAAGAACGAGATAGAACAATGAACACAGCAGGAACTTTGAGCAATCAAGGAGGATTAAAGGTAAATTTAATTGTAGTTTTTGTATCAGTAATCATACTCATCATTAATTTTTTTTGCAGTGGCAAGTCAGTTGAATACTACATGTCAGAATATGCATATATAAGTATCAACATTAAGACAAATATATAATCAATGATATCAGAACATTGTAAGTGATATACAGTTTATAAAAAAAAATTAGAAATTAACAGTTGTCATTAAATTCATTATTTGGATCTCAATTCTGTCATTTGATAGTAACCTATTATAATATTGTTAAGTTTACGTTCACTGTTTGTATGAATTAATTTTTTGAATACCGTATTTTCTACTTTCTAAGAATTAAACTAGAAATATTTACATAAGATTCATTAGCAACGTGTATCATTATTTATTTCAAGCTAAGTACTTAATTATTCCAAACATAATTTGGTATGTTCAAGTCAATTGTTTTTTAACAATATATTTGTTACATTATAATGTGATTGATAACTATAGCTAATTACATTATGCAATAATATTTTTACAATGTTCTAGTCCAAAATAACGAATGTTGAGTTGAGTTTCAATAAAATGCAGAATTAATTGCTATTGTTCTATTAAATAATATTATATTATATATTAAATGTTTACTAATATTTTTAAAAATATTTTTTATTTAAAGGTTTTCAATGAAAAATATACAAGAAATTTTATAAACTATCAATAACACTAAGTATCTACAATGTTCAATTAAACATTATTAATTTTTAAAAAATTACAAATTTGGACCAATATAGAAACATCACTAAATAAATAATTTATAAGTAAGCCTATTACAGCAATTATGTCTCACAAGTAGTATTTAAGGTTATACATGTTTTGTTTTATTATATAAAATTATATTAATATTACTTGTATTATTTCACAGCTTCGTAATAAATTTGGAATATTCCAAAAAAATTGTTATTTATTATCTATTTTATAGTACACAAACTACTAAAAAATTAATACAATAGCTATATAAAATCAATGATCATGTAAAAAGTCCTACACATTTTTTTATTACAAATGATGGTTTTTCAAGTGTGTACACAAAGGAGTAATAAATAATCTAAGAGATATTAGACAGTAAAAAATTATTTTAATCTCTTACGGATATTATTTTTATTACATTATAAATTTTTAATATATGTAGAAATGCATACAGAAATTAAATTTATATTTTCTTTACATTTAAATATACTTCATCTTGAACATAAGCTATGAGACTATGCTGCATATTTTTTTATCTAAGGCAGTCTTACATATTGCAATAAATGTTTGACATTGCATTCAATCATTTATTTTTGGACTACATCAGGCTTTATAATTTATGTATTCAGTCTACATATGCAGGCATATATGTTTTCAATAAAATTTTTTAAGAGCTACAATTTTGTACTAATTTTTGTTAATAATTAATGTAAGGTAAGATACTTTATCGATGTAGGTGTATATTTAAATGATATAGATTTCAATAATTTATATTTAAGAATAAGAAATTTTTCAATTTTTCAATTATTTATAAATACGTTTCGTATACTCTCATTTTATTAGAAAACTTATATTTTAAATATATTTTTTACAATCTTTAGTAAAGATATAGTTTTATAATATATAATAAGTATAAAGTTATATATTTATAATATTTAATATTGCAGTAATAAAGGTCTTCATTGTCTAAAATAAATTATATACTTTTGTAACTTACAATTGTATACTGCTGAAATATATCCAGTTATACAAATATGAAAATAATTTCCGCTTTATTCATTTTCATTTGAAGGTATCATAGTACGTATGTTTTATATTGTCGCCAGTAATTAAATCAAATTAAATTAATGGCATATAAGGAATGTTTAAAGAATAATATTTATGACAATTGTATTCAATACAACCATGAAGTCACTTTACTTTTTTCTTTAAATGTTTTAATATGTTGTATAGTAAATTGCTTAATTTTAATTTTGTACTGTTAATTTTATTCGAATTATAAAATTAAATATAAAAATTCAAATAAAATTTGATTTTCTTTGTTTTGCAAAAACACCGATAAATACCGTAAAGTCTGTTTCGGACGCTTTACAAATAAAGTTAGCAACCAGAACAAATTTTCGATATCAAAAATATATATTCGAATTTGATTTACTGGTAAATAGGCCAAAATATATATTACGATCTTCAGTATTTTACATAGCGACGTTATCGCCAATTATACATCAAAAGATTGAATTGAATCTTATATTATACAAAATGAGTATCTAAAATCTATCAGCAAAATGTCAAATTTTTCCAATTCTATGTACCGACCATGATCTAAATAATTTCTTCGTCGATCTCTTAATTTCTCGCCCATGAGCTATCTGGATCTCGAGAGAAGCACCATTATTCAAGGCAAGCCATGTGCGAACTTCGCTTGTTACTGATGATGCTCCTAA
Source organism: Phymastichus coffea (assembly GCF_024137745.1). Taxonomy (NCBI): domain Eukaryota; kingdom Metazoa; phylum Arthropoda; class Insecta; order Hymenoptera; family Eulophidae; genus Phymastichus; species Phymastichus coffea. The sequence goes on along the minus strand of NW_026706896.1, from coordinate 607,660 downwards.
AAATTAATTATTGTGTTATTATTTTTAAAACCGATACTTAAAAATTATATAAAATTTATCATTCACTCATTAGAAGGGACAAAGAAATCTATTGAAAAAGAGTAATATATATTTTAATACAGCATTAAAGACTTAAAAAAGTTGGAAAAAATCTTAACTTGAATAAAATGATTTTGAAGTGCAATTTCATTAGCGCGAAAATCAAACTGTCAGAGGGGCTGAACTTTACAATAATGATATATATCACGCAAAATGCTCTCACCTAGAAGCTCGTGCAAAGTAATCCTCCTACTGGCAAGCAATTCTTTACTAGCACTACGAATCTCAAAAACAAGCATCGACTGCCTGGGTATGGAGTCGTGATCCAATTGGAAGTCAATGCAAAATTGTGGATTTGGCATAGCGGGCAGTAATCGCGATTTAGCGATAGTTTTTCCACCGGTCATCGAGTGATTCATTTTTTCTGGACTTGTGCAACTAAACAAAAGTGAAATTCCACGAATAAAGGATACATCTCATGCTCGGTTGATTATAAAATACAAACTTTTGAAATTTAACGCGGCAGTAAAGTTGAGCAATGTGTGCCACATGAAGTCCTTGTGCCTGAAGTACTTTGCCTTCAACCCCGGCATATTTTTCTCGTAACCCGTTAATAACTTTTGCATCTGTAAATGTCACTAATATCATGATTTACTGATAACAGTGTACGTCAAAAAAAAATAAAACAAAAAATTGTTAAGGATTAGAAACTTTTATGTAATACCATTTTGCCGGTGCTTGGGCTTTGGGCTGTTGTGGCGACTCTGTCGAGCAAGCATGTCAGGTTGAGAGACTGCATGAGAAAGCACTGCTGAGCTTTGCATTATCTCCGTCGCGTCCAACTCACTGCCTCTCGGTTCCAAACTCAATGTTACTCCTTTGTTCGATTCCTTTTCTTCGATGTTTACTTCGGAACGGAATCTCCGTAGTCTCAAGCCTCGTTTCATCTGCATAAATAATTGTACCAAATCAGAACATTAAACGTTTACTGGCACGATTATTCATTTCAATATCACAAACCTTTTGTTTCATTGCACGGAAACTGTTATACTGAGGCGTTTTCTTTCCAAAACTTTGATCGGGGCTAGGTGACAAGCTGTGATGACTCGATGACATTTTCGATTTCGAATCGTCAGTCTCGTCGGCACAATCACTTTGTTCTCCGTTTCTCTTCCGACTCCAATGATTCGTTGACGCTTCGCTACTTTCATCAAAATCTTTGGCTTTTGCGAACAATTTGCCAGCTACGCAAAAGAATCGTATTAATTCCTCGTAAATAACATTGCCTGCCAATCGAAAAACTTACGAGTGTGATTTGCATGTCTCAAATGATTATTCGATGGCGACGAATGCGTTGAATGATTTTCGGGAATCTTAGGTACTTTGATCAAAGTTACAGTTCTCGGTGGAGGTGGCGGCGGAACAACTGGCTCTAGGTGTAACCTCATCCGCGATTTCTCCATGGACGGTCTTCGTATGATATTCGTGGTTATCGGTACCGGGGTTTCGTGCAGCTCGCTGGGTCTCGTCGAGGCTTCGCTGATAGTACTTGTCGCGTAAGTACTTTGAGTCTGTTGAAAAACATTTCAATTAATACAATCTAACATAACGGAATGACAATTGTGTGACTAGAAAAGTTACAAACGGCTCTACCTCACATTCTTCGGACAGAACTTTGATTTTTAGTTCGATTGACCCAGATTTGGTTCCGCGTAGAGGAAACCAATAAGATTGATCGGAGCTCGACAATCTCCGAATTTCCTCGAGAGTCAATGATACTTTACCAAGGTAATCTTTCATACCGAAAGTATCATGATCCCACAATACCTGTATTGCAAAGAGCAAATTTATCACGCGAAATTCGGCATACGGCAAGTTAACCCTTCAACTTACAACGTCGAGAGTTTCGCTGCTTCGCGGCAAGCCCATAATGGAACTTTCATCCCAACATGGGTTTAACGTCTTCTTTTTCACACTGCTCTTGTATTTGGTCTCGTTGTTGAGTCTGAGCTCGCAGAAGGGATCGCTGAAACCGTTCAAATCCTTGGCGACGAGGTCCCTGGCACGTAAAAGCGTTACTTCCATCAAACCACTGCCGGTCGACAGTAAACTTGAGACGTCCGACGCCGCCGTGTCGGCGTCACGAGTCAGCAGCATTTTCTGCAAGAAGCAACGCGCTTGTAATGTCACCGATCGATACGTCGATGTTTTGCTTGAACGCGTACTGCCTGCTGCATCCACGGAAGGCTATTTCTTTTGTTCTTGGGCTCGTCCTCGGCGGCCAACTGGTTCACGCTGTTTCTTCGGCTAGACGATATCTGCTGTACGCTTCGCACCGGATGAAACAGCACCGATACCGTCATTGTCGATTGGCTGCTCGACCCACTCAGTGTCAACTCTTTTCGCACTATCCATTTCATTCCCTGTCACAGATCAACACTTTTAGACAATTTTGCGATACTTGTTGTTTCGGTAAAAGTTAGTTATATGGCATTGGTCGATAAACAAATCACGCATTTTCGAGGAAACTACATTTTTATGTGAACAAAATTTACGAAATACGAATTTTCGGAGGATATTTCACAGATAATATTACAAGAAAAATTAGCATCGCGTTCAAACATATCGCGCTCGTATAATATTCAAACCACAAAGATCCTCTCCGCGAGAAGATCCAGTGATTTCACGACGAAGAAAGTCGATTTGACACGACACTGGATACCAGCTATTCAAAAACCGTGACTCCCAGAAGTCGCTACGAAGCCGTCGGAGCATTACAAAAAACCGGAGCGGATATCGACTTTAGCCTACGCGCGTCTCGATTCACCATACAGACGTTCCAGCTCTCTGGAGATTCGTACGATTATCCAAATCTCGGTTAATTGATTTAGAGTTAATTGTCTGCAATAATTACGAGCGGCTCGTATCGATACACAATACACACGAACTGCGATGAGCCGAGTGTAATTTTTACGAAGAAAAAAAAAAGAAGAAAGATAAACGGAAAAACGGCAACTTACCGGTGAAAGAGATAGCATTGCAAGACCAAGCATGTCTGTGTCGGCTCCCTTGGAAATATTCCATGAGTAAATAACGAAGCTCAATGATACTTGAGTGTAGTCCTGGACGAGAAATTCCGCGCACGACTCCCAGTTCGGTGAGTTTGTGCCGCGAATGTAGTGTGTCGTTTTTACCTGCAATCGCGCTTTCAATCAATTTCGGCGCTCGCACATCACTTTGAATAATGTATTCAGTGTTAGCGTGGAACGATGGCTCGCACGTTTATCTCTCATCGTGATTTTCAGGATTGTTCTTTACATTGTAACCAATCGCGAATGTCTATAGCAATCGACAAATGTTTCAGACTAAATTGCAATCATTAACATCAATGCAAGTTTGGATCAAAGTCATCGGTACTAATATAAAAAAGAATGTGTCAAATAACGATACTGTTTGTCAACCGCGCAAATTTTCAGTAAAAATACTCAAAATTAGATATTCACCTTTGTCACAAAACGCATCAACAACAAATTCAATAATAAAATTACGATAGCTGCTGTTCAGCACCAACCTTTTTGCGATTGTTGAAAAGCAAACAATAAGGATTGCACTGCGAAGTATCGCTGCCAAGATTCTCCGCAGAATGTATGTAAACCACAAGGACACCTGTCAAAAGCAACAAAAAACCGAGACGAGAACGTGAGCTCATAAAGCATCTCAAAAAATTGGTCACCTTGAAATCGATAGCTCACTCTCTCTCTCTCTCTCTCTCTCTCTCTCTCTCTCTCTCTCTCTCTCTCTCTCTCTCTCTCTCGCTTTTGCCAGGTATGCAATTTTCCCTTGGAGAAGCAGAGTACATTGGCGCTCGCAGAAAAAGCACTCGCTCCTGCGAGAAAGAGAGAGAGAGAAAGAGCAGAAAGAAGAAGAAGGGGTAAAAAGAATTACCAGCAGTATGCGATTCCATCGGGTCGGGAATGCTTGGCTGCGGCGCGTCCGGCTCGAGAGTTGGAAGCGTCGAATACTCGAGGCGCGCATTTATGTTGGGAATGCTGGTGCTGTTGCGAGACGGCTTCTTCTGCTGCAGCACCGTCTCCACTCTACGCATCGATCATTTGGTCAGTCGGTGGCGTTGCTCATGACACTCGGCGTACTTACACTTGCGACGTCTCCCAGTTGTAAATGCCAAGGGCCAGCTCGAACTGGGCGAGGGTGATGGTGCTGACGAGGCGCTTGGCCTTCAGTTTAATGCTGATGCGCTCGTTGTCCAAAGCTCCCACCAAAAACGACACGTCCTCGCTCCAGTTGGCGCTTAAGGCCGAGGTGACGCGACGCTGCTCGCCGATTGTCACCACCAGCCATCGCTCTTCATCGTTGCTAGCTGTAAGGGTGCCTTGCTTTTTTTATCCGCGACAACGGATTCGCTTTTACGGGCTAATATTCCAGGGAACACTTTCGCAAGATTGTCCTGACTTTTGATACTCACGCGCGATTCCGGCTTGACTGAGCGTCACGGTCAGTACCGCCTGCGGCGTGCTGTTAGCCGTGCAATCAAATCCAGGTCCCGGTCGCTCTTGCGCGCGAAGATCGATCTCCAGGTGTCCCGGGTCGACCAGCCAACTTGCCAGCGCGTCCGACACCACCGCGTGAATCCAGGTTTTCAGCAGCGGTACCTCCATCATCTGCACGGATCGCAGCAGACGCACGCTGAACCAGACGTCGGGCTTCTCCACAAAACTCAAGCTCAGCTGACTCGCATGTGGGAATGGCGAGTTCGCGTCCAATGTCAGCGACGCCATCACTGTGCCGGAAACCGACAGCTTTTCCACGGCGAGGTCTATGTCCATGCCCACTCTGCAGGTGGAAAAAATTTGGGCTCATATTTACGTACAGTCATCGTGCAATTTTACACCATCCAATTGGTCTCCTGGGTTGGAAACGATTTGGCTTTACTTCGACGTTTTAGTAATGCTTAATAAAAATAAATTTTCATCTTGGTATACACATACGTGGACCTTTTCTAATCAAATCAATTTGTTCAAATCAACATTTATCACAAATAAATGTAATGTGACCAGGTTAAATAAACGATAGCGACACAGTAATTTTTTAAATATATTAAAAAATATATACAAAATTTATTCAATTTAATTATTGAAAGGATCTGTTACAGTAACAAAAAAGAGTAAACACTATGATCCAAAGTTGAGCAGCCAAGCTATCGGATGAATTGCACAGTTCGGTGCTGCAACGAGAACAAGATTCTAAACTTTTGCCTTCTTGCAGCAACGATGCGTTATATTGATCGCACGAAAGCGATATTTGGAGACACATTCGGTAAATAACTTTATTATTGGACGATCCCCTATCAACTGAAATATTAAAGCTTCAATAAGTTGTAGGAGTATTGTTTCTTATCATGAATCGTCCATACGCACTTGTAATAAATATTCCACAGTCGTAATACTCCCTTTCGTTTGTATCATCTAAAAAGAAAGTACATAAACAGTACAATACAAACGGGCACCAATAATAAAATCATAACTTACCTGCGTCGCCCGTTTTATTCAAAATGCCAGACCGAACAGAATGAATCGAATTAGGCTCAGTGACAGGTGAGTTCAAAATTCTTGGATATACGCAGTTGCTTATAAATTTCCTTTGAGCAGGACGAGTAAAACATTCGGCGTCGATAAATGACGTGCAGTCATAACAAAATAATGCTGAGACTAAAATAACAGTGACGATGTTGAAAATGTTGAACCTACGGTAGAGTCGCTACCAATAATCTCTTTTTTTTCTGCGCTCGCGCGGAAAACCGACAGATAACGCGAGAATAGCGATGAAAATTCCGTACGATACCTTCGCTGCCGAGGAGAATTATGCCGAGCCAAAGAGGAAAGCTATCTAGACGCGAGCGTGACAGGCCCATTCTCATTGAATGTGCGCAATCAATACGCCGGTCAGTCGGGCGAACTATAAAAGTGACGTATGTATCCCGCTATGCAACGTGATTTATAATTGACACACGTGCGATAAGACCGAAGGCAAAGTATCTGCTATCGTGGCGGATCTCGATATCAATGAAGCCAAGAAGTTTCCGTAGCAATAACGATAATTTATCGGCTTTATCGACGATGCTCCGATCGATTTACATTCTAATTTTATACCAGCAAGCGCTCAAATAAGTTATTAGTATGTCACAGTGGCAGATGGTCGAAATCGTTCTTCAAAAAACGCACGTACAAATTGCTTTATAAATTTGTCACGACGGGCAAGTCCTTATCTATCCTTATCTATTTTCGGACTACGAGTATAGTGGCATTAAATTGATCGATATGGAAGGTAAGTGCGTCCGACTCGCAAGCACGTCATCAGCGAAATGTCCTACGTTGTTTTTAATACGCGACATTGTTGTCGGGAGTTCTGTAATCTCAGTTGTAAATTTTGATGACATCTTCAACTAAATCGCTCGTAAAAAGCCTGTTCACGACCAAGTGAAGCAGTCATTTCAACAAATAACGCCCTATGTACGCAACTAATAACAGCGGCGATTGGATTGAAATGACAGATTAATCATACTCGTGACGAGTTTCTGCCATTCAAGTTTTAATGGGTGTAACTTTTATAACGTGTATAATCCACGTGTACGCACGTGTTCACTATCATATAAAGATAAAATTCTTAGCTAAATCGTGATGCTTCTCAAAATACTCATACTTATAAATAGTAAACGAGCATCTTCCTGGTAAGTGAGTGCAATTTAAGAAAATCAACGAAACAGAAGAGAAAAATGGAGGAACTCACCCTTTCCCGAAAAGCCTCGTGGCGATGAGCATGCGGAATTGCTCGCAGTCCAAATTGAGATCAGCTTCGACGCACAATTTCGTCGAGGTGGACCTGCCCCCGTTGTTAGAGGCCGAGTCCTCGTCGCCATTGAAATCGAGCGTGCGAATCCTCGTGATGCAGGGTGTCTGCTCCCCCAACGTGAGTTCCCTCAACTCCAGCGACCCTTTGTTTTCAGGCCGAAAGTCGTAGGCTCGTTAGCGAAGATTTGTTTTTGTCGCTAATTATCGAGCAGTTGCTTGCTAATTTACTTTTCTCTTAGCGAGGCACGTTTGTCATTTTCGAGCGATAACAAGCGGATTACCGTCAACGATTGTTTCAATGGAATAGGAAGAATATCGATCGTAATTAATAGGCAGCGCTAATAGCAAAATTCGGGCTGTTATTACAGTTATGACATTTGTCTTTTTTTATTCTATTTATACAAATGCGGAAATTCCATAGCAGACGTTGGTAGATATAGAGTTAGAACAAATTTATTTACTGTTATTTAATGAAGTTTGGTATTTTCTGACGTCTTGTTCCTAGTTCGCTATATGACGCTTGTTATTTTTGACACTCAAATCAAAAGAAGAGAGCGAAAACTTTTTGTAAAGTCAGTTTACCAAAATTACTCACCCAATATCGCTGGTTTGGCATCGTTCAGCAGAGGCTCCAACCGTTCCTTCGCATGCGAAAATATACTCGCGGCGCTAAACCTCCACCTTTGAAATATAAAATTTCTACTTTTTATACGACAGTCGACGATAAACTGGTAATTTTTACAGCACTTCTACTGTATATTAGTCCAGACAATAGAGCTCGACAAAAACCGTTTCGCGTATTTTTTTTTGAGGCAGCACGCAATTTTTCCCACCGATAGTTAATATTGAGTGTAATAATATATCTTCATCCAAAGTCTGAAATCGGTGCAGAACATTGTTAACCAGTCGTATAAAAAAATGTCATTTGTTTTCATGTTTTTGTGTATTATCTTTTTTCATAACAGTTTAATCGAAAAATGGTCTTATAGTTTTTTGTTCATCTCGGCAAGACCTATAAAAGTATTATGTCGTACGTTAATTAATACATGTTAATTAAATAAAAAGTCATTAACACAAAAATGCCAACTGTTTATTTAATAATTATCGTAAATATTTAATCATAGAGGCTTTCCGTATACCTCAATGTATGTCTTATTACATAAAGATTATGAACTTTGAAACCGCAAGTTCTAAGTTTAATTGTAACCTTTTCAGACGGTTAATAACAAATTTGTCCACGGTACGGATTGTTAACCAAAGTGACGCCGATTTTTTTATCGGTACTTGCTAGATTTTCCAATCGAAAACTGCGATTTAAACAAAAAAAATTTAATTTGGGACTCAGACAATGTTTTTTTTTTAATATTGCTTAGTTGCTAAGTTAAATTCACTGTGTATTAAAAGACTTTTTTGATGGTTTGCAATGTATATCGGTAGATGGCCAAAAGAGTTTCAAATGAAAAAGAAACATCAAAATTTGTTAATTAATAAAAAAGTTACAGATTGTTAAAGTTTTTGTCCTGTTGTTAAATAATAAATGTAGGCAACGAAAAATTTTTTAAACGATCTTAAACGGAAAGCCAAGGTTCTTTTGACTGTGAAATGTCTAGTCTTTGCTTCAATTATATGTACATTAAATTTACGACCATACGTAAACTGAATCAATGATTTTTCCAATATTTTGTGCCGCGTAGTGGTGGGGGAAGTCAAACGCCGCTAGTTCGAGTCGCTCGAAAAATTCGGCAAGTGCCTTTAAAACATATAGCGCGACTGTAACATTACTTTTTTTCCGATCTAAACAAGATCATTGAATTACACTCAATGTTAACTATCCGTGATAAAAATTTCGTGCTGCCCCAAAAAAAGTACGCGAATTTTGCTCTATTGCCTGAATTATATCTCGAAGCCACAAAAAGATCTGTTACTCGCAACTTCGGCTCACACGTTATCGTTAAAAGCCAAAGTTCGACGACGAGAAAATGCAGAGCGAGTTAAATTCAATTAAGCCGTGCGCTTCGAAGCGAGCATTCATTGACGACCTCGACGCTAATGTCTGTGCCTACATTTACTTATCAACTCACCACTTGTTGATGAGTAGACTCAGCCATTCGGCAGTTTCGTCCTTGTAAAGCGCGCGTCGTCTACGTAACCTAGCTAATTCCTGCTGCAGGGCTGTTTGTAGCAGACGCGATATTCGAGCTTTCGTCAAGCTACCTGCCAATGCTAGGACAAGCATCAGCCAAGCTAACGACAATCCTGCCACTCCGACAAGCCATGCTATCGTTACGCTTACGCCCAGGTACAATGCACCGCGCAATGCCTCGGTGTCACGCTGCAATAAAACAAATTTCTTTCTTTTTCAATTAAGCTTTTCGATTTCGAATCGATTTAATCAGCGACAAGAAAGCACAGCGAGTCGCTCGTTCTTATTGAGATCCACAATGCCACACGCTCTACTTTCGAGCCTCGATGCGCCACGGATGGAAAGAAGAAAAAAAGGAAATAGCTATTTTTATGGAGAAGCGTGTAATGGAAATTCCCCGTTGTTGGGAGCACGCAGCAAAGAAATCAACCTGCGACGACCCGCATCGATATATATATATATATATATATATATATATATATGACGTCAAGTTATCGTACTCTAGTTTTAGAAGCAATCCATCAAACTTTCATGCGCTTTCCCTTTCGATAGTCTCGTTCGCACACGCGCGCGTCGTATTGTTCGTTCCGTCTTTTGACGTTGAACGCGTGAAAAAAAAACGCATACACCGATCGCTATACCTTCGCGCGAAATCAACCCCACGCGTGCGCGCGTCGGTTGTAGTTTGCGGACGCCGCACGCACGCGACGTTGCGTGTCGTCGCCGCGTCCGAAAAATCAGCCTGCAACGTCACCGCGACGACGTCAACGGCCTTGCAGCGTGCGGCAGCAATGGATTTCGGCTTTTCCCTTTCGTTTGTCTTTACGTATGAATTGGAAATCCGACTGCCGTGGAAGGGAAGCTGGATTAGCGCTTCGTTCTTTTTCCCTTCACTTTCGATTTTTAGGGAGGCTTCGATTTTACATCTGTGCTGTTGCATGTTTTGCGGCTGTTGCGCAGACGAACGCGCGCGCGAAACAAATTTTACTTGTAAACGGGCGCGTCGACGATGAGAAGAACATCGTTTAAGTGTAAGGGAACAGATAAGAACATAAAAGATGTTATTTACAGGGAGAATCCTTGCGAGCGAAGCACAGCAAAATAAAGTAATAGTGGATTATCGATAATCATTATGTTTGCGAGGAGCGTGCCTGCAACCTTCAAAATTTTTTGTGTCGATCGAGCGCGCGTTTTATTTTTATACGCGCATCAACCACGTTCAAGAAAAAGGTCGTTGTGTATCCGCATCTTCGACACTCTTTTTCCTTTCTTGTTTTTCTTCTTCCCAAAAGTGCATTCGAAGCAAAGCGAAATAATTCCATCGCGCTTTCATAACCGCGAACACACCCGGCCCAACGGTAACGAGCAGCGCGCGATAAAACTGCACTTCCGTCGTTAATTCTTGTCAACGGCGTTTGATTACTTTCTCTATTTTTAAGCTCGCGAGTAGCGCGCAAAATCGATAGGAGATGATACAGATGCTCCACTTTGGCCTTACGCCACGTATTCCCCCTCCCCCTCCCGCCTCGTAACCGCAAAGGGCTTATCGCACGCGCTGATTTGCCAAGTGGATTGCGTTTGCCTTCGTGGCGAATTGTCAACGGAGCCGGCGATCGTCATCGGGACGACTCGTCGCTCGTGGTGGCGATAATCGCACGCGTCGTGCAAAGGTCACTGACCACGGCGCATCGCGACATCCTTCGAACGCATCGGTCTAGCTTGTAATGATATACGTTACCAGTGACTTTTGCGCAACGGCAACGGCGAACTCGTCGTCGCTCGCCGGATCGTCGGGTGTCATCTTGCCGGCGAGTGGAATGAGATTGCACGGTCCCGGTAGCTCGGCCAAGGACTTTATAGCCGCTGCTGTTCCTCCGGTAGGCGACGGCTGACCGCCTACGGGACTGTTCAGTCCGCTCTCTCGTTTCCCTGCAACAATGCGCGCATTGTTTTTCTGCTCTTTTACCATTTCCCTTAATAGTCGCAACGCTGGCAAACGCATTACGGAAGCGCATTTTTCGCAAGGAGGAACGAGACCGTGTGATGACGTGCATCGGCGACACTCGCGATCACGCGGCAACGCTTGTTTCGACGACCGCGTCCTCGACCAACGAAGGACGAGCACATACTTGCGGCGCCCTTTTAATCGAGGACGATGCAACAACGATGCAACCGTTCGAATGTATATCGAGCTAGCGAGAGCTTGTTTTTTCTTTTTGTTTTGTTTTGTTTTTTTTTTTTTGGTTTTTCGGCGAACCTACTCTTTCGCGTCGAGCCAACTGGTCTGTTTCTCGAGTGCAGGCATTGGGCTCGGACGAATGAAAGTCGAGCGCGCAAATTTTTAATTGGACATGCAACGTCGTGGGCTGAGAGCGCGCGCTCGAAAAAGTTTTTTGTTTCACGAATAGTATGACGTCTTAGATAAGTGAGTTGCACGATTCTCCTTTTTCTATTGAAACGTTAACGACAGTTAACAATAGATCGTAAACAATAGATCACAATCGAGAGTAATAAAAATGTTCGTGAATAGGTCACTCATAGGTAAATACACCATCGCAGATTGAATGGCACGTTAACAGTGGTGATCTCTCAGATAAAAAAAGGAAAAAAAAAAAAAAAAATAGACCGAAGCGCGTGTCCAATGGAACGAAAAAAAAAAAATTGATTTTGTATACTCGTCTACATAAGATTGCACACGTGCTAGTTAACCCAGATCCGTTGCATGCCAAATTGCGCATTAGATCTATCCCGAGCAACCCTTCGAAGCCTGCAATTTTCATTTTAAACATTAAACGAGGAAAAGCCGGCTACCTTATCGCGAAGCTACCCTCTTCGATTCTTTTTCTGCAGATCCGCGATAAAGAGCAAAACAAAATAAAATATATTTCTTATCTATGCTAACAAAGCCCTCTTGCGCGAAAAAGATAACGTCGCCGTAAGATAGGTTGGTTAAATTACCGCGGCGATATGTAGGTCATTCCGTATGTCGTGGGGCGAGCGAAACAAAAAATGAGGAAGTAAGAAAGTTTGTAACGGGGTGGTCAGTCGCGACCGCGTGGTCACTCTCTCGCTTGACTCGAGAGAGTGTTTTATTGCGGCGAGACCGACAGGAGAGAGAGGGACGATAAAAATCTAATCCGGCATCAACGTCAATACGCGGGATGAACGTTTAGCTCTTCGCTCTCTAAAGCGTTGCCTGCGTCGTTAATCTGATCGAATTTTGAAGATTGATTTTGATTGATAAGTTGATGGATGATGGCGGTTAACGACCGACTTCACGGCGTTCAAAAACAGAAAGCGTTCGGCGAAACATCTCGTCAACCGGAGATTTTCGTCATATATACGCACTGACTTGTCACTTTGCTAATATTCACCTACCACTGTGAAAATAACACGCATACGGGGCTAGAAGAATCCATACGTTTCGCTGATGCATCCGCCTAATGAGCGCGCGAAAGTCAACAAAACTACACTCGCAAAATCTATTGCACATCCGGTCAAACAAATGCGACAAGAGACAAAGTCTGACTCACTGTGCTTATTTTTCATCCATTATGCATTTCTCTTTCACGATGAACTAGAGAGATACAGATGGGGAGAGGGAGAGGGAGAGAGAGAGAGAGAGAGGAAAAGGAAAACTGCGTGTACTTCCACGTTTCTCCTCGATTACTGACAAAAATTCGTCGTTACTGCTGCAATGCATACCAGCTGGCAATGCATGTATGTAGCATGTAAAGGATCGCGTGCCGCATGGGAAATGCCGTTCGAAAAGCGTGGAATAATATCGACCAAACGAGTTGAGTTTCGTGTGTGTAGATGAATTGCAAGATGTATATGCAAGAAGAAACATTGCGACCTGTTGTTTATAGCACATCATTTCCTTTTGGTAAGACCGCGACCGAATTTTCCGACCCTCCATATCCATTTCTATTCCGTCCTTTATAAGCCGAAGAGTATTTTGGTATACGTATGTTTGGTTTTCATTCGCACAAAGCTACGCGTTGTAAATTCCTAACAAACTTCAATTACGGAAGCTTTACAAAATAAAAGGGCAAAAATAAAGCTTCGAAATTACGAAAATTAGATAATATTTCCCTTGTGACAAAATAAAATCTTTACCAATGATATTAATACGATATCCTTTCAAACCATTAAAATGATGTATCCTTCGAATGAAAGCGAAAATTGACCAATTCATAGAAAGATGAAAAATAAGAACGCAAGGGCGCGCGAAAGGTACCTTTCTTGAGGGAAGGCCCTCGTTTCAGGTGTCTCGCCATGAAGCTCGACAAGAGCTGCATCCTCTTGACGGCACACTCGAGGAGCGCTTCTTGGCGCTAATAACTCGCAAGCCAGGACTATATTCGATTGTTATTTCGATGGACGGCGTTGCATCTGCCAGAGCAGCCACATCGCGTGGCCGCGATCGGGACGAGCGTTAACCACCGACTGACCGCTGTGGCGCTGGCGACGATCGTAGATCAGCCGGCCACTCTGCCCACCACCCAGCGGCGCCACGCGAGTGCGAAGGTCGAGCGCCCGCGCGAACGGGGTGGTTTTCCAGTCGCTCGCTTGCCTCGCGACACGGACGGCCGACGGCCGGCGACGTTTCGACGTCGCGATATCGAACACTTCAGCCCGACGCGCGTCGTTAACGACGCGCGCGAGCAAACCAGATGTATTCTTATCGCACGTTCACCGCTACCTTTTATGAATTGTTAAACCGCCCCGGTAGTGTATTATTTGCGCTACATAGACGAGGACCTACGTGTTTTCCTGGCACCTTCCTAGCAATCATCCTGTCATTATTTTTGTTTTTTGTGCCATTCGATTTCACCTTTCGCGGCTCGCTCGCGCCTCGTTACGACCGCGCGAAAGGGGGGGGGGGGGGGAGAAAGCACTCGGGCCTAATTCGAGCAAAAAAAAACAATGAAGAAGGAGAGGCCTCGCATGAATATTCCACGCGTAAGCTTGGCGTGAAATCTCGATGCGCTTCGCACAGCGGAACGCGCGTATCATCTCCCACGCCTCATCGTCGTGCACACTCTATGCAAAGACCTGAGCAACAAGCATTTTAGAGAAGAAAAAATAAATTGCTGAGAGTTTTCTTTGTTTTTGCACAAATTGCGCCGCTTGTATAAAAGTTTTTTTCTGCCTGTTACTTTGATGGGAAGCGTATATTAGGTTATTTAAGTGCAATGTTGTGGGTTACTTTTAATAGAAGATATTAAAAAAGTGGAACATAGATGTTTCCTCGTGATTGAAAATTTATACTTCCATCTATGTATCAGGAAAGGCCTGTTGCCTCGAGAAGAACGTTATTTTAAACAACATATATTTTTACAAATATTTCTTTTAAAATACGAAGAAATATTGTGTTATATCGCATTATGAAAAAACTTACATAAGAAATGATGACATGGATAGTTCAATCAGTTTCACTAAAATAATATGTTAGTAGCAAAGAAAAGTCGCTTAATATTGTAGATCAATACTAACAACTTTTTTAATACAGCAAATATTCATCAGATTACATGAGATATGAACAGGTTTGAACGTATCACGGAAGTGACGGACAAACTATTGACTTATCAATGATGATAGTATCGTTCAATAAAAAAACGCTTCAAGCGCAAATAGATCCTTCGACGACAACGAATAGAAAACATCCTCCAAGAAACAACGGCGTTATACGTATCAACTTGGCACTCTAACGCTCGTATCAAATTGATTTTCTAGAAGACGATTGCGTCAATTTTGATACCTCTACATCGCGCTTTAAAAATAGCACAATGACCTACCAAGCAGGCAATGCCTGTAGTCTCCTGCAGTAAATAACTTTTCATGTCAAAACATAGATTTCACTAAATTCACTTTTTCACGCGTTCTTCTCAGCAATTGCTTTGAAATTTTTCAATGAGTTTGATTTCAAGTCAGATTTTATTTCTTACACATTCCAATTATTTTTTACTCCCAATGTAACGATTTTTTCTTGCTCGTAATTTCAATTTATCGAAAGTGAATAAATATTACATAAACTCTCTAACAATTGAACAATTGATGAACTGTGATTGGTCAAAATGTTTGTAAAGTAGCATATTTTCAATAAGGACAACAAAAAAATGAGGGTTTGTGGCATGTGTACAGACACACTTCTCTCCTGCAGCGTGCGTCTTCGTGCTCGACCATAGCAGCAGCCCGAAAACGTATATCGTCGCAATTGCAATTGACCGCGCCTGCGTAAATCTGCCGCGAGGATGAGCGTGGCCAAGGACTACGCGCGGAGTATACATGCGTACACCACCTGCCATATCGGATCTGCCTCTGCGTTCGAGCCGCGCGCACGACAGTCAGCCCGTGATCACAGCTTTTCGGTCTTTACGCGCGTTTAAGTGCATAACGGTTGTGTGCGTGCTACGCAACGCTGCTTCATTTTTATCTTTCCCTTTCTTCGCGCGCCGCTGCCGCAGCTACTTGGCCGTACATTAATTGAAAGGTAATAGACCGTAGAATACGACCTTCTTCTGTTTGCCCGTCAGAAGGAGACAGACAGGAAAAGAACGCTCGCGTAATTGTTTAGTGTGGGAGAGAGGCGATGCTTTATTTCTCGCTCTTGGCTCTCTTTTACTGCAGAAGTCGAGGGTGTACTTTTAACGCGTTACTGTACCGCGTAATTTCTCGCTGATTAAGAGCGAGGCGTTAGCTGACTCGAGGGAAGAAGAAAAAAAAAAACGAGGATATAAGTGCGCAACGCGCTTTGCTTGGGAAAGTATGTATAGTAATGGTTTGGTCTACGAGCAGGTAGTTTTTCTTTTTTTTTCCTCGGCCGTAATGAAATTAACACTTTGCTGCGCGAAACAGCGAACGAGCCTCGGTATGCATTTGAACAGCGGGCAAGCAAACGCGTTTCGAACATCCCGCCGATGTCTGATCGATCTTCTCCAATGACGCCTCGAGGCTTCATTTCGCGAAGACTGCAATGGAAAAAAAGAAAAGGAGCGCGAGCTGTTATCCACGCTCGCGTGCAGTTTGCAAACTCACGCTACGTATCCCGCATCATCGTAGCAGGCCTTCTCAATATACACACGTGCGTATAGTCGAAGATAGTCATCTCGCCAAGTGAAGCGAACAGCAGCAGGAGAGGATGTTGGCCTGGAAAGAAAAGCCGCGCGCGAGCACGAGCCCGAAGAAAAAGAGGCAAAGAAGAGGAGGGAAACCGGTAGCTAAAGCACTGCCGAGAACTTGAGGCTGAAGACAGTCAATGGGGGGATACGCGTACGTGTTGTACGCGAGCAGCCTGAGTACGATGCGTATACGCCTATGTTTAGCCGTCTCTCTCTCTTTCTCTCTCTCGGTGCACTGTTTGTTGGCAGCGCGAACGAGAGTTTACGTTTCCGTGCGCTCGCGGTAACAGTAAGATAGATTCTTAGCGAGCTTTGAGATATGTAAGACGAATGATCGTAATATTCAAAATGCAAAATGATACCGCAGTCGTCTCTACAGACATTCCTGAGAGACTTCGGACATTTGGAACGGGGAGGGAGGGTATAGCTATCACCGTTAGAAACTTCTTGAGCATACACGCTTCTTGAGCTACGAAGTATACATACATTTTTTGCCACAAAGGCATATCGATGCATTTAATTTCGCTGTACATGCGCGTTTCGCAAATAGTGTTGACTCTATATATAGTCTGCAAGCCTGCGAGCATAAAGCCGAAACGCTCGTCTCCGAGTGCGCAGACTTTTTCCCCAGCTTCATATATTCATCGACATGAAGTTCAGTCATTTGCGAGTCGCTCAAGAGGTGAGATGCGCCACGATACGTATACACTGCGAACTTACGCGTTTTTCGGCTTGAAGCTCCTGATTTTTCGCTGGCACGGTCGTGTTGCTCGTATTCACTTCGTTCGAATTCACGCGCAAAGAACTCGCCGCGAGGGCCAGTGGAAAACGTAGCCAATTAAGCAGCGGCAGCCGAAATACACGTCGCGCCGTCAAAAACAATCTCTAATCGATATAATTCGAGGATAGAGAAAGAGAAAGAGAGAGAGAGATAGAGAGAGAGAGAGTCAAGGAAAAATCCTTCAAACCGACCACAGCGCAGAGTACACAGCACAGCGGAATCAAAAGGTCGCGCACGCGGGCAATTCACTAAATCACGCGCGGCGCTGCAATTTATCGTGCCATGCCCGAAACAACACGCGCGCGCACAGGCCGGGGGGCGCGTATAAATATTCAATCAAACGCACGCGAGGTCTTGAAATATCCCTGTTGTATACAAACGTCCACGGGGACCCCTTGCGCTGTCGCTGGATATCTCCATTGATCGCCGCCGCCGCTCGCGGAAAGGAAGTCCGCGCCCCGGAGCAAACGCACACGCGCGATGGAGACGTACCGTGCGGAGGAGCGAAGGGGTGGGGAAGCAATTGTGCGTGTACGTGTGTTTATACGCGCGGATATTATCACTTTGCTGAGATCGGGTTCGAAGACTTGCACGTGGGAATTACAGATTTGGTTTTCATTGTCACTCATTGTGATTCGAATTATTATTATTTTTCCGCTCGTTAATCGTTCTATTGTGAAACGTTTTGGTTTGTTTCCCCCGATGAATTCGGAAAAATCGTTTATACTAGAATTAGTAATGAACAATCTATCTGTAATATTCGTTAGTTACATCCTAAATGAATCGACAAAATTGATGTTTTTTGTAAATGAAACATCTCTTTCACGCATAACAATTACGCATGAAAAGCACATAGCACGAACGAAAAAAAGCAAATCACAATGCGACACAGTTATCTAATGAACTTTTAAAAAAACCTGCGCCGAACAGCTAAGACAAGGAAAAAGTACAAACTCCACAAGCACGTAACAAAAAATTGTGGTACGTCGCGCACAATGCAAATGCGCGGCGAAGCAGACGAACAGGACTTGACGAATTAACGTTCCCTGTGCGTACCGAGAAAAGAGACGAGAGATTCGAGATCACGGAAGCGTTTTTCGTTTTTTCGCGTTTCCTCGAAACACACCGGTGTACGAGGAAGGTGGAGTCCTTTCGTGAGACGATTGCTTAATAAGCGCCCACTCGCCTCCACTAGCTCGACGCGTTTGAACTTTCGTTTTCCCGTACCCGTTGATTTCCATGTATCCTTTCACGCCTCCGTCTTTTATAATCGGCTTTGGACTCTATGTTTCCCTTTGCCTCTATGGGGCACGCCATACGCCCGTGCACGTGCTGCGAGCAGCTCGAAAGTGTTCTGCGACGACTAAGATTTTGAAAGGCCACTTGCCAAAACATTGTCTTTAAAAAGCAATTGTTGCACAACTCTCAGCTGTCGTGGTTAAAAAAGCATCCGACACAATTTTCGAAAGCAACGAGGGAAATCGCAATAGTACAATATTTACTCGATGCCTCGCTATTCGCCCGCTCCATTCCGATAATCATCGATAACAATCACCTTGTGTCATTGAGAAAACAAAACATAAATATTGCCACAGTCCGCCAAGTCGATTGTCAGCTTTTTTTCAATGCCGAGAGACATTGCACGATTGTGCGCCGCCGCCAAAGCTTATAACGCCCACGCGCGAGGCGTGACTGTCGTGCGCGTCTGGCTGCCAGGATCGTTTTGCAAAATTAGTATTTACGATATTCCGCCGCTGCCAGCACTCGTAAGTCAGCCATTGAGTTGCCATTTCTCTCTCTCTCTCTCTCTATCTCTCGTTGAATTCTAAGGGCGTTTTGTGATTTAGCACCGCGCGCGACTGTTGCTTCAACGAATGGCTTTATCGAGTGAAAATTCCTTTTCACTTTCGCGTCGTCGTTCAAAGAGCATAAGTGAACTTTTGTCGCCGCTCTTGAAAGGAGATCGCGTGAAAGGCGAGGAGATTTCGTTTGAAGCGCTCACGTATGAGCTTAGCTCGGCATAAAGGAAAAAACAAAAAAAAAAGCGATCCGATTATAAGAGCTTTTGTCGCCGTCGCGAAAATTACCGACAAATTATCCTTCGCCTCACGCGGATGTCCCTTTGGCATTCTCGACAATGAAATTACTCGCTTCGCGTGAAAATTGGAACTGTTTTCACGAGATCATTGCGAGAAAGCGACGAGTAATGCCAAAGTCAACGGCGTACGTGGATTCATGATTACGAAATACTCGCGCATTTGACAACGGGAATTGTCATTTAGCGACGTGCGTCTTCCCTAGCAAAACTTGTTTACCGCTTGAATTCTAAATTCGTAACGTCGACGTGGTAGCACGCGCTACTTAACGATGCCAACGTCGTCGACGGCTAATGATTAATGTAATTGAGCAAGTCAAGTTATCCGTGGAAAGAAAAAAGAAAGCTAGAAAAAAACGTTTTGTGTGCTATTAAAGTAAACAGGAGTTTCTTTCCCCGCCCCTCCCATCATACGCGCACAGCACAGTGTTTATACGTCGCACGCAAGTATATAATAAATGCAACGAGTTGATTATACGGCATTTTGCATGCACAGTATACGAATCTCGAAATCGAAATTATTTTCAAACGAGCTCTTTTTTTAAATTCACGTTAAATCGCCATATGTGCCGTTAATCGTCTAGGGGTCGCTACAAGGCGACTTTTGTCGCGATCGCAATAAATTTAAATCCAGTCTGCAGGATCATCGAGCTTTGATACGCGCGGGTGATTAAAAAAGTGCGGGAGCACGTGTACGCTCTGCCTCCGAAATCTCTTTCTCGCTATATATACACACTAATACACGCGAAAGGTATACTTATTGAGACCGTAGGGGGGCAAGAAATAATCAATAGCACGCAGCTGCTGTTGCACTGCCGAGAAACGGTGAGAGAGCGAGAGAGAGAGACAGAGAGAGAGAGGGAGAGAGAAAACCGGTAAGTGTATAATATGATGGTTTTTCCACAAGGATCGGTACACTCGCGGAGTTTTCATAGTGCACTTTGGAGTGCAGTATATACGTCGCGCGAGGTTTGCGTTCAATCCCGTGCGGTTGCTGCGTGGGTTTATATGAAACGGATGCTTGTATTTCTAATTGTTGTTGATGAACAATTATTGTCCAACTAATAAAATAGATTTTTAATCGGTATATTTCCGAAGTACGCTCCGGATTTTTCTGATTTACTTCAGAACATGATTTTTCTCACCACACCATCTACACCGCCACTTTTCTACAGAAACAAAGGGAAAAAACAGCTCCAGTACTGCCCATCGCGAGAGAGAACTAGAGAAAAAAAAGAAACCGACAACAGCAAGAAAATCACTCATCCCCGTCAACTGTAGCTTACGCACCGTCTTGCATTCCAATCTTTTCCTGCAAAGAGCTGTGTATCTACTATATGTGCAGCAGGAGCCCGCCGTTTTTTTGTTAAAAAAACTCACCTGCTAATTCGCACCGCACAACACGCACGCACACACGAGGTCCTCCCCGAAAAATATCAACACACACTGCACATTCGTGCGCGTAAACAACGAAGAAAGAAAGAGAAAGAGAGAGAAAGACGCCGCCACTGACCTGCAGGAAGGCAAGCGCCGACAACTAATACTGTAGTGTGCGCGCTATGCGTGAGTCCGCGAGAGAGAGTTGCTCCGCCATCTGCTTGCTTCTCCCCCTCCCCTCCCTCTTTTCTATCGTTCGCTCTCTTCTTGCACGGCGTCTTGATTTTTTTTCACTCCGTGCCGCGTGTCCGTCCTCCTAACGTGGTCCATTCTCAAATAAAACAGAGTTCGAGCACGATAGCACTTTTCTTTTTTCGACAGAAATCTAATCTTCAATCGTCTTTTGTGTTTGAAAGGATGGTGTGGGTAGAAGTGTTTGAAGGTATTACTTTGTCTGGCGCCGAGAGCCTTCGTTTGTGATAATTAGTACCTTTCCTGGACTCTCGCTCTGTGTACAAGTGAGACTACGTTTTTTTTCTTAGAATCGATACTCTCTTCCTTCCTCCAAGAATTCTCTCAAGTTGTGAGTCCCTAGTTTTCGAAAATACTCTATTGTTGTAATAGAACTTTTATATAAGCTGAAAAAGGGGAAAGGAACGATTGTCACTTTTTTAGAAAAAAAATGCCCTAAAACACTTGTCGGCTTGAACCTCCGTCCCTTCCACCAAATCCACGTCATTATATGCTCGTAAAAGCCGGAACCTTGAAACATCCGTGTCTTTCTCTCTCTGGCTTGCGCGTAGCTTTTTTCGCTCCCTCGCTTTGCTCTCCTCTCTTCTCGGTACGAGACAACTGCACGAGGTACCACCTAGGGGACGCACGTCTGAGTGTGGCTGCGCGCTTTCAAAAGGACTTCACTCTTGTCTTCGTTTACTTATGCTATGAGCACAGGTGGCACATGTACATATACGAGAGTAAATCTTGTAGAATGATGAATTTATCTTTTAATATTCTTGTAAGTTGAAAAAAAGCTATTGTAAATGTTTCCTTCGTCTGCGGATTAATGTTTGTCTAATGTTTGACTGTGAAACATTTATGAAATGAAGGATCTATGCTGTAGGAGCGATTTATGTATTTAGCAATTTCCGTGTGAAATATTACAACGCGAAACAGTGAGTTTCTTTTATTTCCAAAGCTTAAACAATTTATTTCAAAAATGAAAAATAGACATTCTCATTTGAACATTTCAGAACTATCGAGTATGCGCGTCTATTTTTAATTGATAGCGTTATGATAACAATGTTCTATTTATGAATCAGATAGGAAATTGCAGATATTTTAGAATTAATGATTGTTCAAAAATTTATAACTTTGAAAAATATTAGACATAAAAAAGCGGTTGCAAGGATAATTTCAATCATGAAAAAGTGTATTTAAAAACTTAACAAATTTGTTTGCTCTAGTATGTACAATATATGTTACCATTTTTACTTTTTACAAACCTTAACGAAATATATATTTCGTTAAGGTATATATATAATATCATTACCTATACATATGTAGGACATTATATTTTTCCTGTGAACTTGTGGTATTTAACATAATTATCGTAGATCGTTTTGAAGATTTGCTGAGTTGACGTTGGTAAAGTTCGAGATAGAAAGCTGACAGCGTGCCGGTCGCAGTTACTTAAAAGCTGAGAAATAGCAGAATCTATAGATACCTAAATGGACATAAATTTATAGTTAAATAAAAAAAATAAGTATACAATCATGAAAGCGTGTAATGAATACTCACCTTTAAATAGGAAGGTAATACTCCAACGTGCGACGATATGTCAATTAAGTCAGCAATTAAGTATGGACTTATCCTTGCCACATCTTTTTTTAGTTTAGTATAAAATGTGAAAAACCTTTGCAAAAAAAATATGCTTATGTATTTATAAATAAATTAAAACTTGTTAGTAAAGTATAAACGAAAAATAATCGGTGTTACTTTTCAATATCAACAGCCAAAATCCGAAGTATTTGTTCGTCTGAAAAGTTTGTGGATTGAGCTTCTTGTAAAATAATTTTAAATATTTTTTTGAACAGACTATTCAAAACTGGTAGTCTATCAAGAATAAACTCAGTTTTGGATCTTATGAAATCTAGGCAGAGGCCTAAAGCTTCTTGACAGTTAATTAATATTGTTTGCTGATCTAATGTATTTAAATATTCCATGGATACCACAAAAATAGTATCAATAACGTTTTCTGAAAGACGTATAAGCCTTTTCGACGTGACGAAAGTTCGGAAAATTTTAAATAAAAAAAGGTACGCGGTATCTTTGATTTCTAAAGTAATCAAATGATTGAGGAAACTATTCAGTAACGCACACAATGATTTTGATCGCGAAGCTTTAGCTTCAGCTTTTGCTAGATTTTGCCAAACTGTGACAATTTTATCCAATATTTCGATCTTCCCAATGGTCAAGTTTTCTTCCTATAAAATTAAAGAATATGTCACATTGAAAAAATATCTGTACTTTCAATTTTCTATTGGAATACTTTCATTAAGTATTATTACCGTTTGAATAATCAACACTTCAGCGAAAAATCTGAATTCGCTATCTTTAAGAGTTTCGAGAAAATGCAAAAAAGTTTTTTCATCTGGATTGACAATAACAATTTTGCAAATTTTCTTGATCACGTCATTGTCAATATTAAAATGTTCTCTATGCAACAATACGACCAAAGACAAATGTATAATTTCCTGAATTGATTCCTCACTATTAGTTATAGTCTCGTTCTAAAAATATATGGATAGTGTATAAAATTAGACTTATAATAAATATTTAATTACAAATATTCAACTATACCTGAACCAAATTTTGAATGAACAACTCGATGCTAGTTTTCAAATTACTTTTCATTTTTCTCTTACCAGCTAAAACTATTTTCAAAGAAATTCTGAGACCCGCTATTTCATAACAATCACAAACTTTTCCTTGAAGATTTTTAACAAATTTTCTACTCAAATATTGAGCTAAATTTTGTAATGACGACTTGTGTTCGTGCAAAGCTTTGTTTTTCAAGTTATCAATACAAATTAACAAAACAGAGCTTATTTTTCTATTAAATTCTTCTTTTTCAACGAAACCTTTCCAGAAAGTTAGAGATGTTAAATCATTTAATGAAGACTTGATTATCTTTGACAGTAATACGCGATCGTTTTGAAAATTTTCTATAAGAATTAAAGGATCCGATATACTACTTATAACGTCAATATCATTTTTACGTAGAAAATCTGGAACAAATTTATATTACTGTCAGTAATTACAGTGTAATTATATTTTTACATTTTGTTGTATATATGTAGATATTCTTACCATAGTACAAGTTATGAATTACGTCTCTAAACTCAGTCCTCATTTTAGTTTCTTGATCAAAAGTGAACAAAACCATAAACAGGAAAAAACGAATGCTTTGATCTAAAAACGAAATTGGTAAACTTGATAGAAAAGATAAACTTCTTTTTATTTTTTCCACGTCACATTGATTGATTGATTTGAAATTCCGTTTGGCAATTTCTTTTTTTGTACTTTTTATTTCTTTTTTAAGTAGATCAAGGTTACCAATGTTCTGCAATACTTTTTCCTAAATAAATTAAGAAAATAGTATTAAAAAAAGTAAACTTCGCTAAATTTTATAACACATGAAAATTATGTACATACAAAATCTGTCGATTCTATTATAGTTTTCGTAGTACTTGATTCAATGAAATTCCCGATATTTGTAATTATTTGAAGAACCACTGATGTGGTAAATGTTATTGACATTCTTGGAATATTTAGTTTCATTATTGCTGCCCATTTTAAATATTCATTTTGATTAGAAGTAATTTCTTGAATAAGATGCTGAGCAAGTTTAAATATTTGCAGATTAGTCATGTTTTGAATATTTTCAAAATGATTTTCTAGTATACATGACCATGTCGAATATAAAACTGAATCCTTAATTTGTTCTTGATTTTCATTAGCGAAAATTGCTGATTTGAAATATAATAATTCATTCTGTAATAGTAAAATGTTGACTTTTAAATTGTAAGATTCTTATGACAAAAATTTTAACAAAACTCACCAAAGACTGTTGATAATTTGTAGATTCTGTTATCGTTTTTACGATTTTTCTTAATTTTTTTAACTGAAATTCATCAATAGGAAAAGGTAATTCACCCCAAAGATGATCAGGTACATAATGATATAATAAATTATAAATTTCACTCCAAATTTTAACTAAATCGAAAGAAGCAGTAAATATTACAGCTTCATAACTATGAGTATTTTCACACAATATCTCTATAAATGAACTAAGAATATCTCTTAATTCAGCAAAAGCTTTATGGAATTTCAATTGTGATTCTTGTGGTAGTGAATTGTCCAAAAAACTTGAACTTTCAAAATAAATTATGAAAATTCTCATAATTATTTTTATAAGTAAATAAACTTGAGCTGGAAATACATAGTTTCAATTAGATTTTTTGACTATAATATATTGTTTGACTATAATATATTATAATTAACAAAAAAACGAACTTACTTCTTGGACCTGACTCTTTTAAGACTTTGTAACAATCTGATTGTAAGTGAAAATTTAGAGTGTGAAACATCGCTATCATTTGAGCATTAGTATTTTTAGCTTTCACATCTTCTTTAAATTTCAAAATAAAAGTTTCTGGTAAGTCAAATTTGTCTATGAAAGAAGAATCCTTTTCCTCTTTAAAATTGGCTACTGTTATTAAAAATTTCGAAAGAAATTTATGCTGTCTTCTTAAACGAACACTTGCTGTCCACAGTTCGGTAAAACATTTGCCATATTCTATCTCCTCTTTCTTATGCTTTTTATTCTCAAATACGATTTTTTTTAATATACTTTGTGTCATATCTTCAATAACTAAAGGATTTAATTTTGCAATCACAGCAACTAGATTATAGTCTGAACATTTCAAATGTTTATTCTTTGATAAAATTTCTTCAATTTGTGTTTTCAAGTAGGTCTTTAATGTAACTCCTTCAATTTCATGTTCAAAACTGAATGTTACATCAACTGAATTTTCAAGTAATGAAATCAAAATTTGTCGTGCCTGATGTTTCTGGTTTACACAATTAACTAAACGATGCAGAATTCTATAAATTAATACAGAATTTTGGGAAAAAGCATTTATAGACCATTGAAATAAAAAAGTAAATGCAGTCTCGACTTCTTCAAATTGTTTTACAGCAACTGTGTCTTTTATTGTATTAAAAATATACTCTGTTTCTTTCATATTTTTATCATTCTCATCTGTATTAATAGAATTAATATTTTTTATAAATGGAAGTAATAATCTTTTGACGCATTTTTCAATTTCTATGGCAATTTTTGAAGGTATGTTCTTTGATTTCAATTTTTTATTTAACAAAGCCAAGGGAAAAAATAGTTCTTTAATAAACACTGATGTAAAGTTTTTCTTCCCTGATAAACTATGTCTACAAACTTGGATAAAAGTACCAATTGCTTGTTCAGCACATTCTACAATTATACTATATCCAAAATTTTCTTTTTCAAAATTATCAAAATCCAAGACTTTCAATGTGAATTCTAGTAATGCTTTGATCAATAGAATAACTGAATTTTCTTTAGAAGAACAGTTAATCTGAGAATTAGAAAATATATATTGGCAGCATTTGATGATGTCTTCAGAAATGTAGCTTTGTGGGTACTGAATTAATGTTTCTCTTAGTTTCCCAATTAATAAGCTCTTGGTTTCTGGAAAAAGTTTACTAAAAGTTTTAGGATTTAGTGACAAGCAGTGATGAATCGTTATCCAAATGGTATTGGCATTTTCAATAGATATTTCATTGCACAGCCATTTCAATATACAATTTTCTTTGTGCACAATAGGAAGTTCAGGACTCAGAAGAACATTTTCTGCTAACTTTAAACGCTTTGGTAGAGGTTCATCACTGGTATCACTTCGAAGATGTTGTAGCAAACCTATAAAATATATTTAATTCTAGTTTATTTAAAACGAAATTATCATTGATATGCTTATAGGTATGAAATTAAAATATTTAGATTAGTTTATTGAGTAAGTTTATTATTGATGAAAATACCTTGAGATAAAGTCATTGTATTTGATATTTTGTTGCAAGTTTACAATTTTCATAAACTTTTCCCAATGAGACGTTTGGCGTACAAAATAAATAAAAGTACACTTTAATTGTTATAGTATAATTTTTTAGTTTCAGTTGTGTTATAATACTTTACATTACATTTTTATTTACATCAAAATCAACAAACGTAAAAACCTAACCTATTAAATTACACGTGCGAGTGTAAAAGCAGACACAAGTGACAGCGCAGCACGTTTTGCCCAATGCGTAGACGGAGATGCGCGCGCTAGTCAGATTTAAATGTCTGCGCACTCCAATGTTATGTTTTTGACTGTCCCTTCGAACGTGAAGTCAGGTTCGACAATCCCGAGGAAGGGAGTAGAGTAAATTATGCTAGCTCTCACGTATGTTTCTTATTCTCTTTATTATTAAGTTATAAAATTATTATATAGAGGGCCCAGCGTCTCTTATGAAACACTGTAGGCTGGCTACAGTGCGCCGTTCAGCACAAGCAAGGAAGTCCTTGACTCTGCTTTCGAAAGCAAAGATCAGAACGAAGCAACGATGTGTTCGGCCGTATATCCGGGATTAGATTATCGCCT
This sequence comes from Phymastichus coffea, assembly GCF_024137745.1. Classification (NCBI taxonomy): domain Eukaryota; kingdom Metazoa; phylum Arthropoda; class Insecta; order Hymenoptera; family Eulophidae; genus Phymastichus; species Phymastichus coffea. Next base: position 580,498 of record NW_026706896.1, on the reverse strand, counting down.
TATAATTATATCTGAGATCCTTCCCCGGTACCGGCTACTGTTCCCATTCCCATCCCGCCTAAACTCATATCTTTGATTATATGTCCAGTTTTTTAATTGGCCTTGTTTTGTTTGCGCTTCCTAACTGATGGCAGCACCTACTGAGCCACAACCAACACATATTTTTACCGGTTCAAAACGGCGGTTGAGCTGGAGCATTTAAATGGTAGCTTTACGTGCACGGACTTGTTCAGTATTCGACTGAGGGGGATAAAAGTCAGTTGTCCTGCTGTGGTTTTTAGTATAGTGAACATGTCATATGTTATGCTAGAATATCATGAGTAGGTATCAGGATTTTTACAATCAACAGCGAGAATGGAAAGGATTTTCTAATGAACACAATAGGAGAAGTACTTTTCGTGATAGACGAAAAGAAAGGAGAACACAAGTGTTTGATTTATTTAGAGGTGACATTGCGGCATATAAGCCTGAAGGTGAGCGCTTCATTATTGTGCTTGTTGGCTCCAATAGAGATTTATTTTCATACATTTTCCTCTGTTGTATACTGAATTGGCCACTAATTTTTCACAGAAATCAAACCAGTTTCACAATTCACCTTTAGAGATGCTGTTAGTAAATTTAACAGAGAAAAGAAAAACACAGTAATTCAGAAACCGCGTCCTTTTATTGTTGGAACTGTAAAACATAAAATTCACTCTCCACCGTTTTTACATGAAGCATACCAATACAAAGAACCACAAAGAAAGTTGATAACGCATATACAAAAGGTTTCTTATTTGTTAATGAAAATTTTCAATAGAAGTTGAAAATTATGTGAGAAACTGATTATAACTCGATTTTATTTGATATTTTAGTCATTTGCACCAAGTAACTATAAATTTAAAATCCCCAAAGGACTAACAATAATGAACATGGAAACTCCTTCAAGAGTGGAAAATCCCCTTTTATCACCGTTTTTATTGAATACAGTTTGGAACAAATTGGATAACAAGAATACAAAGAAAAAAGACTTTATACATGATGATATAACACATTGTAATAAGACAAAACAATTTATGGAACCTTCATCTCATGATTTTAGTACAGGTAAAAAACATTTATTTTTATACAGCTGCAAAGGTTAAATCAGCATTTAAATAACCCCTATCTGTAGCTTAAATAGTTCATTTTTATACCCAACATTTATGCCTTGATCTTGTGGTGCAAAACTGACCTATCTTAAGTCACAGAGGAATTGTAAGCGCTGATTTATGATTGGCAATATTATAGAATGATAGTACTTGTGACTTGAGTATCTCGTTGTTTTACGGCGTGATTGTCACCCTTAATTGTGCTCGAGCGGTGATATTACATCGTACGATGGCTACTTAAGGAGGTTCTGCAGTCAAAATGTACAGGTAGCGATAAAATGAAAACTATGAGAGAATATAGAGTAGTCGGTAAATCCTTGAATTTTTTCAATATTTATTACCGTCGAAATTCTAAAGAAAATAAATCGCGAAGTTCACTTCTTGTATTATATATCGTATATATAACTCATAAATAAATGAGTTATTTATTTTTTTATTTTATTTTATTAGTTTTTATTGGATAAAAGTACCAAACGCATGTTCAGCACATTCGACAATTATACTATTATACTATATCCTATTAATTATAATATATATATTATACTATTAATATCTATATTATATATATTATTTTTATATATTATTTAAAAAACTAATAAATTATACGGTATCAATCGTGATATAATTAGTGTGCAAGCTTAGGAAAAAATCCATAGAACTTTATAGAAAACCTACATATATATAAAATAATTACTAAGGAATCTAACTTCAAAACTTAAGCTAAGGTCATAATTGAAAATAGTAACAAAATCAAGTGTGATATAAATAAAAACATGAGTTTGTAGATTATATGAGAATATACCTGTGCAACGAGCAATGCTCACCAAGCGGTGAGAGGGGAGTTTTTCATCTACTCCTGTAGCTGACTGTATCAAATCTTAATCAAGTCATACCTAATATATAATATATTATTATATTCTAGCATAAATGTTTAATACCTAGCAACAAACTAAAAACACTTGTTTATAGAAAATGGAAATGCTGAGCAGAAAAGCGTCAAAAGAGAACTATGGCCAGAAGCTTCCGATACAGAAATAGTTTTTGGTCGATTAAATATAAAAAGAATAACAAAGTCACTCAATAATCAGCCTGAAGGTTGGATTTCAATATAATAATTTAATAAACTGTTATAATGTTCTATTCATTAAAATCATAATCCGAAGTAAAATTTTATTTACAGATAATGAAACAGTAGAACGTAACTTACCACAGATCGAAATCAAAGATTCTATGTCATCCGATTCAAGGTATAAATTATTTCTAAAATAATTTTTTTAGGAAAAAAATAGCTTTATTTTTATAAATTTTCTATTGTTTTGTTTTTTAACTTTAACTTCAATAGCGGAAAAGATTATGACAAAGTGAAAATTAAGAATTTTGAGTCCATAGTTGATTTAAACGTTGAATCTAATATCGCAAGCACGTATAAATCTATTCAAAATCCTGATGTAAATACTTCTAGAATATTCAACGAACATGAAAGTGAAACACCAGATTCTAGCACACAGGTACTGTCCATATTTTTTAAAATTGTTTTTGTTATTGTTATATTGACTTCAAGAACGGCCGAGCCCGTTTCGCAGACAAACCGATTCTACACGATGTTATTCAAAACGAATCTTGAAGTGAAAAATTATTGAACACGTTTATTTTCTACACATAAATTAATTGAAAACTAACTGAAACAAAAATTCTACTTATCATAAATATACACTTAATTATTGAATATGTATTACTGTACGCCAGGGAACTACTATTCTACACATAAGTAATTTATTTGTCAAAATTGTGGTTTAAAGTTTCTTCATATGATGTTTTTTGTTAACTAATAAAAATAATGTTCTACTTGTAATCGATTTTCATTTTATATATATTATCTTGCGTAAATATTAATGAATAATATTGTACACAAGATCCATTTTTAACACATTAAAAATTATCCGAATGCTAAAAATAAATTTTCAATTTATTATATATTTCAATAATAGTTCAATACATAAATCTCAAGCAAAATATTTTTGTATATTTTAGACTACACAAATAGATTGTAAATTATCACAAATATCTTCTCCCAAGACTATTTCATCAAACGCAATTGATAATATAGGAACTTTCATAGATGTATTTGACAAAAATTTTAAAAGCTGCAACTCATTGTCTTCAACACTTTCAGGACAGAACTTTTTTAAAGATATTCCAGTGGTACGAAATTGTCTTTCATAACTATTTTATAGGATTTTATTTAATTCATAAGTTTTCTATTTGCAGCATTCATTTCAAAATTCACCTAATGCATGTACCTCTTCAATTATATCTACTATTCAAAAAGATTTAATCAAAGAATGTTTACCTGGATGCATAGCCTCTAGAATTGAAGGGGCTAAATTACTAAATAGTATTGTTGAAGAATCTCAAAGCCAACACAACGGTTTAAGAATTAAAAATAGTAATATAATCGAAAGCGAAAAAACTTTGTCAGATATAGAAAGTTTAGAAAACAGGGAGAAGATTTTGAATTTAACTTTCACAAAATCTTTAGGATTCATAGAAGAAGATGATGAAGAAGAAACAGTTCGATTGAATCTTGAATATTTAAATAAAGAGCACAAAAGAGATGATAACTTGAATAATTCACCTGTTCTGATAAGTCTAAATTCAAGTAATGTCAATAAGGTATTTTTTATAAATAGTACATTACGATACAAGTGCGGGAAAGTAGATTCTTGTCTCGTGTGGCGTTTGCGCCCAAGCGAAGCGAGGGTGGAAAGGTACACGAGACGAGAAAATCTTTCCCGAACATGAGCCGTACCGTATTTTTTTATACGACGTGTGGAAAGTGCTATTTTCAACGCACGTTTTCTGCCGACCGTGCGGGAAAGACGCACTTTGCGCACGGAGTGTCGAAAACGTACATATACGTATTTTGTTTATGTAGTATATATTATAAATGTTTTTGTAGCCAATTGATGAGTTCGCGAAAGTATATAAAGCAGAATATAATACATCAAATTCTAAGAACCCTTCATTAGAAATAGAGAATAATGATAATAGTAAAGAAATGCCATCACTTTCGAAAAGTAATTTACAAGATGATTACGCTAATCAAACAATTAATGGTATTCAGAAAAATGTAGTTTGCCCTCGAAAATCGTCAAAAAATATAATCAATCAACTCATTATCAATCCATTATCTGGATTGGTCTCTGATCATGACAATCTTGATAAGGTATACAAATTGTTGACTCAATATACATATGATCCTATTAACTATAATTATAATTATATTAATACTATATTTTGTCTTTAGGATGAAAATTCGAAATTCGAAACGCCCGTTAAAACAATTTCAAAAATAATTATTCAATACTGCAGTTCAAAAAAAGAAGAAGATGGTCAGTCTCAAACTCAAGAGAATAATGAGCTAGTAGTCACTTCAAATTCAATGCCAAGTAATAGTCAAATTCTCTTTAAGGACCAACCAACCGAAATCAATAACAAATCAGTAAATAAAAATAACAATAAAGAATGCTGTGCTTCATCAGTTAGCACTTTAACTAGGGAGGTATGTTTATTGCTTTGACAAGCTCTAGTTTTTTTTATTTATTTATTCATGATCATTTCTTCTTTTGATAGGACGAAAATGTAGGTTTAAGTAAAACTATTGACTCGAACCCTGCAAAGTTCATTGATAATAATGAAATTGCTGATCAAAGTATAAGATCACTTGATCCATCTGAAATTAACATCGCTATTGCCTTCCAAGCAGAGAAAGAGGTAATGAAATAAACAAGTTAATTCATGTGGTTGTTTTATGAATTATAATATTTATGTTTTATAATAATAATTTGCATTCGTTTTGCAGAAAGATGTGACTGCAGAAACTCACCAATTACTTGATTCAACTGGCACAGAAAAATCTTCCAAGTCTTACACGCCAGAGGAAACTTCACCAGTTAATGAAAAACAAAGACAATTAAATAATTCAACTGGATTGGATGAACCAAAGTTTGCAGTAGTCACAGACATAGAGGTGAGAATTGAAAAATAATGATTTAAGATTGATATTTAACAAGTTGTCTTAATAAAAGTAACTTACTTTTTTTGTAGAATGCGCATACTGGTTTTGTGCAAAGTCACCATCCTAAAAACGAGGTCGTCATTGATTTAACATATTCTCCTATACAATCAACTGAAAAAAAATCAACGAAGCCGGAGTCTCAAAAGTCGGCATTGGACTATAAATCGCCGTTATTGCTTTTGTCAAAACAAAATCGTAATTCAATTTTGTCAAGATATGACGAAAACGATGTTGTTGACTTGATTTCAGACGATGAGGTATATAAAGAACATTACTATATTGCAAACCAATAAAGTTTATTAATGTAATACTTTGATCTTTTTCTAGGAGGATTACACTTCTTTTCTAACTCGCATTCTTCAAAAGCACGTAGAGACGTTTTGTTCACCCAAACACAGTCCAAAGAGTAGAACTCCTTTGGCATCAGTTGGAAATATTCCAGTAATGAAATTGCTTAATTTTTTAGAATGGATATTATTATAGTCGAGTTAATTTTAGCATAATTTTTGAATTTTTCACAGCGATTATGTTTGTCTCAGACCCCACAGTCACCCGTTGCTAATAAAATTTACTCTCCACCGAAGAAAACTCCAATGTTGATTTCAGAAACTATTCCGGTAATTTCGCTGTTCATTATTATTTATTAATTATTTAACCGTTGTAGTTTTTGGCAGGTTAAGCTCAAAAGAAAATGAAAGGCGTCCTTTAATATATTAAAATTAGGCCTTATTTCAAAATGATATTTAATTCGTATTGGTGAGTGTACAGATCAACGAAACGATAATGAGTGATACCTGACAAGGACGAGAGGGGGCGGGCCAAATATTTCACATTAATTAAAAACAATCACCTTAATTATTTGCTTTTAATATTTATAGATGGTGCGCGTTTCTCCAGCTCCTGGGCCATTGGAGGTAATTTTTGAATTTTATGAATAATGTTAAGTAATGTGAAAATATAAATAACGTTTTGTATTTTTTTTAGATACTACACGGTACACCTCGCAAAACATCACGAAGAGGAAAGGTGGTAAAAGAAATTACCGAAGCAGTCGAAGTTCCAAGTCCATTACGAGTTATGAATCTTAGAAACAGAAATATAAGCGTTTCACCATCCCCGAACAAAAAAACTCCTCGGGTAGTTACACCCTGTAAAACACCAATAAAATGTAGTCTGGCGAAAGAAATTACAGCTGAAGTAACCGAAGATATGGGCCATTTACGAGTGATGAATTTGAGAAGTAGAAATGTTAACGTTTCTCCATCTCCGAAAAAAAAGACTCCTCGGGTAAATCTCTTTGTAAATCAAAATTGAAATTTTGTTGAATTGTTCATTTTTCTTTCAGAGAAGAAAAAACGATAAGCAATGTGCTTAACGTACAGTAATTTTAACAAGTAAAAATATTTCTATTGTATAAACAGGAATTTGTACATTTTTTATAGTGAGAATTATCAGAAAAAGTATTGAATTTAGTTATACGAAAATAAATTTTTTTTTTTTAAATTGAATGATGTTTTTTTAAAAATTAACGATATTTTTTAAAATTCCATTAATAAAATCCACCCATCCATAATTTTTGCATTAGTTTATTTCCAGTCAATCACTTACATTACTGCAAGGAATAAGTAAAATCGCTTTAAGTCGAATGCTGTGATAAGATAATCAGTTAATAAATGATATAAACTCTTTATTAAACCAAATTTAGCAGAAATAATAATGAACAACAAATCGTATCATCATTATTCGCGCTAGATCAGAAGTGTGACATTTTTTCTTGAATCCAGTCAACGAAGGTGAAAATTCGAGTGAACACATCAGGTTTGCCACGTGCGCATGGCATACCAAAGGAAACAATACCGATTTGAACACCGTCAGCAACAAGTGGGCCACCAGAGTCTCCCTGGATTGAATAAATACAATCATTAGAGTTAACTTGCCTTTAAATAGCTTCGTTATTTTAAAATTTAGTAACTTACGTTACAGGCACCTTCTCCAACTTTGGTCAACGTGCAAATGTGAGACTCTGTGATCGCGACAGTCATCGCGTTGGCACACTTCGTTTGACTGATAACTCGAAGCACGATTTCTTGAAGAATATTTGGAGCTCGGCCACCAGCCTTATATCATCATCATAGCAAATTAAACATCATCTTGTGCTTTTCAAACAGTAGTAAACAATATTCCTCCTATACAAGGATTGCAAAGTTACCTGCATGCTACCCCATCCAGTCAAAGTAACAGGGTAGTTATCTTTGCTGAAGTCTTCGTCGGCAATGGGAATCGGTTGAACTTTATCGTTGAATTCGATGTCACGATTGACACGAATGAGACCAATATCATTGACGAATTTGGGAGCATTGTATTTCTCATGCCAGACGATGTACTCAGATTTATAAACTTGTTCGTTACCACCACTGAGCTTGTGGGTACCAGCAATTACAGTCACTGCGCCTCCCCTGCGTCTATAAATGTTTTTTGGACGTTGAATTGAATTTCATTTTTAACTTTTTGTACGTGATGTAGATAAATGTTATGTTTACCCAATCACACAGTGAGCAGCAGTAAGAATCCATCGTTCATTGAGAATCGAACCACCACAAAAATGTGTCGGTGCTCTGAGTGACACTTGATACGGGTAAGCTCCATCCTCGGCATCATGACCACCAACAATTCGCGGCGCAGCTGAAAACATAAATCTTATACATGTACTAGATATTATGCTTTAGAGTCATTACAACCATTTTAATATTCAAAGTTTTTTTTTCTAAATATCTAAAAATGTGATGATACGATTATATTGAATATCTATACCATAAGCTGTCACCGCGAGGCACATAAAAATAACACCAGAAATAGTCTTCATTGTTAATCAAGTATCAATTGTACACTCACGAGCTGACTGATGCCAATGAACATCATTTGTCAGTATTTATACTTAATCTATCAGTTTTCACTGCAATGTGCCTTTAGAATGCCCGATAACAGTGAATTTTGGGGATCAGAAAGTACGTAAAGAAGGTTCAATCTGATAATTTTTAATAACGGATAAATGGTTTCTTCGTTTGTGATTGATTACATTGCTTGTTAGCAATGATTTGCGTTGCTAATAAGTCCGAACCCTATTTGTTTGGGACTAAGTACTTATAGGTATTTTAGAATTCTTTTAAAATTGAATTGCGAATTGATTGATTATGAGTAAAAATAATTACGTTAATGTTCGGATTGAATCAAAACTAATACTGGAATTGTAGTGAATGTTATTGATATTTATTTTTATTGGAGAAGACGAGTATGTGCACACGAATCGGTTACATTATTTACACTACATTTTATTTTAGTTATTTATTTTTCTCAACATCGAAAAGGCAGAAGTTTTGTATTTCAACATTATTGTTTTATGTATGTTGGCGTTTATCTTTGGAACGGTGCCACCGATCCTAATAGGGTAGCATCATTTGAAATCCGATGAGATTCACCAGATGTTTCCATTTCATCATTGACTTGATAGAATGATAACTTTGCGAGGAACCGCAATAAATGAGTTTTAAGTCGGCTTTTTATTTAAATAAATTGTTCTTGTTTATCTTGAATTCAAGTAATAACATTTTGATATGATCTGTGACATTGTCAGTATGCAGTTACTAGCGACGAAAACTATAAACCATCGCTACCTCGCGAAAAAAAGGTCATCAATTAATTTCATTGATACAACTCGGCAAATTCCGATTGCACAAAATAATCACAACCGAATCTTAGATTAAAGTAAGTCATCGCAGATTGTAATTCGAAAGCATTGAATGATTATCGTGTTATTTTATTTATTTATTACACGGAATCTGTAAATCCCTAACCGCTTTTCTACTGATTCGATAGACATATATAGGTATCTAGAGTGTACAATTACGTTTTATATTTATAACAATAAAAAGTGAAAATTCAAAACTTGTAAAAGATATAGAAATAAAATTAATTGGACAGTGACAGCAATTTGTCTTCTATAGTAGAAATTCGATTTTGTTTTATTTAGGTATTATAGCTAAATTCGATGTATGGTAGCAATTCATTAAGTATATAGAGTATATTCGTTAATTATGTACAGTCGTAATTATTTACTTGTATTGTAATTTATAATTAAATAAACTTGTCAACTATTTTTCAACATTTTACAGCATAATACTTTATTTTTCCAAATATCAAGCAGCTTATTCCACAGATAAATTAGCTGTACAGCCAATAGCTGGATTAATGATTCATACAAGTTGCAGTAATCTTTTGCATATTTCTTAAAATATTTTCCAAATTCTCCAAGAAACACTTCACTGAAATATTATAGAAACTTTTTATATAAATTTCAATAAATTATTTTATTTATAAAAAATTTTTCAAAATTGATCAAGTAATTTTTAAGAAATTTTTTGGTAAAGTTTTTATATAATATTTATTTATATATTAACTATGTTAATGTTGCAATATTACATTCATTCATGTATGACCTGATTTTACAAAAATTTTACAAAAATATTTTAAGAAACCTTTCTAAGATATTTAATAAAATATTTCCGCTGCAAAGTTTCTAAAATCATTTAAAAATATTTTAGGAAATGTTATACAAATATGTTGTTGACATTTCGTGACATTCTCTGGTGGATGCGATACAGTGTCATGACGTCAATGATGTCCTGCACTGCCAAGAACTAAACGATTTCATCGCTTTGGTGTTCGAACGAGGTTCCAAAGATGTGGTTCTGACTGGATTAGGCTATTAAGGCCTGTGCTATCAAATGATCGTCAATAATGACAACCTACTCCACTGTATGTATAATCAATGGCCAATAGATACCATGGTGTTATCGATTTATTCATCGACAACCAGATCAAATTCGAATATGATATTCACCTCGACAACAATATCGAACAGTCGGCAATTGTTGACAAATTGATATAGACATATTGAAAACACGTAGAATCTGAAGTTCCCTTTAAAAATAAAATACTTTGCTTTATAGAAATAAATTTGTCTCGTCACGTAGTGTCAGATTAAAAAAAAAGATGATGTAATTATATTACATATAGTTTACAAGAAAAGTGATATTTTATTAGTGTCATCGATTTTGAACGACCTAGAACATTTTGTTGGAAGCACACGACTGGCCGCCGTTCGACTCCCCCCCCCCCCCCCCGACCGTTCATCCAACGCAATTTAGATTATAAAAATTCCAGCGATACACTGCTTATTTAGGATTTATATTAGAAACATTGGTCCTGATAGATAATTACAATAAATATGATATAACTGGATTCACTGAATATCACCGTTTGTTTACGGCGAGGCGCCGCGCCGTTACTCGTTTTAGTAAAATGATTATATTGCCCCTCATTGCATCCGACCCCCTATGTAATATCATGCAATATATTAAAGTAATAATACAAATGATTTTTTCCTTCATTTTATTGTTTATGTTTTATATAATGCCGATATTTTCAATACGGTAATGAAAACATAAACTAACATTTTATAACAAATTTAAGTCGTTTTAAAAATTAGCGAATAATGTTCTAGTTTCATGACTAAGGGCGTAAGATGATAAGGAATACTCGCTAATGTAGTGAATGAGAAATTGCAGAGAAGGGTAGGATTAGTATAATGGTATAAAAGGTCCAAGGCGAAGCGATGGAGTACATTCAATAAATTCAGTCGTAACTGCCCAGAACGAGTGGTCTCTCCAAGACTCTTCAGACCAACACTTTACTGAAATTTGTAGTGATTTTTGTTGTGAGGACTATTCAACCTGTTAAACCTATATACACAACGTAAGATGCAGCTCCACATTCGAGGATAATAATCTTACTTCCTTGAGTGCGGGGACAATAAAACAAAAACCAATATCAAAGTGGGTATTATTATTTACAACCGTATAAGATGACTATGTTTAACTATTTTCATATAATAATTATCTTCGATGAAAACGTCATTGCCAGGTAATTTTGACTTATATGGCGTTTTTTTATTAGCTACAAAAACTTAAGTAAACAATTAAATAAATAATTTTGTCGATCGTGATAATCTACATTTACATTTTATATAACAATTTTTTGAACAGAAAAAGCTCACAGAATTCCAGGATGCCAATACTCAATACTTTGCAATGGCATCCCAGTGGATGACGAAATGCACGTCAGCGAGCTAACTTCGACTATCTTGGACTTGACTTTAAATCTTCTCGATGGTAAGTTCCGTGGTTCTCTGGTTCGTGCCGGCAAAGTCAGAGGACAAACGCCCAAGGTAAATATTCAATTTTGATATTTTCAGTCATTGACACATTAGACTTACATATTTACATTTAACGATTGGCGAAAGTGCTCCGAAGAAGGCGAAGACTGCCCCATCGGCCGGAAAGGTGATGGCCACCGTTTTCTGGGATTCACAAGGTGTGATCTACATCGACTACCTGGAGAGGGGCAAAACGGTCACAGGGCTGTACTATGCCGAATTATTGGGCCGATTCGACGTCGAATTGCAGAAAAAACGGCCCCATTTGGCGAAGAAAAATGTGCTCTTCCACCATGACAACGCACCGGCTCACACCTCCGCCGTCGCCATGGCCAAATTGGTCGAATTAGGCTACGAACTGCTACCCCATTCACCGTATTCTCCAGATTTAGCCCCGTGCGACTTCTTTTTGTTTCCAAACTTGAAAAAGTCACTCGCCGGGCAGAAATTTGAGTCGAATGAGGAGGTAATCGCTGCCACGGAAGCCTACTTTTCAGACCTCGAGGAAACGTATTTTTCAGACGGGTTAAAAAAGTTGTATGTTGAAAAATAAAACGCCACTTTTCCAAAATTTTCGTTTTTCTTTTGTAGGCTAAGTACTTATCGGATCACCCTCGTAATCATTTTACTAAAACGAGTAACGGCGCGGCGCATCGCCGTAAACAATCGGTGTTATTCAGTGAATTCAGTTATATCATGTTTATTGTAATTATCTATCAGGACCAATGTTTCTAGTATAAATCCTAAAAAAGCAGTGTATCGCTGGAATTTTTATAGCACAGGTCTTAATAGCCTAATCCAGTAACAACCACATCTTTGGAACCTCGTTCAAACACCAAAACGATGAAATCGTTTTGTTCTTGGTAGTGCAGGACATCATTGACGTCATGGCACTGTATCGCATCCACCAGAGAATGTCAAGAAGCTTGCCAGTACATTTCGATTGCTGTCAATTTGCCTAGCGAATATGGCTCATAAGCCAACAACTACGGTCTCATCGTCTACGTCGAGGTAACGTCTGATCGCTGAGTCGGCTCTCAGTAGAAGGACGTGTCCCGAACTTGATCCGCGTTCTGCCTTAACAGCATCCCATGGAGTTGCTGCTGAGCGTGGTGTTGTCACATAGCGCTTGATTCACGATCTCTTGCCACGATCGGAGCCGTATTTATACCTGTAGAGTCAATAGTAGCAAACCAAAAAATGTTTTTAGGTACTCTTTCTAAATTAAATTGACTTAAGGGACAGCAGCGGTTCTACCTAGAGGCATAACTGATGACAAACGATTAAAATTTTGTAGTCAAAATAATTAAACAATTAACATATTTCATGAAAATGTTTCAGCAATATTTATAGAAACATCCCACGAAATGTCAATAAAATATTTTTGTAAAATATTTTGAGATATTTCTGTTATTATTTTCAACGATACTTTTTGGAAGATTAATAATTTCATTTAATAAATAGAAAACTAATGAATAAATCAATGAATGAATTAATAAATTAATCTTGTTAAATAAATATTTTCCAAAGTTGTAAATTTTCACTGAAGCTTGAATATTAAAAGTTGCCCAGTAACTTTACGTGTTGCGATATAGCATAGTTGGTTATAAATATCAGCGCGTTATCCCTTGCGTCCGGGGTTCGATTCCCATGCGAAATGTTTCTGCGATTATAAATGTTCAATTTCATTTAATTAATACAGTTGTACGGTCATACATAAATGAATGAAATAATGTAACATTAACATAGTTAATATATAAATGGATATTATATAAAAACTTTACCAAAAATTTTCTTAAAAATTACTTGATCAATTTTGAAAAATTTTTTATAAATAAAATAATTTATTGAAATTTTCACAAAAAGTTTCTAAAATATTTCAGTGTCGTGTTTCTTGGAATATTTGGAAAATATTTTAAGAAATATTATGCAAGAAGTTACTGCAATTTGTCTGAATCATTAAGCCAGCTATTGGCCGTACAGCTAATTTATCTGTGAATTAAGCTGCTTGAGATTTTGAAAAATAAAGTATTATGCTGTAAAATGTTAAAAAATAGTTGACAAGTTTATTTAATTATAAATAATTATTATGCGTATATACAAGCAAACAAATAATAAAAAATACAAATTACAATACAAGTAATTTAAAAATATGCCAATTCATTACGACTATACATAATTAACGAATATATTCTATATATACTTAATGAATTGCTACCATATATCGACTTTAGCTATATGTAATACCTAAATAAAACAAAATCGAATTTGTACTATAGAAGACAAATTTTTATCATTGTCCAATTAATTTTATTTCTATATCTTTTACAAGTTTTAAATTTTCACTTCGTAATTGTACAATCTAGATACCTATATATGTCTATCGAATCAGTAGAAAAGCGGTTAGGGATTTACAGATTCCGTGTAATAAATAATTAAAATGACACGATAATCATTCAATGCTTTCGAATTACAATCTGCGATGACTTACTTTAATCTAAGATTCGATCGTGATTATTTTGTGCAATCGGGCGTTGCCGAGTTGTATTAATAAAATAAATTGATGACCTTTTTTTCGCGAGGTAGCGATGGTTTATAGTTTTCGTCGCTAGTAACTGCATACTGAAAATGTCGCAGATCATATCAAAATGTTATTACTTGAATTCAAGATAAACAAGAACAATTTGTTTAAATAAAAAGCCGACTTAAAATTCATTTATTGCGGTTACTCGCAAAGTTATCATTCTATCAAGTCAAAATCTCATCGGACTTATCTTCGAAAGATATCCTTGTCAAATGATGCTACCCTATTAGGATCGCTGGCACCGTTCCAAAGATAAACGCCAACATACATAAAATAATAATGTTGAAATACAAAACTTCTGCCTTTTCGATGTTGAGAAAAATAAATAACTAGAATAAAATGTAGTGTAAATAATGTAACCGATTCGTGTGCACATACTCGTCTTCTCCAATAAAAATAAATATCAATAACATTCACTACAATTCCAGTATTAGTTTTGATTCAATCCGAACATTAACGTAATTATTTTTACTCATAATCAATCAATTCGCAATTCAATTTTAAAAGAATTCTAAAATACCTATAAGTACTTAGACCCAAACAAATAGGGTTCGGACTTATTAGCAATGCAAATCATTGCTAACAAGCAATGTAATCAATCACAAACGAAGAAACCATTTATCCGTTATTACAAATTATCAGATTGGACCTTCTTTGCGTACTTTCTGATCCCCAAAATTCACTGTTATCGGGCATTTTAAAGGCACATTGCAGTGAAAACTGATAGATTAAGTATAAATACTTACAAATGATGTTGCATTGACATCAGTCAGCTCTTGAGTGTACAATTGATACTTGATTAACAATGAAGACTATTTCTGGTGTTATTTTTATGTGCCTCGCGGTGACAGCTTATGGTATAGATATTCAATATAATCGTATTATCACATTTTGAGATATTGTGAAAAAAAAAACTTCGAACACTAAAATGATTGTAATGACTCCAAAGCATAATGTCTAGTACATATATAAGATTTATGTTTTCAGCTGCGCCGCGAATTGTTGGTGGTCATGATGCCGAGGATGGAGCTTACCCGTATCAAGTGTCACTCAGAGCACCGACACATTTTTGTGGTGGTTCGATTCTCAATGAACGATGGATTCTTACTGCTGCTCACTGTGTGATTGGGTAAACGTTACATTTATCTACATTATGTACAAAAAGTTAAAAAAAGAAATTCAATTCCACGTCTAAAAAACATTTATAGACGCAGGGGAGGCGCAGTGACCGTAATTGCTGGTACCCACAAGCTCAGTGGTGGTAACGCACAAGTTTACAAATCCGAGTACATCGTCTGGCACGAGAAATACAATGCGGCGAAATTCGTCAATGATATTGGTCTCATTCGTGTCAATCGTGACATCGAATTCAACGATAAAGTTCAACCGATTCCCATTGCCGACGAAGACTTCAGCAAAGATAACTACCCTGTTACTTTGACTGGATGGGGTAGCATGCAGGTAACTTTGCAATCTTTGTATAGTAGGGCTATTGTCTAATACTGTTTGAAAAGCACAAGATGATGTTTAATTTGCTATGATGATGATATAAGGCTGGTGGCCGAGCTCCAAATATTCTTCAAGAAATCGTGCTTCGAGTTATCAGTCAAACGAAGTGTGCCAACGCGATGACCGTCGCGATCACAGAGTCTCACATTTGCACGTTGACCAAAGTTGGAGAAGGTGCCTGTCACGTAAGTTACTAAATTTTAAAATAACGAAGCTATTTAAAGGCAAGTTAACTCTAATGATTGTATTTATTCAATCCAGGGAGACTCTGGTGGCCCACTTGTTGCTGACGGTGTTCAAATCGGTATTGTTTCCTTTGGTATGCCATGCGCACGTGGCAAACCTGATGTGTTCACTCGAATTTTTACTTTCCTTGACTGGATTCAAGAAAAGACGTCACACTTCTGATCTAGTGCGAATGACGATGATACGATTTGTTGTTCATTATTATTTATGCTGAATTTGGTTTATTAAAGAGTTATATTATATTCGATACTTTATATCATTTATTAACTGATTATCCTATCATAGTATTCGATTTCAAACGATTTTACTTATTCCTTGCAGTAATGTAAGTGATTGACTGGAAATAAACTAATGAAAAAAATTACGGATGGATGGATTTTATTAATGGAATTTTAGAAAATAACGTTATTTTTTAAAAAACATATTTTTGTTCGGGGATGGTGAAACGCTTATATTTCTGTTTCTAAGATTCATAACTCGTAATGGACTTGGAACTTCGACTGCTTCGGTAATTTCATTTACCACCTTGCCTCTTCTTGATGTTTTGCGAGGTGTACCGTGTAGTATCTATAAATAATACAAAACGTTATTTATATTTTCACATTACTTAACATTATTCATAAAATTCAAAAATTACCTCCAATGGCCCAGGAGCTGGAGAAACGCGCACCATCTATAAATATTAAAAGCAAATAATTAAGGTGATTGTTTTTAATTAATGTGAAATATTTGGCCCGCCCCCTCTCGTCCTTGTCAGGTATCACTCATTATCGTTTCGTTGACCTGTACACTCAACAATACCAATTAAATATCATTTTGAAATAAAGCCTAATTTTAATATGTTAAAGGACGCCTTTCATTTTCTTTTGAGCTTAACTTGCCAAAAACGACAACGGTATTTGATTTTTTTATATTAAATAACATAATATTTACTTACAATACATAAAACTTTCATAAGTTGATATTACTCATCATCCTACGCCCTTAGTCATGAAAATCATGGTCGATTCAAGTCCATTTCCGTAAGGTAAGAGATGCTAGACAATGGTCGAGTGCTCCGCTTATTGCGGGGCGGCGGTCTAATTACTGACCATTTGCCGCCGACTATGGTCGGCAATTTAGGAAATTCTCATTATTAAGTAATGTATTGTTCAAATTAGTAGACTGCATTTATAAATGCTTTATTCAATCGATTTAATTGGATCGATCTAACTAGAAGTATAAATTAACATTTACCATAGCATAACAATTATCATTAGCATAGTAGTGACAATTATCCAATTATTAAACATAATATGTGTAGAAAAAACGGATCCCTTGTACAATATTGTTGATTATTATTTACCCAAAATAATATATGTAAAATAAAAATTAATTATGGGTAGAACATTATTTTTATTATATAATAAAAAGCATCATGTGTAGAAACTTCAAACCACAATTTTGGCAAATTAATTAATTATGAAAAATTAATTTACGTCTATTCTTTCAAAACATTATTTGTGTAGAATAGTAGCTTGTTCGTGTAGAATAATACGTATTCAATAATTAATGTGTCCAATAAGTATAAAAAAATAAGTGTACATTTATGATACGTAGAATATTAGTTTCAGTTAGTTATCAATTAATTTATATGTAGAAAATAAACGTGTTCAATAACTTTTCACTTTATAATAAACATTATTTTATTTATGTATTGAAATGAAATATTACCCGTTCTTGAAGCACTATAACAATAACAATAACAATATTAAAATGTATGGACAGTAAGTAATAATGTAAATATTCATGGTCGAAATAAGAAGACTAATGAATTTTTACAATAAATTATCTGAGGCGCATTAGAAGATGATAATAATAAGAATGAAACTATGATAAATAACAAGTTCTTATCAATGTTAAAAAATTCAAGTCCTTCTTTGTAATGTTTTCTTATCAGTTACATATGTGCAGTATAATGCACGTATATTGCAGTTCACGAGCCATCAAAAAAGATTCGTGCAATCAAGCTGCTTGAAACTACATAAATAAGCAGAACCACCGACGGACAACGCAGTTCAGATAAAGTTCTACTATTGACAAGTTTTATTAATTTGTTACTATAATGCATTTACTAATCGGTATTGTTCTATTATGCTGCTCAGTGGTCACGTATGGTACGTAATTCAATTGTTTTAAAAGTGTGATGTTTTATGGTACAAAAATAATTAATGCGTAATCTCACGCACACCTTTCAGCTGCGCCTAGGATTATCGGAGGTAAAGATGCTCCAGACGGCAAGTACAAGTACCAAGTATCATTGAGAAATGGCGATTTCCACTTCTGCGGTGGTTCAATTCTCAATAACAGATGGATTCTTACCGCTGCTCATTGCGTCCAAGGGTATATTTAGATATCATTGATACATAATTCATTAGTAAAATTTTTATTAATCACGATTTATTTGCAAAACAGGCAGGGGCAAGAATCAATTAGAGTAGTCGCCGGCACAAACCTCCTGAAGGGTGGTGCTGAGCAAATCTATCGATCGGAGTACATTTCTTATCATAAAAACTTTAGTATAGGCACCCTGCAAAATGATGTTGCTATGATTCGCGTCAGTAAGAATATCCAATTTAATGACAAGGTACAGCCAATATCCTTACCCAAGAATGAATTCTATGAAAATGGTCAGTCGGTCAAACTGACTGGATGGGGTAGTACCATAGTAAGTTTCTTTTCTGTTCTTTCTACTTATGATTTATTTTCTGCAAATGTTGTACATTTACTTAATTATTTTCTTTGACAGTTGGGTAGTGCAGCCCCCAACAAGCTTCAAGAGATCGATCTGAATCTTTACGACCAAGATAAATGTAAAAATGAGATGTCATACGTTACCAAAATTACCATTTCTCACATTTGCACTAAAACCAAACTTGGAGAAGGCGCTTGCCACGTAAGAATCTCAACTTTTTTAACTGATATTTTCTTTTAAATGAGGCGTTATTGACAAACATCAGCTTATTTAATAATATTTTTACAGGGCGATTCGGGCGGTCCTCTCGTTGCTGACGGTGTTCAAATTGGTATTGTCTCATTTGGACAGCCTTGTGCTGCAGGCAAACCCGATGTATTTACCAGAGTTCACACTTTTTCTGATTGGATTGCCGCTGAACAAGCCAAGTTTTAGATGAATCAAACATTTTTAATTTGCTCTATCAACAAAATACCATCAATTATGTCGCTATATAGCTATAATTTCATTATAATTACTCAAAATACCTTGTACTTCTGCATTTCGATAATAATATACTTTTTATAGATATATAACATGATGGTAGTACTTGAAGTAACAATTATAATAATAATAATTTATTTTTATACAAATTTCACGTTAGACTTTGTTTATTCCATTTGATGTACTTTTTGTGTTAATTAAACGTAACTGATTGACCTTCTGGAATCTTTTTATATTAATCTACTATCATATCCAGTTGATTGCGAGTTAAACTAAAAAAATTTTGAAGACAATTCCATCACCGCCTGTGCGCAAATCTGGTTGTGGTAATCGTTGCGTTCGTATTTCTCAAAATACCTTTGCGCGTTATAGCGATATAGTTGAAAAATAGCTTGATGATTGCCGACTTTCAATTTAGCGTTAATATCAAAATAAAAATTGAAAATTCATCTTTTATAGAGAGATATGTAACATTCCTAGAGTAGTTTACATTGAGAAAACATAAAACATAAATAAATTTGTAACCAACTCATGAGCCATAAATGCGTGATATGTCACTTACATTAACGTTCGAAATAAATTTTAAGAAACTTTCAGATAAATTATCTACGTTTAATGTAATCGAGTTTATTGGACCATTAGCTTGGAAATCGAACATTTAACATTTAAATAAGGGCAGATTGATACTGTACGACTATGTTGAATCGAATTATTTTATCATTATATAAAAATAAGTTAAATTTACGGCCTCAATTTGTGTTCTATTTGTGCTATTAAAAATATTGTTCTTTCAAACAAAAATATAAAAAGAATGCTGTCCTAAAGAACCATTCGTAGAAGAAAAAACTAACATGTACAAAGTATGAAGGCTGTAAGATAAGATAACAATATATAATATATATATCCTGTAATAATGATATATATAAATAATAATTAATAATAAATTATAATTAATTCATAGATAATAACTTCATCGAAACACGTATTTAATCGATATTACTCAAATAATCCGAGCAATTTCGTTTCGTATGTATTTCGTTTTCTTCTTAATCATAATCATAAAGAACAACTTCGATGACAGGCATATATTAATAAAACTTTTTGGAATAATATCTAATCTCTTCTATTTAATCTTGTTGCCGATAGCGGTAGCTCTTATAGACTACGGAAGATTACCTGCAAAATCCGGTAAATATTAAATTAAAATATATCGACAGGTAAAAGTAATTCATTTGGAATGGCAGTTACTAATTAATGTCAGAGAAATTATATTAAGTGAATACAGCATTCGCCGACTTGTGAAATACTTTGAAATGTTGCGTAAATTTGCAAACCTTACAAATAAAGGTGTGTCGATAATTATGCACATATTCATTACACACACAAATTGTGTACAGTAACATAGCGTAAGAATAGATACATGCTAATCGTCCCATATCATTGTGCACAATAGTTTATATGTACAATAAAACCATGCATAATTGTTCGCACGCTTAAATAAATGTATGATGTTGAGAAATAAAGTAGCTTCTAGAATTCATTATTATACACATAAATAGAATTTGAAGTATGTACTAGCATACATTAAATGATTTGATACAAAGTGACAAATGTAACAGTAATTTATAGCTGACCAAAGTAGTTTGGTAAATCTGTAGTACTGTAAATTCCAGAGGAAATCTTTTTCACAATATAATTGGTGAATGTTGTTTCCAAAACATAGTATTTATTAGATGCATTATTTGTATACTTCTAATTCAAGAATTTTTAAATTTGTTGTATCGAATAATCTAAACAGGCTAAATCGTAAATCAACGATATTAATAAAAAATTGAGGTTGGAAGATAATCACACATGGAATTCTTCACTGACTTATCTAATTTCGTGATCTTTGATTTAGTCGATGACTTATATTAATGCTTACATAACATTGAAATAGAAGTATGAAAATAGATGCATTTTTCTGGAAACGTTTAACTTGTCATCAATCATATCAAGATGATGACTTAATGCACATTAACAAATGTTAATCACATAAATAAAATTACATAAAACTAAATGCTCTTATTATAATTTTAGAAAATAATCATCAAAATCGATCGTAAAGCACGTGCTGTGAATTTTACGATCGATCTCAGTGATTCATTCAACTATCATACTCAGAATAATATAAATAAGCAATGCCATGAATGGAAAGTACAGTTCAGGTGAAGTTGTACTGCTGATAAGTTCCAAATTTACCGTAGTAACGATGAAATTATTGATTAGTGTTATTTTATTGTGCTTTGTAGTGGTCACTTATGGTATGTACATTATCCGGACATTAATTCGCGGACCACGAGTTTGAAATTTAAATTATGTTCGATAATTGAGCATCGATGGCTTCAAATGGGTTTTTTTCTGGTAAGTTACGGGAGTATAACTTGCCAAAATAAACCCTTATCTAACCTTGTTTGATGCTATCGTTGCTCAATTGTCGAAGATAATTCGGATTTTGAATTTCATGGGTTTCGAATTAATGACTGGGCAGTGGAATGTGTACTTATATAATTTTGAATACTAATAAATTATTTGTGCTATAATAAAATTACTAAGAATACTGTCATTATTTACAACATAAATTGGCTTAGTATTTTAATTTACAATATCCGTTGTAATTAAAAAGTAGTGAT
Organism: Phymastichus coffea; assembly: GCF_024137745.1. NCBI lineage: Eukaryota > Metazoa > Arthropoda > Insecta > Hymenoptera > Eulophidae > Phymastichus > Phymastichus coffea. Next base: position 558,791 of record NW_026706896.1, on the reverse strand, counting down.
CAAGTTGATATAATTAAGTGTCAGTGCAATATAGAATGAATTTTTTTAGCGTCAATGTAATAAATCAATTATATTTTGTATTATTGCAATAAAAAAAAAAAGAAAATTAAGGAAATTTAAATCGAATAAATCAAATCAGCGACTATGATGTTTCAGCTGCTCCTAGGATCGTTGAAGGTCATGATGCTCCGGAAGGCAAATATACCTACCAGGTATTACTAAGATTCGGAAACCTTAACCAATTCGGTGGTTCGATTATAAACAAGATATGGATCCTTACCGCTGCACACTGCGTTCAATTGTATGTTTATTCAAAAAATTGACAAATAATATTATTCTTTCATTCCAAGTTCATGACAATAATCGATAATGTGCCAAGCAGTCATGGATACGAACCTATTAAAGTAGTAGCTGGAACCAATTTAATTGAAGGAGGAAAGAAGCAAGACTACTATTCTGAATACATTACCTATCACAAAAACTTCACCGAGACCGCTTTGCAAAATGACATTGCTTTGATCCGTGTCGACAAGGACATTGAGTTCAACGATAAGATACAACCTATTGCTTTACCTGGTCCTGTGGAAACATATAAAATTGAAGATTCCGTCAAACTGACTGGTTGGGGCGAGATGAATGTAATTTAGTTCTATTATCTTTCATAGTCATATTCCATGTCACTTTTATCGTTGATACTGAAAAAAATATTTAAAATATTTTTTTTGTAGGTGAACGGTGATGTTGCGGACGGCTAGATCATCCTAAGCACGAATGCTTAGAATCCATCTGACCGTCAGTTATTGTCCGCGTCGGGAAAGCGACTGGGGAAAATCCAAATGCTGCGATGGGGAAAGAGTTTGGGGTTACAGCGTGGCAGGGTAACCAATTCGATGATTGATGAAATTCGGGTGTAGGTGTTTGGGGTTAGAGCGTGGCCGAGTAACCAGCTCGATGATTGATGAAATTCGGGTGTAGGAGTTCGGGGTTAGAGCGTAGCAGGATAACCAGGTCGAGGGTTAACGTGCCACGAAAACGTGCGATGCCCGTTTTTTTGAAAATTATGTACAGACTGGTTGTCTCAAAACTGCAAACAGCGAGAAAAAGGTCGGCATGCCTACTCAAATTCTTGTTCGTCTGGGGCTGTGGCTGATGGCCATGGCCGTATGCTACAGCTTGGGGGAGCGAGTGCCGCGTTTTCCCAAGGCTGTCTCAGCCACGAGAAAGTTTTTGGATGCGATTCGAGGCAACCAAGGGCTGTCTCGAGGTTTCTCAGTGATCCATGAAAAAGACTGAGGATAGGAATAACTCGGAAAAATTTTAAGGCTATGCCCTCACGTGTAAGGGGTAAGAGGTCCATCTGGGAGGGGTGGTTGCAGCGGAGAAACAATCAGTCTAAGAGAAAGTCCAACAGGTGAAGCTCTCAACAAGTTTCAAGAAATCGACTTGAATATTTACAACCAAGATAAATGTAGAAAAGAGATGTCGTACATTGCTCAAATCACCAATTCTCACATTTGCACTAAAACTAAAATTGAAGAAGGTGCTTGTAACATAAGAATGATAATATTTATAATTGTTTTTCTTAGCAACTACACAAACTGGACACGAGATACAAATAGTGAAGTAGGAAATGTAACAAAAATGAAACCAAAATGTAACATAAGTTGTAAATATATATATATATATATATATATATATATATATATATATATATATATATATATATATATATATAATTGTTTTCTTCTAACAAAACGTTATTTATCAATATCAGCCTATTTGATTTTACAGGGTGACTCGGGTGGTCCTCTCGTCGCTAATGGCATTCAAATTGGTATTGTCTCATTTGGACAGCCTTGCGCAAGAGGCAAGCCCGATGTATTCACCAGAGTTTACACTTTCTTGGATTGGATAGCCTTTGAACGAGCCAAGTATTAAATTATTTCAAAATCACTTTTACAGAAAAGTTGTACAAATTGTTATAATTATATAGTGAATTGTTTTTATAAGTTCTGAATATATTTTGTACTGTTGTCACAATATGATATAAATCATTTACATCTCTATTAATTGAAGAGGGTTTATTTATGAATATAATATAATATAAACTAAAATTAGTCAAGGTATCACTTTGCATATAATTATCTTATTAGGCTGTGTGGTGAAGAGCAGTAAAATATTAAGGCAGTTAGAAAAATTAAATACCGTTATTGTTGTGGTAACGTTATTAGTGATAGCAAAAGTTAGATAAGTATAACAAATATTAGATAGAATGAAAGATATTTCAGGAGCCTGTTTCTCTTACGAGCCAAGTCAAGTCTGAACTTGTATGCGTTATACCAATGTAACAATTGATGTTATCAGAACATGCTCACGCAATATCTTTCCCTTTTTATTAATAGACAGAAAGATACTGAATATAACAAATATTACTAATAAATAATAAATGGAATTTTTTATGAAATTAATTTGATTCAAAATAATTTTCATGCATCCAATCGTTGTGGTTTCTTTCTTTTACGAGATGACTTGTGTAAAGCAATAGGAAAATCCTTATTGGCACTCTCTTCAATATTCATATTTTGCTCGACATTTACATTAGTATTTACGTTCTCTGCCTTAATATTTTCAGTATTCAAATTCATAATAATATTTATTCTTTCATCAACAATATTTTCGTCATACAAATTCTAATCAGCATGCTCAGTATTAACAATTACCTTTGCAGGTAAAATTAAATTTTGATTTGTGAAAGGAATTGCTGATGAAATCGTGGGTATAATATTTTCATTTGTCATCGAAACTTCCTCATTGTTTTGATCAATAAAAATTGGATCTCTGTCAATTATAACTTGTAAATCATGTTTAAAAGGAGCTGGAATAATGTGCCAACGATTACGACGAACAATACTACCTTTTTCTGTTTTAATGACAAATGAATTAAGGTTAGAATCGAAATTTACAATTTTTCCGTACAAACGCATATCAATTATCCAAATTCTATTGCCTTTATTAACAGAAGATAATTTAGTAGTACGATGACGTTTATTGTACATAAGCTCTTGTTTTTCTTTTTTCTTGTTCTCTCTCAACTCTACCAACTTGTAGTCTGAAAAAGTACCCAAATTAGCTGGTAATATAGAAAGTCGGGATCGTATATTTTTCTTGAATAAAGTAATTCAGCTGGTGAGTAACCATTTTCTATAGTGGCGTAGTACGATATGCCAATAAACCTATTTCTAACTAGTTACATGCTCAAAATCGAATTCTTTAACAAATTTTTTGAAATTTGTGGAAAATCGTGAGCCGCTATCGCTTCGTACAATTTTAGGAATACAAAATCTTACGAAAATTATTTTACAATGTCTAATTATTTCTTATTCAGTCAAAGTTTTTAAAGGACAAGTTTTAAAAAATCTTGAATAATAATCTGTTATTATCAAATACCAGTGCTTTGAATAAATCAAGACCTAATTTTTGCCTTGAACGATCAGGAAAATTTTCTTTTATGAATGGTTTACGAAAATTTTGCCTTTCTTGTTTTCCAGGTCGTCCCTCCCGGTCATGCCGCTTCCATGTCATCACTATATCGTCGGCGGAGCTACAAAATAACCCACTTTCGCTTAGCTATCAGTGATTCGAAATCAGATTTAGTTGTATCTTTAGACCACCGCGGACTACGACTTCTATATGGATACCAACAGTTTTTAAATAGAAAGATGTTATGCAAACGGTTAATTCATGGGACCTGGGGCACTTATTATGAAAGAAATTGTAGCTTATTTGGAATACTTTGAGATGAAAAATTAGATGACGATAATATCCACGTTAGCACTAATTTTACTCAGCAGAAAACGTTGAAATATCACTATTAGTCCCCGGCTAGTTCCCATAAAAAACTAAAAGATTTTTTTCAGTTTTTAAATAAATTTCATTAAAATCTGCACGTTCAATGTAGTACTAAATCGTAAGTACTTTCAATTTTAAGAAAATACTGTATATAATACACTATATTAATAAGCAAAAGTTAAATTACTATAAGTAACCATAATTTTGACGGTTTAAATAATGTTTAATTTTTTTAAAAAAAGGTAAGTACGTAAAGTTTTGAAGATTACTGAATAATATAGCAGAATACAACAAAAAATTAATTGCTTTAACAAGTGCAAAAAATATAAAGAGAAAAAGGATTCGAAAATAACTTAAATCGTTTATTTAAACGTTGAATAACTGTACTCGGAGCAATTCGCAAATGACTGGAACTAGAATTTTGCCTGTTCAGTAGCAATCCAATCTAAGAATGTGAAAACTCTGGCAAAAACGTCTGGTTTTCCAACGGCACACGGTTCAACAAAAGATGCGATACCAATCTGAGTACCGTCAACAACAAGAGGACTGCCGGAATCGCCCTACAAATCAATAATGACAAATTACAAAAATTTTAAATAAAAGATTTGCAAATAAGAGATTAACATACGTGGCAAATGCCTTCTCCAGCCTTAGTATAGGTGCAGATGTGGCCACGATTGATAAGTCCAGACATTTCTTTGTTACATTGATTTTGATCGAAAAGCTTTAAGATTATTTCTTGGAGATTATTAGGAACGGTGCCGCCCAACTATATCAGATCACGTCATTTTTTATAAAATTTGAATATTATCACTTGGAAATAGTATTGATCATACTTTTGTAGTGCCCCAGCCACTCATAACAACTGGATGGCCAACTTTGTTAAAGTCCTCCGTGGGCAGTTTTACCGGTTGAACTTTATCGTTGAATTGGATATCCTTGCTGACACGGACCAAGCCAAGATCGTTACTGAAAGCGGGAGTGTTCCAGCTCTTGTGAGAAACGATGTATTCCGACTCGTAAACTTGCTCCTTGCCGCCGTGAATCAGGTTAGTGCCCGCAACAACCTTTAGAGACTTGTGAGCACGGCTAAGTCACAGAATGTTCATTTAATTGATATACGCGGAAGATCAGGCGACAATGGATGAGGTATATGTAGTTTCAATTTAAACATACCCTTCGACACAATGAGCAGCGGTAAGAATCCACCTATTGTTGATGATTGAACCACCACAGAAATGGTCATTTGGAATCCTCCTTAAGGATACTATATAAGGATACTTACCATCAGGAGCATTTTTACCTCCAATAATTCTAGGAGCAGCTGGAAATCAAGAAACAAGATCGTAAATTAAAAATTTTGAATTACACATTTTTCTGCACAAATGAATATTATTTTTAAATAATTTTTACACTAAAGATAATTATGTTGAGTTTGAATGCGAACATTCTCTTACCATTAATTTTTACTAATAAACCTAAGAGAATAAGAGCAATTGGATACTTCATTATTGCTGGCAAATTGTAATATCAAATTAATTTGGTTTTACGCAAGTGCATCGTTACATTGCAATAGTCTTTATCTTATCATTACATTTTTCATGTGTTGATCGATCGTTTCAAATTTGATATTAAATCTCGACTTTATTATTTGATACATCTGATTATTTCTTATACTTTCTATAATATTTACTATCTACAGGTTTTAATCGTTTCAACCTTCAAAATCCGTAAATTGATAACAGTATATTGTTGACGTTGACATAATTACTACTCTGTAATAACAAAAGGACATATGAGTAAGAGTTTTATCTGCTTTCAAGGAGATTTAATTATTTTTCTATTATCGATTAATTCTTTAGTCAACTAAGTGGTAATCTATTCCAACCCGTGTACAATATTATTCATTACTATTTGCGCAAGATAATACTCTACACAAATCATATTTTGAACGATTAGACGTAAATTAATTTTACACAGAATTAATTTACTTACTAGAACTGTGGTTTAATGTTCTTTTTGTTACATAATAAAAATAATGTTCTACATTTAATTGATTTTCACTTTACATGTATTATCTTGTATGAATATTAATAAATAGTATTGTACACGGGATCCATTTTTTCTACACATATTATATTTAACGATTGGATAATTTTTAATAGTATGTGTTAAAAAATCTATCCCGCGTACAATATTATTTACTAATATTTATGCAACATAGTATATGTAAAATAAAAATCGATTACGTGAAGAACATTATTTTTATTATATATCAAAAAGCATTATGTGTAGAAACTTTAAACCACGATTCTCGCAAATAAATTATAATTATGTATAGAATTAATTTACGTACAATCTTTCAGAACATTTTTGTAGAATAGTAGTTCGTACATTTACAATAATGACTATTTAATAATAAATTTGTCCAATAAATAAAAAAAAGTTTAAGCGTACAATTATGATATGTAGAATATTTCATTAGTTTCCAATTAATTTATGTGTAAAAATAAACATGTCCAATAATTTTACACTTTTTAATAAATATTATTTTATTTATGTATTCAAATAAAATATTACTGTGTTCGATAAAAAAAGTTAAAAGATTCATATTGAATAAAATCGCATAGAATCGGTATGTGTACAAAACGGACCCAGCCGTTCTTGAAGTCAATATAACAATAACAATGACAATATCAAAAAATGTGGAGAGTACCTGTATGCTAGAAGTTATTTTTTCATGTTCATTGAATATTCTAGAAGTATTTGCATCGGGATTTTAAATAGATTTATATGTGCTTGCAATATTAGACTCGACATTCAAATCAACTACATATGGCTTCAAAATTCTTAATCTTTTCCGCTATTAACGTTCTAGTTAAAAAGCAAAACAATAGAGAATTTATGTAAATTAACCTGTTTTTTTTAATGAAATTACTTTATAAATAACTTAAATCTTGAATCGCGTAACATAGAATTTCTGATTTTGATTTGTGCTTTCTACTGTTTCATAATCCGTAAATAGAATTTTACTTCAAATTATGATTTAATAGATAGAACATTATATTAGTAGATTAAATTATCATATTGAAATTCAACCTATCCCCATATAACGTACAAGCACGATTCGCGATTTATTTTCTTCAGAATTTCAACGGTAATAAATATTGAAAAATTTCAGGGGTCTGAAAAAGCAGAAAATTAAAACCTCCCGAAAATGACGAGAATTTGGCTCGTAAACTGACATGTTCATCGAGAATAACTTTATGATGCAGACACAAATCGACTAATATTTCGATGGCGTTAGTTATGTTTACAAATACCTAAGCTTATGGTATGACATCTATGATCTATTTATTTCGACAATCACTTACCGCTACAGCCATCTATTGCAAAACGGCGGAAGCAAAGTGGTACACCTAATAAATCTGCTGTTCATTGTAGTGTAAAAGCGTAGGTCTTTTTAATGGATAATAATTCAGAATTTCTTTTGAAAGGTATATTGAAGCCTGCTCGACGGCAACCCAATCTATGATAGTGTAAATTTAATTATTACAACTTTAATGATACGTGGAATTCTGAACTCGATTAAACTGTTCCATATGCGGTGGAATATAACTAATCAATATATTTATTCGTGAGGTTATAAACTGCAGTATTCATATCATGTAAAATTCGACATTAACTGTGGTTGATGATAAGTGTGACTTGATCTATTTCATAACGGAACATGTGTCTATTTAATGTAAAAAAGTTTTTAATCATTAATAAAATGAAAAGAAGAATTGAACAATAAATAATATTCTACTTAATTTTATATTGTACGTAATAACTTGCATTCGAAATCCGAAAGAAAACCTATGAATAAATACTGGTACGTTAAAATTAATTGAACCTACGCTTAGAAAAATTGATTTACATAAATTATTATTTTTAAAACAGTCATTTGGGATTTGTTATATATTTTTAGTGATTGATAAAGTGTATCATTAGTGTTTATTAAATAATCAAGAAAAACTGAAACTCAAAAATCTTCTCCCTTCTCTATCTTAAAAAAATTTATAAGTCGTCGATATTTAACGTGTTGTGACTTGTGATTGGTTGATGCAAAAAAAGAGCGCGAAAATGTTGATTTTTAGTATACTTTCAAATAATTATATTACATATCTAAGAATATGAAATTTATATTTCAGCTGTAAATTTTATTTATGAATAAATAATATGGATAATTATCTGCAAGAATAGAAATATACCGTAAATAAATTATTTAAAAATATAAGTGATGTTTTGTTCTTATCAGTATATACAAATCAATAATTTTATAATTATCTATGAAACTGAAACTAATATTGCTTTAAAATTTTGTGGGAGGAGAGAGAAAGAGAAAGTGAATAGAATAAAATTAAACAAAATATATTTTTATCTTTCGTAAATTTTAAATTTAAAGGCAACAAAAAAATACACGATGTTAAAGTTTGATGATTGGAATTAATAAGAGATGTACACGTAAATTATACAATCATTCTTTGTATCGAACGTTTTCATTTCATCAAGTTCTCATTACTACGACATTCAAATATTTACTTGTATTCTCGTACATTTGTTATTAACTTAGAATCTCTTTAGGAATATTGCACTAACTGATAGTATATGTTTAATGATTCACGGAAAAATCATCTATATATTTATTCTAAATCAAATAAAATTTTACAATTCTTTTATAATTAAATAAACCTTTAAAATTTTTTTATGAAATACGTGTAATTCTCGTCATAGAATTTATGAAGGTATCGTTATCATTTTCGTCGAAAAAAAATACACATACACATATATATAATATAATTTTTGAAATTGATTTTTTTAACTCAAACATAATAACATTAAAGTTTCTAAAACTTATAACTCTCTAAATGCCTCGTAAAGGTATTTGACTGCAAGTTTGCTTTTTGACTTACTTAAAAATGTTCACGCTTATATGCTATTTACATTAATTAATTATTAGTTATAAAGAAAACTTCGAGATTGCGAGAAAGCTTTTATCGAGGTTACAATGCTAACAATTTAGTCACTTGATCATTTTATTGATTCGTGATGGAAAAAACAAAGTATATAACGTCACAAACAATCAATAAATTAGCATTTGATTCAAATAGCACGTGGCATAGTAAATCGTTTCAAAAATTACGGTTATCGATCGCGTCTCCATTGGTCGGAACAAACAACATAGACATTCCAAGAATAGCTTCGATTGGCTTTGAGAAACGCCATGCGAGAGCGCAATTTACAAATTACTTCTGTATCTTTTGTTATGGAATAATTGTTTCGATCGGTAACTAGTTCACCTAGTTTTCATGAATCATACTATCAGTCCGAAGTTTTTATATATTTTATAAAGTATTTGTACCATGTCACCGACAATTCATAGATTATTAATGACAAAAATGTCTCAGGTGTACCTATGTATAATATGTGGCTATGCAGTTGATTAATAATTAATGTAATTGATATAATTATATTTTCTTCTCTAATAACTTCTCAACTATACATGTTTCATTTCGCAATTAAATCTGGTTCATCTATTTTGTGCTTTATAATATGCTTCGATCGTTATCCAAAATATGTTAAAATTAATTAAACTTACGTACTTATTAAATTGAAATGAAGATTTCAATTTTTCTCAATCAATGATTTAAATCAGTTTATAATAGCAACAAAATAAACAAATAAATGTCACGACGCAAATCGCGCTTTCCGTGGTACTTAACTAAAAATCAATAAAGCATCAACGAAGTTATTACATGCATGTCTATCTAGTAATTAACAGCGGATCTCGTCGTAGTTGAGTTGTCACTTTCTATTACGATACACAATGCATCGCTATCAGCCAGAGCCAGACCTCTCTCGTGCGCTAGTATATCATCCGTCCGAAACATAGCTCTCCCATCGTCTGGCAGCAGCGCCACAAGGAAGAAGAGTATATACTATACAGTATATACACACTCGCACGTATATACATATATGCACGAATAGAAAGAGAGAGAGAGAGAGAGAGAGAGAAAGAGAGAGTGCGCTCGCGATACACACGCGGGTCATATGTATACACACGCACACATGCAAATACAGGTAGCGCATACGCAGCTGTGTAGTCAGACAGTACAGTGAATTTCTCTCGCGGAACGACGCGCGGCGGGGAGAGAGGGAAAGATCAACACCGTCGACGCCCGTGTACGAGTGTGAATATTATACGTTCGACGAGGACGACGTGGCTGCTGGCAGCTGGGGGCAGTAATGCGTGACGACCTGACAACGACCGCGACGACGTTGACCACGCAACACAGTGCATTGAATGTCCCGCGAGCGAGAACGTAAAGAAAAAGCCGAGAGAGATGAGACGACGCTGACGACGACGCTAGCATCGTGAAAGCAGCGAGTGTGTGTGCTGCAAGCGAAAGGAGAGAAAGAGAGAGAGAGCGAGAGAAGCGAAGGCGGCGGCTGTGCGTACGCGCGGCAATAATAATTGGCCCCGTCACGAGCAGTGAGCCATGTTCTACGTGCTGCCGTTGTTGCTGACTATTCTTTTGTTGTGAGCAAAAAGGAACCACTGCCAGGGTGTTCCGAGTGCGTGTTATACTCCTCGTGTGTGCGCGCATTCTGTCCAAGTGTTACGTGTGTGTAGTATCTGTGGAGAAGTTTCACCAGGTGGAATGAGGACTCGCCACGATTACTGCTACTGCGGCTGCTTTTGAGTGTGTGCGGATTCATCTTAGAGCTGGGATGGGGTCGCCTTCCAGGACGTGGAGATGATAGTTCTAACAGGTGAGAGCTGTTCATGGTGGTGATATAGATGGTAATGATGATGTGTCATATTTCTAATCAACATGATGAACCTGTTGATATAGGAACTTTGTATCATAATCAAACACTAACAGGTGTACTGGCCTGATTATTCAGCTCTTCGTGCTGCCTATCTCTTTGACAATCAATGCCTTTGTTGCATTGGGATTTTGAAGATTAACTTGTATACATTTTCTGTGCTTCTCTTCTTTGTTTTTTCCACTCTGCAAAATTTTATTGGTCTCTCTGAGTAGCTGCCTGGTATTTTGATCTTGCTTAATTTACAATGATTGAATTTTTTTGTACTCACTTCCAAGTATTTCAAGGTTTTCATACAATTTATTTCTGTTTACTCTTGTCTAGAATAGCTCAGTTTTGGGATTAAACTTTCAAAATGTTTGATAAATAAATTTTTATAACAAGAACTCTGTGTACTCAAAATTATGATTTTTCTTTATTTATATTCTCAAACCAAACTAATATATCACTCTTGCCTAAGCAATTAGGTATTTCTTTTGTTGAATAATCAAGTCTATACATCATCAAACAAATCATTGTCTGTGGAAATTTTAAATTGTAAATCTTTTATGTTGTGAAAGCTTTTATAAAATGATATTTCATCTAGATTGAATTATTACATTCCTCGAACACAATCATTATTTATAATTTGTTAATATTTTGGTGTTGCTGAGAAGTATGAAATAATTTAATAAAAACATGCTTTAATATCTAGGCTGTTCAAAAAGGTGTTAGGAGCATAATTCATTTATTTTGGCTATAATAGCCTTTGAGAGGGATGAATGGAACAACAGCTCTGCGTCACAGTGTTGGTGGCAGTGGAATCGGTGAACCGGTTCCTGTCGCCACATTGGTTGTCTACAAAGATGATGCAGGGTACGGGATGAAAGTTTCTGGTGACAAGCCTGTTTATGTTCAGTCAGTTAAAGAAGGTAAATAGGCAAATATTTTATACTATTTAATAGAAACCAAAATATTATGAGAATAAATACAAGAATTTGTATTAATTTCGATCTTCATTCATTCTTAGGTGGTGCAGCAGCTAGAGCTGGCCTTCACTCAGGTGACAAAATTATCAAGGTGAGTTTCATTTCATACATTTTAATAGATGTTACACAACAAAAGCTAAAGAATGATAAGTCATTGTTAATTTATCACATGAAGATAGAAGAACATGTAAAATTTAAAAACACGTTTTTCAGCTCATATTTATATAATAGCTAATTTTATTTTGAAATTGATGAAATAAAAAAAAGAATAGCAGAGTAATAAAAAATCATTAAATTTGTAGTATGACATCATAAACTGTAAGATTTCAGTATAAAATTCCTAGAAGTAGAGTTGTACAATTTTACAAAAGCATTTTCATTCTTTAATTTTAAAATATTGCATCTCAATATATATGTACTGCTATTAATTACCATGAAAAACATTTCTTGAGAAACTATTCTTTATTTGAAATAAGCAAAATGAGAATAAATAATTGTAATGATATGTAGTTAAGTGACTCATATTTGACAAACTTGTTCTAGAGTTACATGTAAATTTAATAACTAAACTCATATACCTATATGCTATCTGTCAAAGTATAAAGAAATCTGAGAAGGACTGAAATGTAACATTTTTCATTTTATAGTAGTAATGAACAGTTGAGTTAATGGAATAAGGATCAATTTTTATTGAACAAAAGTTATATATATATAAAGTATTAACATAAAACTTGATTAAAATTTGAAATTGTAAAAAAAAGTATCAATGTTAATGACTGTTCTATGAAATAGCTTGATTCAGGTACATCTATATTACACATTCCAATCCTGAGACATACAGTTATTAATGAAGGTTATTCCAGTTTCTTTTACAGATACTTTACAAGAAAATATTGTACTTTTTTATTATCTTTTGAGAAATCATTCTTTTTTGATCACAGCTTTATTGGTAATTAGTGTGATTTTTCAAATTGTAAATATAATTTTAATACCTTTATTAAAAAGCAAATCATGATCAAAATAAATTAAGAATATGACAATTTTTCAATCACATACTTTGTCTCATTGTTTTCAAGTTGAACATTTTTCATTTACATCAAAATACAATCAAATTTATTTTTGATAAACATTTTATATTTTTATTTCTATTTTACAGGTGAATGGAGTGAATGTCATGCAATCAACGCACACAGAAGTTGTTGAACTTATTAAATGTAAGTTATTATCTATTGACTATTTTTATGATAAATTTTTGAAATTTTACTCAATATAATTTATGCACAATTTAATGTACAATGATTTATGTAGAACGCATTGGCATTAATAGCATTTACTTGTAATGAACATTAATTGAAATTGACATTTTTGTGACATCAATTAATTTATATATTACACTGTGTGCAACTTTTAATTAAAGTACATTGTAACAACTATGAATGAGTGATAACCATTTGAACTCCCATATGAATAGAATGCATAGACTGTATATATGTAGACATATGCTGAGTGTGTTGAAGTGAGCTTGAGGCATGATGATGTAAGCACAGTGTTTATAGCGCTGACACCTTCAGTTCTGTCATAATTCGTCTCTCTTTTTGTTGGCTGGATGCATTCAACCAGTGAAAAAGTTATTTCTTTTGTTTTAATTAAGAAAAGAACTCAATTCATTTCATTGAATCTTTGAATAACTTACATTTTTTAATCTTAAAGTAGATAGTTAACTATATTTTTGCTTCATGTATTTTTAAATTCATACATAACTGTTTTAATGAAATGTTGTATATTGAGTTGAATTATAAAATGGCATTCATACTTACACAAAATATTTTTATTCAAAATTTCTCTACATTATTAATGAGGTAATATAACTTGAAAATTTTAGCCTCAACGCAAGTAGTTTTAACGGTACAACAAAAATCTGTGTCAACAATGGCTGCTGGATTATCTCCATCCCAACATCATCATCGACCAACAAGTCTATCAACAAGTTCTGTGCTAGTCTCCCCTGTGCAAGGTGCAACATCATTAAACCGAGCTTCTACAGCTCCTGCCTCATGTAATGAAAGGATCACTGGTCCTCAACCTGTTGATGTGAGATTTTTTATCCTGTCATTAAAATAGAATAGTTTTTATTGAAAGTCATTTTGATGTAATGTTATATTTGTAGCATGAAAAAAGACGACAACTGGAAACTCAACGCGTAATAACGTTGCAGATGATGTTGGATGCTGCGGCGATTTCCGGAAACAAAAATAATATTGCTTCTTTGCAAACAGAACTTGCTAACGCAGAGCGACGCCTGAAAAAGTTGCAAGAATCAACGGATCAAGTAAGATTGGTTATTAAAAGATTATTTATTGAGCTCATATTAAGTGTGCTTTGATGTTAAAATCTAATGTAAATAATTATGTGTCGAGTGTGCGTTATTACACTGAATATTTCTGTTTATCGAATGCGATTTTTTTTTCTTTAAATGTTTATTATTCTTCTAATTATTAATTAGCTTTTTATAGTTTCTTTTGCAAGCATATATACATTTAGTTGAAAAATCAATAAGCTTTCATCACTGAAGTTTCATGCTACATGCATTCATAAATGAAACTCGAAAAGTAAATACTTTGGTAATTTAAAAATATCTATTCCGAGTTATCGATATGAATTGAAAGTATTTACTTATTTTTTTAATACCATTAGCTAGATTATTCTTTGCACTGGTAATGCGATATACGTATGCATACAATTTTGTAGTCACCACAAAATCCAAAAAAATAACAATAATGAAAACAGAAGTAAAAAACGCAAAGAAAGCCATTGTATGAAAAACACAAAAAATCATTGCAACTCAACAGCGAGTCGCTAAGAGATTAGACGAGATTAGTGAATTGTCATTGGCTTTATGTTGTGTCTTACAGCTTAGTCCATTGGTGTCCTCTCCCGCGAACCAGCACACCGCGCACACCTCGGGCAGTGGCGGCGGTGGTGTTGGAACTATTAGCGACACCCCGCCGCCGCTGCCCTCTCGCAACAAATCCATGTCCACGCGGAGCTTGTCTCCGCCACCCTTGCCACCGCGACCTTCTCCCTGCAATCTCGCTCAGTGCCCCGAGCAGGAGAGACACTTAGCCGCCGCCGTCAGCGGTGTACCTAACTCTGTAAGTAGGCTAGTCTTCACCTCCTCCGCTTTGATTTCTCTTGATCGTCTTCACTTTCTTCATCTCACTGTCTTTAACTTCATTTCTCTCTTCTGGGATATGGTGTATTGACGTTCCTAAGTTGTTTAATAATATTAATCACGTCAATGCACTATGCCATCCATCCGAATCTCGGGACTGGTCAACTGGAGGTAATGTTCATCGAAGTTTGTTCATCAGAACACTCGTCGATCACGTATTTACAAATATTATTTACAAATACTTTTTATAAATGTTTTTTACATGTCTGTTGATAATGTTCTTAACTAAGAGGATAAATAGAATATAGAATTGTCGTAGATGATTAATTTAAACAAATATAAAATTCTATTTTGACTTTTTCAAAAACGCAATGTCTTGTTCATATAATGTATGCATGTGTATAATTACTGTATATTGTTCATCAATTGTGATTGGTCAATCTTGCACATAAAGATAGTGGAACCATATTAAGACGTACTTCAACGCTCTATATACTCTTAATCTTTCACTATAACACTACACTCTTCCAGAAGCGTTCTACTAAATATCAAGTTCATAATTCAATCAAATAATCATTTAATCATAGGGTGCAAATCTCGGCTCGCCGAGTTCGATGGGCAAGCATCAGCGTACCAAATCAAGTCCGGAGCAATTGATTGCGGTGTCACCGGCTGAAGCGAGTCGCCGTTTAATCGCTTCGGAATCGATGAGCGAATTGACGCCTAAGCATTTGGCGCGTCACAGTGGTATCGATCTTGACGATTTGCCTGGTTACAAGACTCCACCTGGTACTCCACCGCCACCATATCCTGCACCAAATCTTGGAGATGTATTCGGTTCGACGTTTAATGAGGTATGTTGTTTTAGATTATAAATCTCTTCTTCAGACGAGTTGCATATTACGCAAATTTGTTTGATCGATAACAAATCAATCATCTAACTTACTAATCGATTGTTTGATTTTTTATTTCGTTTGCTGCAGAGTATTATTGATAACTTCGACGTGAACTTGCCAAGAGCGCCAAACGTGTCAGACGGTAGTAATTCTGGAATTCAGAAGCACGTGATTCAACAGCCAATTATGTCAATGGAAGACGATGATATGAGCGACCAAGAAGTCGTACGTGGATAAACAATCATTTGTTTTTTTATTGCCAATAAATCTCTAAACTTTATTATTTTGCCTTTACAAAAATAGTCAATTGATTTTGTATCATTAAACGTTGTAGGGACAGTTGGAAGACCACGGACCTTTTAAATTGCTATCCAAGCTGTGGAAACACCATGCTCATCTTGCGGTCTTCATTAATTATGTTCTGTCCAACAGCGATCCCTCAAGCCTGGTAAATATATCAGTTTTAGTTATATTTTAGGATTTTTCTTTCATCTTAAAAGCGTAAATAATCAATCAATTAATCCTACTTTTAGTTATTCTACCTTATAACGGACCTTTATAAAGAGGGAAATGCTAAAGAGATGCGGAAATGGGCTTATGAGATTCACTCAAGTTTTCTTGTACCAGGAGCTGTAAGTTTTTATCAAAATTGAAGTGGACATTGTAAGAGAAAAAGGTTGCTGTATTACAGATCATTAACATATTTTAATCATTTCAGCCACTACGTTTGAATAATGTAGATGAAAATGTTGCTCGTGAAATTGATGACGTCTTGTTGAATGAATGGGACAAGGAAGAAATTCTACGAAAAGTAAATTTATCTTCGACCGCCTTATCACTTACGGAAACGTAATGGGTTTATACATTAATGAAATTTTTTTTCTTTCAGATATTCTGGAAAGCAAGAGCTCGGGCAAAGGAAGAGTTAAATGAACAATTAACAGACTTTCAACAGAAAAGAATTGCTGGGTTGGGCACGCTTTTTGGACCAAGCGATGCTGAACTCGATGGAAGTTCATATGATAAAAATAGAGAAACAAAAATTATTGAAACATACCTTTTACCAAAAATGGAAACATATCTGTAAGTGTTCCTTATGGATCTTCAAAGGCGCAATTTAACGCATCATCACTCAAATTATTGATTTTTGACTTTTAACAGAGAAGATATTGAAAAGGAAAATGTTGATCAAAGAAAATTCGCAACAGCAGCTAGTCTTGCAACAGTTCTAACAAAAGTATTCAGTCTACGCTCAGTATCCTTGGATCGCGTACCAATATTTGTCGTGAAAGATAAATCTCATATAAAAGCTCGATTGAGTTATTGGCCTGCAAAGGCAAGAAAAATGACCGTAAGAGGCCACCACTTCGTCGCACAGCCGTACTACACAGTCACATACTGCAATCACTGCCAATTTATTATCGGTGGAATTGGTCCTCAAGGCTATCAGTGTGGGCGTGAGTATCGACTGCAAATCGTTACAAATCACGCGCCTATATCTCTCAATCGAATTATCAGTGTAATTTGATTTGCTCTTTTTTTGTTTAGATTGTTCTCTAAACGTTCATCGCCAATGTGTTCGAGTTGTCGACGAGAACTGTCCTGGTCCACTGGTTAACAAAAAAGAGAAAGGTAATGACCGTATAAGCAAGCTGATGGAACGAATTCGTCCCGAAAAGAAACCACCATCTCATCATCACAATCAATTCCACCACAGTAAGTTTATTAAAATCCGTGCAATGCCGTGTTTTTATACAATACTAAACGTTAATTTTTTTTTCTTTATTCCAGTGGAGCGTATGAAAAGAGCTGAAGAAGACAGTAGCCCGATAATTGATGGTGAGAATGGTGAGTATTTAAATTTTTATTGAACTTACCTATATTTATTAATTACGAGACACATTGATCAAACGTTTTTCCGGTTACGATCAGATTGCAAAATAAGTGATGATTTAATTTGCCAAAAAAAAGAAATACAATCTCAGCGTCAGAATAAAATCATCTTTAGCTCGTACTGTGTTTTTACATCATTGATGTTCATCAACCAGTGCTTTTAAAATGTCATCCATCACAATGTACGCTTGCAGGAAGATTTTATTCTGTCGCGCGCTATCAATCTAGACACTTTCAGAAAACGTTATGATTTTTTCTCCTCGCACAATTCGTTCTATAAAGAATTATTCATCATTCAAACTTTTTCCCGAGCAATAAAAAGTAAAGGAAAGAAAAGAAACGAAAAGCGCTCTTGATTTGTGTACAGTCCGGGGTAAAGAAAAAAAAGGAATGCTCACGCGCGTTGCCTCGCCCCGTTAATTACGAAAGCACGATTCGTGGAAGTCAATTCCTGTCAGTTAGCGCGCTCGCAATGAATTCTAACGCAGTCACACACACACACACGCGCGCGCGCGCACGCAGACACATACGCGTACGCGCGGGTACATACAGTCGTTGCTCTGCGCGCATCTTAACCAAGGTCAGCTGGCTGAACATTTCTTTCTCTCTCTAGGCAATACGGTCACGTTCGCGCGATCTTCTGAACTCCATTGACCTTTTATCTTTGTCTTATAATTCTTTTTTCGTTTCACATACTTGTCTTATTTGTTCATTGTTGTTTCCAGTTACCAATCGTCAAAGAAAAGGCGAATTTTTTCATAATTATCTATGAGTGATTGCACGCATGACCGAGCGTTTTATTAAAAAACTAATTAGCATAAGTCACGCGTGGGTGTCAAATCGATCGCCGACGAGAATGGAAAAAAGGTTGTTGATGATTGATAAGCGATTTGCGAACCTACGCGACAATTTTGCAACGAGTTCTCTGCGTAGGCTTACGCGTACTCTTTTCTTATCTCTCGACGAAGCGTCAAAATTCACGCGCGGTACAAACGTTCATATGTTGTTAAAAAGCATTGGTCTCGTTGTTGGGACGTTCGAGGTTAATTATCATTCTAGAAATTTCTTAATTTTTCAAGTACCAATTTTATCCACGAAATGGGTACGTAAACGTGCACACAATACTTTTGGAAGAAAAAATCATTGGACGAAAAATAAGCCATTCTATGACTTTGCTTGGTATAAGCTCAGAAACAGTCATTTTCAGCAACAACAAAATGTATTCCTCCGAACGTAGCTTCCGTTAAGATCTCGAGATTATTTTTCAACGAGAAAAACAGAAGAAAGCAAAAGATCGCGGACAATCAGCGAACGTTATCCCGCAATACAAAAAAAAAAGTCAATCACAGAGAGTTGAAATAAAAACAATCCTCCTCTCACGACTGGGGGGCGATTCGGCATAATTGATAATCGCGGAAATCCGCTTATTAGCTGCGAGTTCGTTCGCCAGGCCGCTTGCTAACACTGCAGCTGTTGCTCCTGCAGCCGCTACGATCGAAAGTGACAGTGCGAACAATAAACGAGTAAAAGGGACGGTGCGTGGCACGAAAGCAAATTTCCAAAGGTGTTTTTGAATGACAAGAGACATCGACTTGTTGACATGTGTCCTGTGAAATAAAAAAGAAATAGTTGATGTATATTACAAAACAATTGAGTTAAAAGATAACTCGCTTTAAAAACAAGAAAAAGAAGACGTAGAATACACGCACACACCAAGAGAAAGAGAGAGAGAGAGAGAGAGAGAAGGTGAGAGAGGAGTCTCTACAAATTAGAACTTCACCTCGAAAAAGGTCGTATCTGGCAACGTTATCATCTCCACTCAAACCAGCAGCCGCAGTCAGTGAGAGGAAGTGCAAAAAAGAAGTATTAACCGTATACAACATCGAGAAGGGCAACAGCAGCAGTACCAGCAGGCGGCACCGGAAGCGAAGAGAGAGAGAGAGAGAGAGAGAGAGAGAGAGAGAGAGAGAGAGAGAGAGAGAGAGAGAGAGAGAGAGAGAGAGAGAGAGAGAGAGAGAGAGAGAGGAGACACTGTGGCGGGCCTCTTGAAAATACACAACTATAGTTAGCTGGCGCGAGCGTGCAGCCGCCGAGAAAGAGAGAGAGAGAGAGAGAGATAGAGAGAGGGTACGAAGCGGCAGCTGCTCGCTGTTGCTACTACTCTGTCCCCTCAGTTCAGTAAGTAGCGATCAGCTCGACGCTACGCACGCGGCTTGATCTATTTTCTCTATCTCTCTCTCCTTGGTCGTGTGTTTCAAAGTGCGAATACGTGTTTTCAACAAAACGAATCAGTGAATGTGAGGTGTGCAAGATGTTGGAGCTACACGCACCGATCCTCGATGGACTGAACAACACGAGTCCAAAGTCGGCGTCGATCGACGAAGACGAAGAGGAAGACGAGTCGCCGACCTCGACGCCGACTTCGACGCCGACCTCGACGCCAACCTCGACGCCGGTCAACCTGACGTCGCGCACGCGATTCTACCGCAGCCGCGGCCTGCTACAGCGCAAGTTCAAGGCCAAAACCGCCGTCTGCACGCATTTCCGCGCCAAAGATTCGGTCGCCGCGCAACGACGAAGCTCCACCATCGCGAGAGTTTGGGACACCCTGGCGACCGTCAGGTGGTCGAACAATAACAACGCCAAGAGCAGCGCGGCCGTCAATCAAGACGCGCTGCTCGCGAGATTGGAACAGCTGAGAAGCGCCGCCGAAGCCGGCCACAGGAGCGACGATGCAGGTTCGTTTTGTCGCAATGGCAGTTCGCTTGCTCGTTGGTTCGACGCGACGCGTACCTCGTTTCGCGTGGTCAAGCGAGCACGGCTCCATCGTCGCGCGCTCACGATTCGGCTTTACAAATATCCGCGCGCGGATTTCTCAATACTCCGCTGGAAGTGCGCTCATTTGAATAATGTGGCAACACACAGGAGCGCGCTGCTGTTTAATTGATACCCACGTGGACTTTCTATTTTGAAAACCGACTGCGGCTTTCCCCCTCCCTCTGTTTGTCTGTCAGTCTCTCGCTCTCTCTCTCTCTCTCTCTCTCTCTCTCTCTCTCTCTCTGCCTCGTTTCTTTTCCATCATGGTATTCCAACGGAGGTCGGATAACGATTCAAGTTGATTATTGGCAAAGCGCGTGATCAAGGCCTCGTGCTTAACTTTGCGATTTCGATAGAGCTGGCGTTGCGCGCGCAGGTGACTAACTTATCGCCAATTCCAAATAACCAGATAAGCCACAGGTGTTATCGGCGAAAAGACATTCGCTCCTTTCAGAAAAGAGCCGGTTAAGTTTTCAATAGGTGACACGTATTCAAAACTGTCGATTCTTGAATACATACTCCTGCAAGAAAACTTGACTTCGTTTTATTATTCTTTCCCGGCGATACGGTACAATCTTTTTTTTTTGTTTTTAAAAGCACACGAGAATAATAATGGTTTGATTACATTCAACATTGACACGTTTTTAGTCGTTGCAAATTGGTACAATTGAGGCAAAATATATTGCTTCTTGTCAATGTCGCGTTAAAGTCGCTTGACGAATGACGCGCGTTCGAATGTTTATCGGTCGATTTCTTTTCTGTCTCTCTTTGCGATGTGTCTGCGCGCTAACCTGCGCGGCCACATGGCCCGCGGCTGTAATCACGAGCTTCACGGTGATATTTTCGTGTGCGACCGTATACTTCCTTCCCTCTTTTTCGGGGCGGTCGCGTGCGAACTCGATTAAGCCAATCAAGCGACACTCTGTACACGTCAATTGTCACTAAGTGAATATCAGCCTTTTCATCCTTTTCGTTGACGCGCCCATGGGAACTGCAAGTATTTTCGTACTTGGTCGCCGTTATGTAAAATGAAAAAAAGAGAGATAGCACTGTGTCACGTCGGCATTGAGCAAGAATGTTTTCGCACGACGCCACGGTTGCTTTTTCTCCTTTTTTTTCTCTCTCTCTCTTTTCTTTTATCATATGTGTGTAAAATTAACGTTCACATACGTTCCGAACATTTTTTAGATAAGACACTCCGGTATTACCGCCGAGATGAAAGAGTTAGCGCGAATCCTAATTCTTCGAACAGTCCTCGAAACCAAATTCCAATCCGGAATGAAACTGTTTTTTTCTTCTCTCTCTTTGCTTTTCGCATAAACGTCATACTATAACCTCGCCGAGAGCTCTAAAGAGAAACAATTTCTCGTGTCCGCTCGAGAACTAAAAATACACTTATATCATACCGCGATTCGTCGATTCACGATTCACACACTTTTCCCTATCTCTCTACGTGACAAGTGTGCCTGAACGCGTATATATTATTTTCTAAAAGCGAACTCTTGCTGTTTTTGCAATCGAATGTTTTGTGAGGAGAGTACACACTGATGTCATACCTGGTTTTTAGTTCGATGATCATGAAAACTTTTTGAGCGACATGAAGATTGTTTGCTCATCGTCTCGGCATGTTTAATCAATCGGGTGATAAATTCGAAAACGCTTCTCTTTATTTTTTCTTCGCCATCGAAAAATTATTTTGAATATTACGACCGTGAACACGCGAGAAAACTCGGAGCAGCATTAATCATAATTTTATTTTAAGTTTATATATGGTGAAAAACTAGTGTAAAAATCCGTGCCACCTTCAGCCAACTCTTGACTCATACTTGATTTTTTGGCCAATTGACGAGCGAGTATTCCCTTAGAATAATATAACTCACGAGTTTTAATATAATAAAAGAACCAAGAAATAGTAGGTGTCGTAAAAAATGAAAAAAAAGTTGAATCACCGTCCGTTTCCGAAATCGTTACATCAGACAAGCATGCTAAATAACTCGTACATCACCGTTCGACCTGACGAGAAGTCAGCAAATAACAAGCTGCGATGAGAGAAAGAGAGATGCAATCTTGTTGTCCGTTACAGATACTCCGGTTGGGCTGTATATCAAAGCCGGTTTCATATAGGAGCGCATCGATGATAACGATCCTTCTTTCCGCCATCGGATCGTTAAAAGCTCTCATATACGTGTTTTTCCAGATTCTCTCTATTTCAACGACTTTCCTCGTTACAGAAGAGAAAAGAAAAAAGGCGCTACGCGCGATGAGCTTTTTTCCTGCTCTTTTCTTATTCAAATACGATAATTTCAGATTTTTGTTTCCGTCCAATTAGACGAAACTTCGCGTGCGTCTTTGAATCGCAACGCGCGACGATTCATAAACGTATAATAATGCGAATCGACAACGCCGTGCGTCAGAAAATAGCAGACAATGAGCGTAATAAGAGGTATCATTGATTTATGTTGTAAAACAAATTGTTTCCTTCGCGCGAACGTGATGAATTATCATATATAATCGCGCGGCGCAGTAGCCGCACGTCTCCAGCGCTCAGCTCAAGCCGCGGGGGACACTCTTGCTCTGTTTTTCGTGCCGCGACTTTGGTCAGGATTTGTCGTAGCGCATTGTTATACATTTTCACGTCGCGCGCAATGTAAATATTGAACATTTTGATGTTCTAGAGTGCGCGTTGGCGTCTTGGGGCGCGCACGTTCAACCGCTCGGCGAAAAATTATCGGACAGGCTGCTCGGGGAGATGGTTGACGACGAGGCTTTTACAAAATTCAAAGGCATTTACAGCTCGACCAATGACACTCGATGAATAACAATGCCGATGGGACACTCTTGCTTAAAACAAACCAAGCTCTTCGCGTGGAATCGGGAAAAAGCGGTTTCGCGCGTATTCGAAAAGGCCGCTGGCGCGCAAACGAAATTAGCTCGTCATTAAATCTCGTTTGGCAGCCGTTCAAAAAACCAGCAGCAGCGGCGGCGGCAGATCTTTTCCCGCGTCACGCGAAAGATCAAAATTTCGCTGCACTCGCCGGTGTGGCCAAAATATTCCTTTATTTACTGAATCTCTGCGTGCATCTGTGTACGTACGTTGCGTTTGCTCTCTCGATGAAATCTCAGTTATTTTCATAGTTCTCGAACTTGTTATTGCCGGGGCTTCTATATTAATCATAATTTCGACTGCATCGTCGAATTTGCTAACAGGCCACAGCGGAAATTTTCACGTGCATCCGGAAAAGTTTTGTTAGTTTGCGTAATCTATAATTACGATCCGTTAATCCGAGCGAACGCCGTTCAATTTGAGTTCTGCTCGCGGCGCAAAATTGCATACGAAGCCGAAGCGAGCTTCCGTAAAAAAAGAAAAAAAAACAAGTCGACAGGTATTTATTGAGCACCGAGCGGCGGCACAGCAACCCTCTTGTATTTAGCACAGCGCCACATATGTCTGGCGCGTGCCCTATCGGCAATTACCTTACTGTGTCTTCTCGAGGGCCGCGCATCAAGGCACGTTAAAAGCGTTAAAAGCCACGGGGGCTTTGGAGTGTATTTTTAGGTAGAACGCAACGCGACGGA
Source organism: Phymastichus coffea (assembly GCF_024137745.1). NCBI lineage: Eukaryota > Metazoa > Arthropoda > Insecta > Hymenoptera > Eulophidae > Phymastichus > Phymastichus coffea. Next base: position 534,747 of record NW_026706896.1, on the reverse strand, counting down.
AATCTTCTCTCTCCCGCTTCTACTTCTTCACATTTCCGTCTATCTCGAGGGAAACTTTTTTTTCATTCCTCGAGGTTTGTTAGTCTTCAAGATTCATAGACTAGCTCTCGCTACGATTTGTCTTTTTAATGTGCTGGAAACTGGCGGCCCCCCTTCTCTTTCCTCTTTCTCCGTCGAACATTCGTTCGGAATTGAATTCTCAAAGTAATGCGTGTTTTGCATACTCGCTGTTTCTTCGATCGAAAAAGATGAAAAAGAAAGAAAACGCCAAACGCGATAGAGAAAGATTAAAGAAAATTTGTCCAAATACTTGCTCCTCTTCTCCAACAGCTGAGAGAAAGCGAGAGCGAAAGAGCGATAGCGGTTCGGCGGCGAGTGTTGCAGCTTTTGAGCAGCAGTGGTGCAGCATCTCGCAGTTCCTCCCTGCCTGCAGTGCATCTCGCAACCCTCGTCCGCCGACAGATGTGCGATATAAAGCAGCTTCGTGCTTTGTTCGAAACGGTTCTTTTTTCTTTTTTGGAATGTGTCCTCATGTATTTAAGTTTCTTTATCCGCAGAATCGAGCGAGTGATATCATTTTTGTTGCGGCGAGTGCGCGTTAAGAGTGATTAAGTCGAGCGCGTACAAGAAAGACTTTTATATTAGGAATTTCACGGTATGACTAAAGCGCACCAACCGTAAGATTCAAGATCATTGTTTCGAAATGTAGTGTGTGATTTGTTGCATGTGAACGTTTGGTATTTGTGAGAGTTAAACATGTTAGTGTCAATCGTAAAGCAGTTATAGTAGGTTCACAGTGCAATCTGTTCAATTTCAACTACGCTGTCGGTGCATGAAAGATAATTGAGACGAGGTACGATGTGCGATAAACTATATGTGGCACGTTTGTTTTCTTTCGTTCTGGATAAGATATTTTGAAAACGACATTCCAGAGAATAACTTTTTTTGGTTGGTTTACAAGTAATGCATTCTATTATTACGTATATAGAATAGCTATGAACAAACATTACATAAAAGCAAAGATCGTACGCGTGCAAACGATTTTGCCAATTGTGTGTCTCGTAACAAAAAACAAAAAGCAGCCCGTATAAACAAAAAGATCTAAAGAGTGGGCAGTACGCACTTGTGCGCTATATATATATATGTATATGTACATGTCTTTTTCGCAGGAGAGCATCGCGGAAGTGGACCGGCAGGAAGCGGAGCGCGGGGAGGCGGCGAGAGAGGCCGCGTTTCCGGCTTCGATCACGCCGATAGCATGGACGATCCCTCTTCCAGGGAGGACATCTCCGAAATGTACGTAATGCTTGGGCTTTTTTCCTCGCTCACTCTTGCCTCACGCCTGGCAGTGATTTTTCCGAAAGAGCGAATTCGAAAACGGGCCCCGCCAAGCAAAAAGAGCGAGATACCCTTGTCAACAGCGCCGGTGTGGCTTCGAACGGACTTTGCCTTTCCGAGTTGGTGTTTCAAGCTATATCATGAGAATCACTCGGGGCGTCAAAGGATGTCAAGCTAAATCGATAATTTGATCGAAAACACGAGCTAGCCTTTGGAGATTGTTGTCGAACGGCGATTAGATATGTGCTCGTCGCATACAGTACTGTGTACGCGCTGTTTAATCTTCCATTTGATTTCGACGCTGACGTCTCGCTCGAATCGCGAGACGTAAAGTCGTGAAAATAGATCGATCGCAATTAAAAACGGCGCGCGATAACGCCTAAAAAGCTCGCTTGCGTAACGGTTGGCTCTCTAAACGGAAAGCTTCTCCGCGTTGGACAGCGGCTGAGCAAAATTATTAATCCAAATCTTTCCGTCTGACTCAGGGTGCAGCAAAATATTTCCAGTAAGCCAAAGACGTCGAACATAAACAGGTCTGAAAGTTACAAGGAGCGGATACATCATAAGGTGAGCAGCGCCGGCAAATTGACTCTTGACGCTTTCTTTATTTACACGACCCACATATCTTCATACCATTTCGACTTTATAAACCGGCGACATAGCTCAATTTTGCGCATGCTTTCCGTCTACATCCACGCGTGACATTTCGTTCGGCAAAAAAAAGAAATGAGAAAGAAGGAAAGAAATATCGCTTTCTTTCGTGGAACTTGTAAATCTTCGAACGAAATTGACATTTTCTTTTTTTCCTCGTCTTCTCTCCCCCTCCCAAGAATGTAGCGATAGAGCGGCCTTATTGATAGCGGCTAATTTTTTACTTTTACAGCGACAGATACGTGAAAAGCGAAAGACCAGCGACCCAAACCTCTCCAAGACAAAGTAAGTTCAACACGCATTTCTCTCTATCTATTTTTGTACTTAGCGATCCTACGCGAGATGTGTCCTGATTTTGCCGGGCGCCACGAGAGTTCAAGTGCATCGACGCTTGGTCTTGCACTGCTTCTCGATTGGCCCTCGAAGAACAATCGCCCGGGGTGTGTTGCTTTGTGAACGCATCCTCGCGATGGCTGTGGAAAGTCGGTTTATCAAAGAAAGTTTCTCTCTGGTTCGCGACAGTCTCAATCCGAAAGCCGACCTTGCTGGCTCGGACGATCACTGCCGATCGAAAAGTTATCGAGGCGAGTGATTTACAGCTCCCGCCACGCGTCGCGCGCGGGCGGGCGCCAACCAGCTTAACGCTGTCGCGCGATCAGCGTTCGGCCTCTGGCTCGTGGAAATATCATTACTCGGCGGAGGGCAAGTCCAGGCGTAATCCACGACGCCAGCCAGCAGCTGCAAGCCTCCCTTTCCCTCGTCTCGCGTTTCAACCGGAGTGAAGCAATAGTCGCGCGCGCGTTCACGGTCGGGGAAACTCGGCCAACTTATTCGCGGTGCGTGCCCGGCCTTCGCCGCCGTGCCGTCGCCTAATTCTCGGATAAATATCGATAGCTCTGCTTTTTTTATTTTTACATGTCTCCCTCGCGACGAGCTCCTCTTCGCGTTTACGATTATTAATTGCGTAAGGTTCGGCGCGGGTGGGCGGGGTCTCGTTGATCGTTCAAAAATAGGTTTCTTTTTCTCGTCCGACGTCGCGTCAACGTCATCTGCTTTTATGAAGCGCGCGCGGGACATCCGTCGCCGGCGCGACCAAAAAAGACGGGGCTTTCGAGAATGACGCTCGGATAATTCATCTCGGTTGCCGCGGCCGTGGCGCGAGCGCGCCCCCTCTTTCAATGAGCAATTGCGAGCGAACGGATAGACATACGCACCGCGTGCTACGTACATCCCTCGACCGAGAAACAACGAGAAGAGACCGCGCTGGAAGCGAGCGAGCTCGGAGCTCGCGGTTATCAGCGCGCGGTAGCTATTCTTGAAAAGGAGAAAAAAGAAAAAAAGAAAAGCTCCCCTTAGTGTCGTCGGTCAACAGAAATTTCCCATCACCGTCGGCGCGCGTAGAGAGAGTAAAATAGTCATAGCTCTCCCTCTCTCGTGCGTTCCTCCCACTACACCTACAACCGTCTAACAATCGCAAGCTCGCGCCGCCGCCGCCGCCGCCGCCGCCGCCGCCGCCTCTGCTACCCTCGCACACGTGCAAGCTTTAGCGTCGTCGTCGTCAGTTGGGTGCTGGCGTTCGCTCGGTCGTTGTCAGCTTGCGGCTCCGGCTCTCTCACCTACGTCGCTTCTCCTCTTTCTCGTGCCAAGTGATATACGGTGGTGCGCGGGCGTCCAAGCTCGCGATTGCAAAAGTACCGAGTCGCGCGGATTCTATGTGATTTCTTGTTTGTTCGTTCTCTCTCTTTCTCCATAATTTTTTTGCCGAAGAGCGAAGGAAGAGGTGTGCAAGGGGTGGGGGTGGGGTGAAATCCTTGGGGAATTTATTGATCGGCGATGCGAGAGAACTTGCTCCCTTCCTTCCTCCTCTCTTCTGCCAGCCTTGAATCTACCCTGACGTTTGTTTACCCCTCTCGCCCCCGAGCAAACGCGCTAGAACGCCGAGGATCGGTAAACGAGCTTTCAAACGAGAATCCGTTCTCGAGCGCACGCCTGTGCGCGTCTGTGTGTGCTCTGCTCACTTTTTCGAGACACCTCGCCTGCGATTTTAGTTTTAGGCTTTTCCCGATATGTAGCAACTCATTTTCCATCTCTATGTATCGCTCGAATTCGGCGCATAGTTACGGGCTTTCGATGCAAATTTCACTTTTCACGAGCGCAGAACGAAATAACGCTCCTCCATAATCGATGATGAATTATCAAGAGCCGCGCGATGGTGAACTGGCAACGGGACTCGTAAGAAATTGGAAGAAATTCCCAAGCGACCATCTCCTCAATGTTGTCGCTCATTTAGATCTGTTCACACGAGAACGAGACACGGACAAGGGACGGTCGCGCTTCCATCAACGTCAGGAACGATCGTGAACGCGGAAAACGCTTCTCCGCGGCGCGCTCGAGACGAGGGTTGGCCGGCCAGTTAATCCCGCGCGGAGATGCGGAAAATTTTTTGTGGGCAGGAGGGGGAGGACGAAGGGAGGGCAACTTTTTACACGTCGGGCGAGTTTTCTCCCTACGAGGGACAAGTTTTGCCCTCCTTTTCGCCTTCCCTGCCGGCAATATTTTTGATCCTCGAAGGAGGTAGTTTTCGTAAATGTTTGACGTAGACATCATCTCGGAAATTGCGCACGGTCGGTTACTAAACTTTCGAGGCTTTTTCGAACTCTCCCGGAGGATCAACAAACGTTAGACGCGCGCGTATGTTTACCATTGGATGTGTCAATATTATCTGACATTTCCCAAGGTGTTTCGGATCGCAAACTTGAACAGTCGCGCGCTCGTTGCTTTTTCATAAAGTCCCGATTCGCCTCGTATCCTTCTGGTTTTGTCCCGCAGTAAAGTTAACTGTAAGAGCGACTCTTGCGTCCTCCATCGAACGGGCAGTCGCTTTCCCGGAGCTTTATCGGGTAGGAGGAAAATTGGAAATGTTTCATTACCAACGAAAAGCACGCAGCAATCAATCTCACCGGCCACAAAACAAAACGTCCAATTCTTCGCGCGATCCATCACACGTGCCCTTTGAACGTAGTTTCCTCTCCCCGTCCTCTCTCTCTCTCTCTCTCTTCAGTGTGCAAGAGAATGCCTCATAGCATCATTTGTCGTGCGATCGATGTGTAGTTGTGCCTTCCTTTTCTATTCGCGACTAATGAGCTGTATGTACGTACGTGCTGACCGCGAGACACGGCAAATTAGAAGGTGGCAGTCGGGGAGAAAGGTCGCGATGAATAGAATTTTACAAGTGTTTGATGGTAAAAACATTCGAGGAGCTTCATACAGCCGCTCCGCCGATCAACCCTCCCCTTTTAGACGGCGCGTAGGCGGATCGACGCACGTCATTAAAAAACTTTCGCGCTTTGGAATTCGATCATCGTTGGATTTTTCTTTTTCTCCTGTGCGTTTTCCTTCGCTACGCGTCGACCGATCGATCGCTGCACTGAATTAACTTTCATTAACGCTGTAATTGCGACGTTTCGTCGAGTTCTTTCGTTGATAATCGTCGATGCGCCGATCGATTGCTTTTCTAACGCGCAAACGAAACCAGCCGCATGAGCAGCCTGTGCGTCGCGATAGGGTATAGCTGACCGGAAGAAAAAAAAAATTCTAGTTCAACGAGCGCAGACGCGAGCGAGAGCGAGCGTAGTGGCGGATATTGCACCTGTATCTCGGAAGCAGCACACGAAGCCCGAAGGGAAAAAACGACTCGAATCGCGTCGATTTCGCCGGAAATAGACGGCGTCGTGCGTCAGGGTGGCGCGCGCGCGCGCGCGAAAGAATGTGTCTCGGGCAGCGAGAGACAAGAAGAAGGGGTGAGCTGGAAAAAGGCGCACGGCTTGATTAAAGTGACGGACGAAGGAGCGGCTTTCGATAAGGCTCGCCCCTGTGCTCGCTTTTTTCCAGACTGTTCCCTTACCTCGCGCGCGACTATTCGATTCGTAGAAATTATGTCGTTTATATTAGCGAGACAATACACACACGCGCGCGCGTACACACATCGATGGATTTTCCTGGCGATTTGTCATACTTCGTTTTGAAAATCCATTTCTCCTTCTGATCTGCAATCCGCGTCATGCTTTTCTAAAACTAGCAAACTCGTAAATAAGTGTTATTTTAAAGTTGGCAGTAAATTTGGCAGTAAAAGGAGCGATAGAAAGAAATATAGGGAGACTCGGTAATAATCCGTGTTTTCGCTTGTGTGTCGGACGCGTAATCGCTCGAGGGAATTGACCTTTTTAGTATATGCATGCCCACCACCCTCTGCCCACCTCTTCTTCGCTATTCGACAGAATCGACGTGCATTTGAATTATTATAGACTCATAGATTTTTTGCCTTTGAGGAGACTGGATAGTATTAGCATTTTTTTTTAGTTTATTGATTGACAGCGCTTTCATTTATCTCTGGAATTGGTTTCGAATAATGAATGTTTATCATTCGTATTCAGTTTCTTGTTTAATTGCAAATCGCAGTACATCGTTAACGAAGTAACAGCATGAAGTGACAATACGTGCGTGTATATAAAAAAAAAGACTAACGAATGCTCAGTGAAACTAAAAAGTGACGATTGAGAAGTTTGAAAAGCCGCTCGTAAACGGTGGCCCGAAGCGAAGCAAGCGCATTGGTTGCGATGAGGCAGCAGCAAAGGCTGCGGCTCAGCGAGCCAGCCATGACGAGCATCGAGCATCAGCCGGAAACAAAGACCAGCTCTAGCGTCGACGAGGTGATGCTCGACGACAACGCCAAGGATGGTCTCGTCGTGCCCGAGCGTAGAACTCGATCCGAGAGGTAAAAAAAGCAACGAAGTAGGTCGCGTACGCGTATCGCGCTCTCTCGGAGGGCAACGGATAGCGATAATCGATGCACAATCAACCCCCCCAAGGAACTATTACGAATGTGGGTCACGCGCTGCAGCAATTTTGTTTGTTTCGGCTGGGGGGTGAGGAGGAAGGATGAGAATTCGCAATGTCGTCGTCGAGTTTGTTCCCGAACAAAAGCTGTCGCGTTGTCGAGCGATTCGTTTTATTTGGTCTTCAATGGCGAAATTTTTCAAGACAAACGGGAAGTCGTTCCTCATCGAACGATCCCGCCACGTTATTCCTTCCCATCAATTGAGTCGCTGTCACGCGGGGTGGACGAGAGGGGGAGGCGGGTTTAGCAGGACTTTTATTGTTGGAAGACGTCGACGATCTGTCTACGCGACGACGAGAGACCTCGATTAATCAGCCGACATGGATTACACTCAATAACACGAATACACCCAAGTTTTCCGTTATTAAACCCGGAGGATCGATCGGTTGAAAATTTTCCGAGCGCCGCTGTTCTTTCCTACCTCCAATTACGAAAATTGCGCGCAGCGGTAGTTTGGGCCGATGCGTTGACATAACGTGCAGTTAATGCCGATCCTTGAGAAACGAAGGCGCGTCAGCGACGGAGCGTCATTAGAAAAATTGTTAATCGGGCGCTTTCCAAGCGGTTAACGGGCGGGCTGTCGTTTGGTTATCACCGAGGCAAAGAGAGACAACGACGGCGACAGAGCGCGAACGTATGCCGTGGGGCTGATGTGCCGCATCGCAATTTCATCGGCGCCTTTTAGACGGAGCTCAAGTGCTCTTGTCCTGCGGAGATAAAGTTTTGCTTTCTAAGGTTTTTTACTGGCATAACATGATTGAATGGCTTCGCGGTTCTATTTTTCTTTCCCCCCTTTTCGCTCGTGCAAATAATCGCTGTGGCAATTTAGAATTTTCACTTTCGCGAGAAGACCAACGATGTTGACGTTCTTCGCTCACAATATTTTGCCAACTTAACAACCCGACCGCCTACGTTGTTTGAAAAAGCTTCGGAATTTCGCGCAACAAGTGTATAACCCATTAGTATTCGTCGGTGCGAGAAAGAAGAAGAGGAGAAAATAACTAATTCATTGGCCTCTAAGCTACGTCGAGTGTCGCGCGCGCGGTTACATTAATTCGGCTGAGAATCACCCATTATTTATAGGCATGACGTATATCCTATTGAAAAAACACGCTTGTCGCGCGACATGAAAGTAGGTTAAATACTGCAATCGTGTATAATCGTGCGACGAAACGTCATGCCAAAAAGTTCACTCCTGCAGGAATTTTTCGATGCGCGAGACGAGTTCGTTTCCATTGATTTTACGAAATTTTGCTCTTTGCCAGATATAAAATAATACTTTTTTAATATCAAGGCTACCTTTAGACAACACAATGAAATTCTATGTGGAAAAACTTTTGAAAATCGGCAAACATCTCAGTATGTGGTATTTGAAATTCGTATTGAATTTCTATTTGAAGAAATCAGGCATGATTTGCATAAGGCTATAGCGATCCCACGCAGACTGATCAAACAAAAAAAATAGAACTGTTGATCGAAGTAGTCACTTGTTACTTTTGAGTATCTTTGAAAAAAATACGTTCACAAAAGCTCTCCCCCCTCCCCCCAACCGTCAAAACGAGAAATAGCAAACTGTTAATTCAACTTGGAAAAAAATCAGTGACTGTGATGCAAGCGGAGCATTCCCGGGCAACTCGGCAGGCAGCTCATCGAACAGCAGCCTGTCGACACGAAGTCTGGACAGTCCGTCGACGAGCCTCGAACAAGTGCATCCTGCCACGGCAAACGCGTCGGCCTCTTGGGGAGACAGCGACGTCGATGTCGAGCCCGATCCGCCAGATTGGAGTCAAGGTGTCGCCGAGGAAGTATTCGCGAGGCTTAGTAACGTCGAGAAGAAGAGGCAGGAGGTCATCAATGGTCAGTATAACTCAACTTCGCTCTCCGTTTTTGTTTTTTCTTTCATTTGCCGATACATGATCGGCACGTGCGCGAGCTTGCGGTACGTTTCGAGTCTGCGTGAACTCGTTCAAATAAACAATAGGTGTATACGCGTAACGGAATCAGTAACTTAGCTTTCAACGCAACGCAATTCTCTTCACAGAACTGTTTCACACGGAACGCTCGCACGTGCGTGCCCTCAAGGTCCTTTCACAAGTCTTCCACAAACCGTTGATGGACTCGCAAGTGTTGCCGCCCGACCAGATTCAACTGCTCTTCTCCAATCTCGACGAGATGGTTATATTGCATTCGCAATTCAACCAAGCGATGAAACGCAAGAGAAAGGAAAATCCATGTGTCGCTGACGTTGGTGATCTGCTACTGGAGATGTTCGACGGTGAAGCTGGTGAAGTTTTCGAAAGAGCTGCTTCCAAGTACTGCGCCAAGCAACAAGTGGCGTTGAGAGCTTTGAGGGATCAGAGACGCAAGGATCCCAAGCTTAATGCGTTTTTGAACGAGGTCGAGGCTAATCCACTTTGCAGAAGGTTTGTCATTTTTTTGCATATGTTTTGTTTTCTCGGACGATGATCTAACCACTACTCTTGATATCTTCCACATAACGAGTAAACATAATTTTTGCGTAGTACGAAAATACTTTAAATGACATATCAATAAATCTGATAATGAAGTTAATGTACTAGTAAATCAAAATTATTTGTGAAACTTGATATTACGGAACGTTTTCAAGAACGCGTCTAACAATAAGAAACAAGGTCTTTATAAATAAGCACAAGTTTTGTCGAATTAAGCTGAAAAAATCAATCTTCATATTGCAGGTTGCAGTTAAAGGATCACATATTAACGGGGATGCTGCGACTAACAAAGTACCCACTCCTATTTGACAACCTGGCAAAATACACTTCGGAACAGAACGAGAGAGAGCGAGCAGCGGTCATTCGTAGTTTGGAGCGTAGTCGTGAAATTCTGTCGCGAGTGAATCAAGCAGTTCGCGAGGCCGAAGATTATCATCGGTTAGCAGAGATTCAACGGCTGATCGATCGTTCGGCATTTGATAAATTCGAGCATCCGTGCGTGCAAGAATTTAAGAACCTTGATATTACTAAGCGTCGACTGATCTACGACGGTCCTCTTCAGTGGCGCGTCGTCAAGGCCAAACCAGTTGATCTCCACGTTGTTCTACTCGACGACCTGATACTCCTGCTACACCGTCAAGACGACAAGTATGCGCTTAAATTCATCAACCAGATGAACTCAGTGCTGAGTCCAATCGTCAGGGTGTCGACTGTTCTCGTCAGACAGAACGCTGTCGATAAGAATTCGCTCTATCTCGTAAATACATCTCAGAATGGCGCACAGATCTACGATCTTGTTGCCTCATCATCCGAGGAAAGGATATTGTGGTATAAACACATATCCGAGGCTGCTGAGGTGCATAAATCAAGAGATAAGGATGGTAGGAGGTCTATGCCACCGAGTTCGTCGTCTAATGAACTCGCCGAGTCGGCTGAAGACCAATTACTTCCCGAATCGAGTTCTGCGACTGCTACGTCTACACAATTGGTAAATATTTATTTGTCTATCCAGAATCGTTCGAACAAAAAAATATCAACCAATTAATTCTATGAATAAAAATACAGCAGGACACTGGAAGTGAGCCTCGTGCGAACGATAAAGCCGAGCAGGATAAGCAAAAAGAAGCTCCATCAGTGACAGATTCGTCAATAACAGCAACAACGACACCAACTCCAGCCAGACAATCGGGCGAGTCAATCGAGGCGTCATCATCGACATCTCGCGATGAAATCGAGACTATGGATGAAGCTACCAAGATTACAGCTGCTGCGAAGTCAGACCAGGATGAAAATGCTGCTGCTGCCGCTGCGTCGACTAATCTAACTGAAAATGTTCGATTGGTTACATGCACACAGTGCTCGCTCATCGACCCGCTCGAGGTTCATGTCGAGGAGAGGTCTGTGCATCTAGCTGAACCTGTATTGACTCCTATTGGTGTGTATTATTCTTAATAGTTTTGATTTTCGTTTAGATTAATAATTTTAATTGAAATAATATTGCAGAGTCACTGCGGCGAAAGGATGAAGTTATAAAGCAAGCGCTCATCGAAAAGCAATCCATCGTCGCAAATATACTCAATATTCCAAAGTCAGACGTAGAACATTTAGCTGAACCTACCTCGGAGCTTTCGGGTGTCGAGAAAGAGCCATCTGAACTTATACTTACAGCTATTGGTCAAGGTAAATATTTCGCTAATATTCGGCCTGAAACTAGGAAATATTTATTGTTCTGGTGTTATTATTGAAAAAATATTACAGCGAATCAATTGATTGAGCTGTTGAATACAGCATTGACAGTCAGTGAGACAGAGTCTGTGCTCGCCACGCAAAGCTTGACTGCTCCGGCCGTTGGTTGTGAGACTACGGGTTGTCCAACTCCACGACCACATCCTCGTAATCTTGAGCCTACAATTCCAGTCTCTACACTCCAACCTCTTTGCAATACCCTCACGTCGCAACTCTCTCAGCTCCTTGTAAGTATTTCTTGAATTTATAAATTTTCTTAGATCTATAGATATTGTAAACTCATTATGATCTTATCATTTCAATATCATTATTTAAAAATGATTCTTCAATAATGTTCACAATGATTTTACAGAAAATCGTTAAAGAAAGAGACGAAGAAAGAGAAAGATTACGGAAAGAACTACGACGTAGTCGGGAAAGGCTTCACGCAATCGATACGGAAGCGCAGCGTCGAGAAGCGACTGATTTACATTCTACGTCATCCGAAATCACAACGCAAAATAACTATGGTAAGTATAACATCTATTTTTAATATGTAACATTTCTGCCAAAGTTTATAAAGAGCTTGAAATTTCATCTTTATGTTTTTTGCAGCAGGTACGACAGACAAAGTTAATCAAGATTCATGCAATGATAGAACAAACTACGAGGTAAAGTACTTTTTTGGAAATATACACTTGTGTAACATGAGTATTTAATGAAAAACCTGATATTTTTAGATATTCGTTGATATGGAAAATGATCCAGGTACATCAACACCGACGAATCTCGTTGAAGAGACAAAAACGACGTCGGATAAAGAAGTCATGGGTGACAGCGTGGGTTGACATGTTTAAAATATTCTGCCAGAATTGCAGACCCGATGCATTTTTAAGTGCGTTTCCGCAATTCTTTGCTCAGTATCAAATAATGTTGCGCTAACGAGCATTAGACAAGCGAAGAATTACGACTTTTAAGAGATAAAAACACTTGCTCCGTTAAGAAAAAAGGCAGGGTAGCATAACAAATTTAGATACCTATTTACTGAATCGTGGGGCTTCAGTTTAACGTGCGATGTTAAATACTCGCTAATGATTTCGTGCAATCGAACAAAAAAATCTGACAGTTCAGCGCAATGAAAAAGACTCTATGGTTTTTACTATTCAGGTGGAAAAAGATGTAGCTGACTTAATAATTATCTTCCTATTTTTTCAATGTATAACGTCATGTAAAGTGCCTTTTTTGTACACACTTTTTTATACTAAACTAGCATGTCAACGATATAAAAACAAAACGTAAGTTTTAAAGGTCAAGGTACACGTCAGGAAAAGCCTTACAATTCTTACAAAACTACAAAGACTTGAGATATCGAAAATTCCGATGATTTTATGAAAAACATTCGTAATGAGATTTTGACAGTTATAACTTTTAGACTATACAGCTATACCCAGTTCCGAACTTTTTATGCGAACCATATACATACTCTCTAAATACCAATTTGTGTGAAATTAAGACTTAATGTTTGACATTTTTGATAGACTGTTTTTGTGTGGTACACATCAAGTAACAAGAGAAAGGAAAGTTTCACCGCAGTTCAGTTGTTCCTTTTTAAACGATTGATGAACTTTACAATTTATTGTTATATATATTGGTGCTTTATTAATTTTTGATAAGTTGAGCTACAAAGTTTGTTGTAGTTATAAGATAAATTAACAGCAGAACCGGTTGATTCTACGATGCATATTTTTAGGTGATCTACGTTAAGATTCTATAAGCTAGAAGAACAAAGTTTGATTTTAGCTTAGCACGAAATCATTTAGCGAGTGTTGAATTATACATAATTAACACAATATTCCACATTCATTGGAACAAAAATATAGAGATGAGATAAATATATAAGCAAATATTATGAACATATACATATAAATAAATTATAAGTAAATAAATTAATGAATTTAAAATACAAGAATGTAGTACATGTATAAAGGAAATATTTAATAATTTTGTTAGATCGTAGAGTCATAGTGGCGATTATTATTTTTTAGTTATATTATTAGTTGTATTTTATCATTATCATCATCATCGTATTATCATAATTTCTGAATTAAAGCGCATATCAAATGGAAACTGTCACTGTGTATTTATGTAAATTTCAAACCTTTTTATATATGTTTATATAATTTTTTTTTAAATTTTTTATTAACGTTGCTGTTCACATATTTTTGGGATTCGAAAATTCGAAACATAGACTTACATATATCATGCAAATCAACTTTGAATATGTACACAAGGTATTATAGACAATTTTGTCACTATTTACTGACGATACTTTACCTCGATTTTTTCAATAAATAACACTTCAAATATTTACAGAACTACAATATATTTTACGCAACAAAGTTTGATACAAATGCTTACTACATTTTTAAATACAACTTACAGTTTCTGGTACTCAATACATTCTTTCGCTTTTTGCAAAAATATAATGTAGAAGGAAAGTTAAAGACATTTTGAAAAATTGTTGCGTATTTTTTATGGAATAATATTGTACGAAATGTAAAATTTGATAAGCCATATATACTCGAAATTTGTCATGAAAACTTTTTTCCCCTATCACTTCTTTTTAACACTGATCTGCTGAAACATAAATAAAGAATTTGTATACCAATATTTTGGCTTATATTATTCCCTGACTTGAACAAATTTTAACAACCTTTCAGTGTACGCACTCTTGTAAAAATAAATGTTTCAAAAAATTGAAATTGGAATATCAAAGTATAAGATGACATTTTTTAATTTAATTTTCTTTTTATTAATCTTTTCCGAAAAAAAAATGTTTTAAATAAAGATTTTATATTTTCATAATTTTTGTTTTAATACGTTGGAAAATTTTCCGAGTGAGATAAGATAATACGTTACAAGATAATATCACGTCATCTAAAAACATGTTGATATTTTTCTAACCTATTTTTAGTTTAATATAAAAGTAAAGCCGACCTCAACAAAGAAGTCACTTTAATGTATCGTGTTTGTTTAAATAATATTGATAATAAGTAATGTTACAGTCTACTACAAAAAGTCTGTTAGAAGGAAGAGTCATTCTAGCAAGTGGCTCACCGAGAAGACGAGAAATTCTTGAAAATTTAGTACGTTTTCGAAATAATTTATATTGTTCAACATTAAATACATTTTTATAGTATAAAATATATATTGTTAATATGATATCTTATATTATTTAATGATTTTTTCAATTAAATAGGGTTTAAAGATTGAAATTATACCATCAACATTTGATGAAAAATTAAATCGGAGTAACTATAAAAATCATGGTGATTTTGTTGCTGATTTGGCTGCACATAAAGTTCAAGATGTTTTTAAACGTCTGAAAGAAAATAGTGATAGTGCAGTGTCTCTAATCATTGGAGCTGATACTATTGTTACCAAAGGAAATGAAATTTATGGAAAGCCTACGGATAAGAAAGATGCATTTACAACACTGTCATTGTAAGTGAATTGTACCAACTAATTTTAAAAGTGTAATGATGTAATTTTCATATTTGTTTTTCAGCCTTGCAGGTAAAACTCATACTGTTTTTACTGGAGTTTGTCTAAAAACTCTGGAAAAAGAAGTGAAATTTTGGAACTCCACAGAAGTCACATTTGGAAATATATCTATGGATCAAATAAATGCTTATGTTGAAACTGGAGAACCATTGTGAGATTTTTGGACAATTAAAACATGGTTGGAAACATCTTGAATAAAGTTAACTTAATAATTTTTATTTACAGAGATAAAGCTGGAGGCTATGGAATACAAGGAGTTGGAGGTTGTTTTGTGGAAAAAATAAATGGAGACTTCTATACAGTAGTGGGTTTGCCGCTTTATTCCACAATAAAACATTTGAACAACTTATTCTGTGAAGTATGACACACTGTAAATACAATGAAAATGACAACTATGAGAGTACTTACAAATGGTAATCTGTAAGTTTAATACATATTGTGATAAATATTAGTATAGTCAATAATACATAATACTACAAAAATACACGTTACAGAAGTCTTATATTGCACATTGACTAAAAAAATTAATGGTTACTAAAATACTGTGAGAAAATATAATATACTGTTGACACATACTTATATGTTAGAATTCATAATGATAGAAAAAAACAGTTTTTTCTCAACTTTTTAAGCTTTTCATTTATATGCATTTTAACAATGCCTTGATTTCACTTTAACTAATAGGACACAATATTATGTATAAAAAATACTGATCAAATCTAATAATCTGAAGATTTCAATGTAGACTAGAATTTCATTGAACTAAAATATACTCATATTATTATTTCTACTTTTTATCTTTTAAATTATACTTTAGCCACTCTTGAAAATATTTATCTAAGTATGAACATGGCCTACATACTTCATCTCCCTTCTCAACTATTATTGTACATGATTCATGTCTCCATCGATTACTATAAAAGTCTTTATATCCATATCTTAACAATATTTCTTGATCATCTTCAATGTTGGGTCCTCCTTTACAAACTGCCATATTTACCACTTCCGCAAAAGATTGTTCAAAATCTTCTTGAGTATTTTCAATATCTAGAGTTTTTTCTACCACTAGCTTATCTAACACAAAGGCTTTGAATTTCAAATGATCAGTTAAAATTACCTGAAAATTAAATCACAACTATTATTAGAGTTTAATTATGAAATAATTTATTTACTGATATTTAATAAAACTTATATTACTTGTTTTTTATATGAAGGTGACATTGTTATGTTGAACAAAGCAAATGTTATTTCTGACAAAACAATAGCTCGATTTGGCGGTGGAACTCTGTGAATACCCCATGAACGATTGGACAGTGTCAAATCATATGGTCCATCATAGAATAACTCAAAGAACATGTTAAATAATTGCAATGGAGGAGGTGGAGGAGGTAATATTGTAGTTTCAGATGGTGGATTTTTGGATTTAACAAGACATTCT
The DNA here is from genome assembly GCF_024137745.1 of Phymastichus coffea. Classification (NCBI taxonomy): domain Eukaryota; kingdom Metazoa; phylum Arthropoda; class Insecta; order Hymenoptera; family Eulophidae; genus Phymastichus; species Phymastichus coffea. The sequence goes on along the minus strand of NW_026706896.1, from coordinate 518,663 downwards.
CTCTTTGCTGGAGGACTGTCACTACTATCTTCTGCAAGTTTTTTTTCTGTAAATAAAAAATTAATAAGTCAAATTTGAAAAAAAAAAATAAAAAATATAACTAAAAATGATATGACGTTAGCATTAAATAACTACATATATCGTATATTATCTTCAAATTTACTGAATCTGAACTGTAAATGAAATATTTGCTACTTTTATATATACGTGTTTTAAATAAATTTATAAAACAGAATAAATAGCATAATGTTAACCTACTTTGAGTCTCAGTTTCCGAAGTTTCTTGTGGTTCATTTTTCACCTGTACTTTAGTCTCCATACTAATTATTTCAACAACCCGTTCTGACAACGATTTTCACGACCACCTGCTTCTATCTAAATCTTTGGTTATTCTTTTCTCAATGAAAAAATAAGATGACCTGGGCGTATTGCGCGTCACTTTGAAGATTGGCGTCCTAGCTCTTAATTGGCGTAGGCTGAAGGCACTGTCATATCAATTTCCAGTACCAAATTATCATTTTTCACAAACGTGCATTCAGAACACGCGGTATAAGTTCGAAAAAAAACTCTGCGCGGACGATATAAAAACAAACCCAACCTTATCTGGCAGTTCTTCCAACCTAACCTAAGAAGTAGAGCGACATCTCTAATTAAAAAAACGCCATATTTTTTGTTGTCAACGGCAAGATGGAGGACGTATTGGACGAGATCGTCTCTCACGAAGATTTAAAAGTAAGCTGTTGCAAATTAAATAATTTTTGAGAGATTTGCAAATGTACGAAAAATATATACAAATTTATTTGGCATCGTTTATTATCGATTTCTCGTGCTTTCAAATATAATGCAAAAGTATGCTAAGTTTTTTAGAGGTTATAGTTCGTAAACAGTAAAAATTTGTTTCATGTCAAATTAGTTATCTTGAAATGTATTTATTAACGTTTTATTTATTTATGTGCACCGAACTTAATAAATTAACATAAAATACTCTGGAATAATGAAAATCCTATTAATTACTTTTGCAAAATGAATTTACGCTTATTTCATGATGGATGAGTCACTTCTAAAATCATTTCAATGCACTTATTAATGGAACTTAACTGTCTTGAATTCAAGACTGAATATCAAATCTGACCTATTACGTCGTTTGACATGATAAGAACTTTGATTTATCATTGATTAAAAGAAACTAATGAATATTTTTTCTCTGTGTACTAATATAATTTACCACAATTTAGCATAAACTTACAATATTAATGTAAATTATTTTCAGAGATTTGAATGTGAATACAATGAGCAATTACTAAAAGGCGTAGTTGATCACAAAATTCAGTTTCAATATGCGTGGTGTTTGGTTCGCAGCAAGTACTCCACAGATATAAGAAAAGGAATAATGTTATTACACGATTTGTATGGCAAAAATGGGGATAATGAAAAGAGAGACTGCTTATATTATCTTGCTATTGGCAATGCTAGAATCAAGGTAGTGATTATTTCATTATATACAGGATACTTACTTTGCAAGATTGTATATTAAACATTTTTTCAGGAATATTCAAAGGCATTGCAATATGTTAGAAGTTTTCTCTTGATAGAACCTGGAAATATCCAAGTACAGCGCTTGGAAGTACTAATAAAGAAAAAAATGGACAGAGGTAATTTTTCCATGATTAGTATTTTAATGTCGAACAAAATTTATTAATCCACAATTTGGATGCTGCTATAAGTGTTTCTTTTCAATTTTCAGAGGGTCTGAAAGGTATGGCAATTGCAGGAGGAATCATTGTGGGTATGGCAGGGATCTTAGGCTTCGGTATTGCAATGGCGAAAAAAGGTTAGAATAATGAAGCGAACATAACAATGACAAAAAGAAAATAGCAATGACAAACTTACCAATCAAAACATGCTGATTAAAATCATGGCATCTGATTACAGACAGGAAAAACTAGCATATAACCAGCAACGACTTAAAAGATCTTGTCTTTGTATTGTTTGGCCAACAAAGCCTTATTGTAGCTTAAGAGGCTGGATCCTCATGTTGAAATGTATACGTTTGATGTCACACACCATCTTCGAAGCTTGGTTGTTTTTGTTTAATGAAGGGCATATCAATACTAACATAATTCAATTTTTATTAGTATAATGTGTTGAATTAGATTTTGTATTTAAGGTTTGAAAATATTGCAGTGGTCTAGTATTAATTTCTAAGAGCGTGTTATTTGTCTTGTTTAAATTATACATAGTATTAATTATTCAATTTTAAAAATCCGTGTTGTAAAATATAAATGCATTTTACAAGGTCCTTGCAATGTTTCAATGTTCGGAAATTATAAAAAAATGTCTTTACCTTGGTGGTCCTCCAAATGCTGATGCTATGTAAATTATGCAGAAATTACAATTATGCATTCTATACATTTAGTGTAATAGTTTTACATTTAATTATTTATTATTTACACTGTTTATTCAAAATTTCTCACAATCGTATCAGCTGTCTTAGTTTGAAATTTTTTAATAAGAAATCTTTGTAGTTTCTAATAACATGTAAATAAGCCGATAATTTTTTACATTCGTTTTTTGAAATTTGATGAAAAGTTTCCTAAGGTCATAACGTTTCTATAAAACGATTCATAAATGTAAGAATACATGATGATAATGTTACTTTTACAAATGTAAAATGTTATTATTTACAATAAACGTATTGGTTTAATAATTTTTAAATCACTTTATTTCATTAATTTACATTTCATCGCAAATTCCATTTAAAACCGTCAACTATACAGAAAGTTTATAAATCTTATAGGATATATGAACGAACACACTTCGAAATTCCTTGTTCGACATCGACTTAAAATCTAAGACATTAAAATCAAACACACAAAAATACTAGCTTTAAAACTGAAATAATTATATAGAAAAGGTGCGTGTGACTTTGAGTGACTCAAAAACGGATAAAAAAAGTCGTAAGGCAAACTTATATCTAAATTAGGCCCACCAGCAATATGATAGCGTGTAGGTCGAGAGACATCATGAAAAGACACGAAACTTACGAGTTCCAATTGCAATGTCTCTTGACAATTTCTGCCAGTACACTTGGGCCACTTCAAGTCAACTTCATCGGAGAACGTTACGCCAACTCCCAAAATCACGTGATTATTATTTATGCCAGGTTTTGACATCAACGAATGTACGATATTAAATGCAACTGATGTCACTATTCCGGAACATTGAATTTCATTCTCCAGCAATTGTGCGGTGATGACATTCTGCGGAACTTTATCAATAAACATCTTAGCCCAACTGTTGGTGTCGTTGTCGAAAACGTTACCGGTCTTGGAAACGAATTGCCTATCAAAGGTCGGTTTTTCAAATCTCTTCAACGTCATAAAATCGATGATCGCCTCGAAAGTATGGTTTTGCAACTTGATACAGGCCGATGTGGAGAAGTTTGACTTCACCACGACCGAACATCTTAACTTGATGTTTTCCAAAAACTTCACTGGGTATCTGTCAACTTCGCTGCAAATCCCACTTTTGTCCGCTATCGGCAGAGTCAAGTGTTGACGAGTTTTGTTGAAAACTATGTACTTCTCCTCTACCTCGCCAGTCTTGTTCGAAACTTGGGTTCCGATGAAAATTGGCTTTCCACCAATGTATCCGGGATTTCCACTTCTTTCAAATATCAAAGATCGATTTAAATTAACCCACTTGTATTGTACTTCGATCTCTTGTTTGAAACTACTCTTAACGTTAGCTAGTTGAAAGTATACTTCGATATGTTTAATGCCCTCGCTTCCGTTATGAAAAATAACGTATCTAACTTTTTTAGCTACATTGTTACAAACATTTTCCGTGCAGAAACCCTGAACAGTCTTGTTGGTTTTACATGATGTCCATGACTCGGCACAATAGGATGCGTTAGCTGTTTGGCAAACGTTTTTCGGACAGCTTGTAAGCAAATGCTGCGGATTGAATTTCAATGGCTGAGCAAGTACGTTAATTTGACTAAAATTAGCTGGAAAAAGAAATGCGTTCTTGTTATTGAGATAAACTTGGTGACAAGAACTTTTCCAGTCTTCGAGGAATTTGACAGTTTTTCTGAAATCACATTCTTCGCCAAAACCGGTCTGTGGAAGCTCTGGAATAAAGGAATATTTTTACTCGAGTTATACAACTTATCTCGATTGCGATTTATTTAATCTTACCGAAAAGTTGCAAAGAATTTCTATGGATTTTCCATAATGCATCGGCGTATTTGTACGAATTCGTGATGTTATATTCTGGCAGATCTATTTTCTTTGCGTCAAGTTTCCATTTGAATCTGGATGGCTTGTTGTTATCGATAACTTTTTTAAAACTTTTCTCATCTTCAATTTGCTAAGAACAAAAACAAGTGTAATAAAAAGAAATGAAAAGTCGCGTAAATACAATAAATAATTTACCAAATGACTAGTCGCACTGTATACAGGAGGAAGATTATCAGAGGCAATGCAAAATAAACTATCGGCAACCTTTTCCAGGATAAATCTCGTGTCGTTTTTCCGGAAAAACGGTTTGTCACGGCAATACCATGTGTCTTTTTCTTTCTCAATTTCGCGATCGACGCAGGTCGAAAAAACTTTGTAATGATATTCTGTACAATCCAAGTCGCAACAACAGTTGATATCGCAAACGCTAGTCTAAAGAAGAACAATTATTGGCATTGTGTCATAACAGAAAAGTGAAGATACATGATTTCGCGACTTACGGTTAAATCACAACCACAAAATTTATTCTTGGATCTCTCTTCTAAAATCTCTTGAATTTTTGAAGATTCTAAATTTTGCTGAAGATCTACTTCGCTATCTATGCTACTCTCAGTTGTACTTGTGGTTTTTGTATTGTCCGGAAATTTAAAAATACTCGTTGCTAACTCCTTAATATTTATATTCTCAAATATATCGTCGCCGGCAAAATCTGCAATAGTTGTATTTTCACAAAATGAACTATTTACACAAGCGTCGCTCGCCTCGTTTCCTTGATCTCCAAATAAGCAAGTGGAGAGAGAAATCAGATACGCAATGAGAAGAACTTTGTTAATTTTACCCATCTTGATTAATTTACGCCATACCCTATCTTTCAGGTCATAAATGACAGCCAAACTTGTCGAAATTTCTCACAAGCACATACAAATCAATTTGAATTGTACCCATACTTTCTGTGAGCAGTTCAAATCTATCGTCGGCGTTTACTAATACGTCTGGAGATTTCAATTGCAATGTTGTACCCAAGAATTTGTCCTTTAATCTGTCATGCCAGTTACCTGAATCATTTCAAATAATCACCGAATCAAAGTAATTTACAGGTAGTAGTTATAAACAATTTACCTATTGGCTTCCAAGTGTGACACTCAACAGAATGAAAACCGGGCTTCAAAGGAATACTGCAAGTTCCATAAGAAACGAATAATATCCTGTTGAATTCGTCCCTGCAAAATACTTGCAACAAGACTTTGGGAGATCCTTGCAAGGTCTGCGTTGCAAAGTGAATATCTACAGGATGATCCCAAATTGGTTCATTGGAATATGGGTCACAGCATTCTTGCGTTTGTCCCTCGTCATTCCCGTTGATAATTTTCCATCCACTGCCTAAAAAAGGCCAAGTAACACGCACACTCATGAAAGAGCGACAAAATAGTAACGGTCGTCAATAACCATGATTTTCTATTTTTAAATAAGTGATTTTTCGCGACGTATTCTTTTATAATGTAAAAGATTACAGCTTTAAATTTAAGTTACAAGAAAAAATATACTACCAGTCGAAAAACTCCACTTGCAAAACAAGCGAGATCGTTGAAAGTTCCTTGCCGATGTGATTGTTCCTATTAGATGCAACTCAGCCATCATGCAATCGATGAAAACGTCGAAATGTTTGTAAATTTGTCTTTACTCGTCGTCTTGGCAACCGTACGACGGTTGCTTTTCAATTCAAATTAAATTAATGTAATATATATACGGCCCTGCGGCGCGCGCATGTAACATATATAACCTCGATCATGTGCCATACAATAAATTCAAAATACGGGAGAAAATGATCTTTAACGTGTGTTTTTTTTGCTTCTTGGTTCTTTCCAAAACGTGATTATTAACATAAATCGTTAAAATGTCAGTAGAAACCCCAGGTAAAATAAGAAAACTTGATGAAGTGGTTGTTAATCGCATTGCTGCTGGTGAAATTATCCAAAGACCGGCAAATGCTTTAAAAGAGTTAATAGAAAACAGGTAAACTTATTTAACAATCATAGGCCAAACTACATCATTTTTCAATTTTCAAAAAGACACTGTAATTTTTAGCCTTGATGCCAAATCAACAAATATTCAAGTGTCAGTAAAAGAAGGTGGCCTCAAGTTACTACAAGTTTGTTTTTAAATTTGCCTGTAAAAATAAAAATCAAATATACCCTACTACTGATTGCTTAAAAACAATTGTTCTTTCAATAGATCCAGGACAATGGTACTGGTATTCGAAAAGAGGACATGAACATTGTTTGTGAACGTTTCACTACAAGTAAATTGCAAAATTTTGATGATCTCAAAGCTATTTCAACTTTTGGCTTCAGAGGAGAAGCTTTAGCTAGTATTAGCCATGTTGCACAACTCACAATAACAACAAAGACAGCTAGTGAAAAATGTGCTTACAAGTAATAACGATTATTTATTTAAAATCTTTTATTATTTGCTATATTCGTAAACCAGATGTATTTTATTATAGAGCAATATATGTAGATGGTAAGCCTAAAGCATCACCAGTTCCTACTGCTGGTAATCAAGGAACTATAATTACAGTAGAAAATTTATTTTATAATGTGGCAACCAGAAGAAAAGCTTTATCAAGCCATTCTGAGGAATTTTCAAGAATTTCAGAAGTTGTCACTAAATATGCAGTCCACAATCCTAACGTTGGCTTTACTTTGAAAAAGTATGGTCAATCATCAACAGATGTACGTACTCCACATTCGTCTACAACTGTGAATAACATTCGCACTCTGTATGGAAATTGTATTGCTAGGGAATTATTAGAAATTGAACTTGATGATAAAACATATCATTTTAAACTTCACGCATTTGTGACTAATGCAAACTATTCAAACAAGAAAATGACTCTTTTATTATTTATTAATAATCGCCTTGTTGATTCATCTGGTAATTAGGATGTGTACATAAATTTATATATATTATAGCCTTTAATTTAGTTAGAAAATTATTAATTGACCAATAATTTTTTCAGCAATAAAAAGAACAATTGAAGATCTTTATACAGTTTATTTACCTAAAAAAGGTCATCCATGGTGTTATCTTTCCCTAGAAATAGATCCTCAGAATGTTGATGTTAATGTGCATCCAACAAAGCATGAAGTTCGATTTCTTCATGAGGATATTATAGTTGAGAAAATCAAAATTGCTCTTGATGAAAAACTTGCAGCAAATAATGCATCTAGGACTTTTTATATCTCTACAAAACTTCCAAAATTAGATTTGACACAAGAAGCAATCTCAGAAACTCAAAATGATGCAGAAAAAGATAAAACTAAAAAAGTTTATCCGAAACATATGATTCGTACCAGTTCAACAGATCAAAAGCTTGACAAGTTTAATTTTATTCATGAAATTGTTGATAAGGATGATGCAAGAACTGATAGAATTATACAAAACCTAGAAAATACAAAGAAGCTTTTACGTCCTGAAAAGTTACTTTTTAATGATAATACATCAGCATTGGAAAATGAAGGAATAGGTATTTTCAGAACTGCATCTGATTTAATTACATCTAAAAAAACCAATAAACCAAATCCAGCTGTTGAAATATTAGAGCAGGATAAACTTGAACTATCTGTTATACAAAATGTGAAATGTGCTAGAAACGAAATTGAGAATGTAAGTGAACCAAGTAAGAATGTTAGTAAAACAAAATCATCAGACCAAGCAAATATTGATGTTCGAACCCCTGAAAATAATCATAGTTGCTCTAAAAAGGTAACAAAAGAAAATGCAGAGAATGAGAATGCAATTCCAGAATGTAGACCTCTTGTAGAATTCAAATCATATTCAGTCAATGAAATTCAAGTTGAAACGAAATTACTAAGTATTCTAACACTTAGAAAAGAAGTAGAAGACACATATCATGCAGTTCTACGTAAAATTTTGTCTGAACTAATTTTTGTTGGCTGTGTTAATGAAACATTTGCATTAATTCAAAGTGGAACAAAGCTGTATATTACTAATACTCGAGAACTTGTGTGAGTTTAAAAGTTATATACCATTTATTTATTGTTTTGGTTGTAATTATATGAAATGCTTTGTTTTTCAAATTTCATCCAGGGAGGAACTATTTTATGAAATAATGCTGTATGACTTTGCCAACTATGGAGTTATAAAATTTTCAGTAAATTAAAACAATGTCTTCTTAAATTTATCGTCATGAAATGATCAATTTTTAATATAATCAACATTTTATGAGTACAGGAACCATTGCAAATTAAAGACCTAGCTGTACTTGGACTTGATTGTGAAGAAGCTGGCTGGACAGAAGAAATAGGAGAGAAGGAAGAATTGGCAGAACGTGTTCAGGAACTATTACTTGAAAAGGCAGATATGTTAAGACAGTATTTTTCAATTTACATTGATAAGAAAGGCCAGCTTAAATCTTTACCAATATTATTAGGTAATAAAATTTTGTAATGGATTTACTTGTTATGATATGCATTGAATTGAATTATCTCTTGTTTTTAGAAAATTATTTTCCTAATCCTGCAGAACTCCCATTATATTTGTTGAGATTATCAACTGAAGTGGATTGGAGTAAAGAAAAACCATGTTTCCATGATATTTGTCGCGAAACTGCGAGATTCTATAGTAAAATAGACACCACCAACGATTCTTGGCAACATACAACAGAGCACATTTTATATAGTGCTATCAAAGAAAGTTTACTGCCACCACAGCATTTTGCACATGACTCAAGTATTCTAGAAATCGCTAATCTACCTGATTTGTACAGAGTGTTTGAACGATGTTGAACTTTCAAATGAAAGCTTACTCTTAAATGTATTATTTATATTTTTGTACACTTTATAATGTAAGTTTCAATACATGATTTTCGTTATTTTGTCGATTGTTTGCATTAATTATATAACAATCCTCAAAACACAATATTCACTTAATTTTGTCTTTTATTAACAAATAATTATTTTCAATTTGTAATGTACAGCATTAACATTTCAAATACTAAGAATGAAATACGTTATATGCTTATTTTTATACACTTTACATAGCTATCTAGAATGTCACTTTTATGATAAAATAAGATTATTTAAAAAAAATTTCTTGTAACAAAAAACTGATTCTAGTGAAATAATACAATTTTTATCCCTTTGCAACACCAACCAATGCTGGTCGCACTATCCTTTCATGAAGCTTGTAACCAATTTTTGAGACAACAACTACAGTTCCTGGTTTTTTACCTTCAACCTCCTACAAACAAAAATGTTAACATTTAAAAAAAAAAAATTTACTTAAAAGACACACAAGGTTCAATTCAAACGAAATTATCTAGATACCTGCTGGAATAGAGCTTCATGTTGGTTAGGATCAAACTTTTCGTCCAAAGGATTTAGCGATACTAAACCATGCTTTTTAAACACTTTGTGCAACTGTGCTTCAGTCATGATTAAACCTTCATACAGACTCTTCAAATGAGGATTTCTTTCTGTAACTTCATCTTTGGGAACACTTTCTGTCGCTTTTCCTAAGATATCTGCTACATCTAGTAAATCTTTACAAAATCCTTGTATTCCAAAAAGTTTCGCATCTTCAATTTGTCTTGTTAATCTCACTCTGAGGTTTTCACTATCTGCAAGAGATCTCTTGTACTTGTCATTAAGTTCTGCATTTTTCTCTTTCAGTTCAACAACTTCTTTACTTAACAATTCAATTTCAGCTTTCAATTTCTTTTCTGCTTCTGAAACAATTTGTTGGTCAGATTGACTTTGTTCCTCTGCTGCTGTGCCAAAATTTTTTTTTAATGAAACAAATGTTGTAGAACTGCTTGCTGGCCTAAAAAAAATAATCATTAATTAGTCTTAAAGTAATATTAAATTATCAACTTTTATTACTTAAGATCATTAAAACTTAAATATCAATATAATTTTGTTTATCTAAAATATTAAAAATATTATAAGGATAGTTTATGTTCAGTATAATGCTAGATTATTTTATGTTTTAATTTACATCATATTATAACATTATTTTATTGACTAATGTGGAATTATATTTTCACATATCTTTGATTATATTTCCAACAAATTTTTCACAGTAATATAAACATTTTTTTAAATTACTAACTTGGTTTGATAATTTTACAAAAATGTATTTTGTACAAATTATATTTAAAGATAAGATTCATTCTATTAGATAACACTTAACCTCAAATTTTTAACATATTCAATTAGAATATCTGAGGCAGGCCAAATTTTATTTTAATAGAAATGATTAAAAGGAAATACAAAAATACCGCAGAATGAGGTTTTTGCTCGTGTGGTAAACATTTTCAATTGCAAGACGACCGAATTTCACTGCAACCGGCACAGCCAGCGACGTCATGTTGAATTTTCTGATAATGTCACATGCGGTCGACTACCGTACTGCGATAGGAACTGCGATAGCTATAAAAATGACAAAACAAATGAAAAGAACAATATATATGCATGTGCGTACTTATATACATACATACGGTACGGCTAAATCGAATGCACCCTATAGAATAGAATAGATGATTTTCATCAAAGCCACGAGGAGTTTAACGTTGATTTTTTTATTTATCTAAAAAGAATGATGAAACTGTTTAGAAATATAGCGAAATCAAAAAGAATCTATGTATAGTATATGCTTTTTTCAAGAAAGATAGAAAATATTGTAAATTGAAATAAATTCTTTTCGAGAAAAAAACTGCGGATATCAAATTAACAAATTTTTTTTCTCATTATAGTTACGTATAAATTTGTGTCGATATTAAAAAAAATGTTATTACTTATAATTTTTATAAAAAATAACGGCTGAATAATATTTAAATAATCACGTAAAAATTGTATTGCACATTTTAAAATAAATAACATAAAAATGAAATAATTCTTTTGAGTTATAATTTATTCCACCTTATTTCAAATTGCATAATACGAATACCACGTTTATATCAGAAAACAACATGAATCAATTTACAATATTTCCATTTTCTTTAGCCAATAGCCAATCGGTAAAATTTTTGTCGCGTCATTAAATCCCTAAGACACCGGTCCCATAGGCCTCGGTCCCATAAGTACACCCAACGTGGATTGAATCGCGACCCCCCCCAGTTAGGTTGGTATGAGACTATGAGTGCTACTTTCAGTCCGTAACGGTGGTTTTCAAATCGGCCATAATATAACGCTCGTTCTTAAATTATATAATTAAAACCTAAAATCAAATAATCATGCATCTAAATTCATTGTTCGGCGAACAATTAATTTTAAACCTAAAAACAAATTAGTAACGTTTTAGCTTTTTATCGTATCTTAAAACGAATTTTCATTTTTGAATTTTCCCGCGGTTTCTTCGTTCAATGCAACGACGGAATTCTCATACCAACCTAACTGGGGGGGTCGCGATTCAATCCACGTTGGGTGTACATACATACATACATACATACCTACGGCCCCGGGGCCTAAATTTTGAATAAATAAATCCGAATCAGCTTTTTTGAGAAAATAAATAAACAAATTATACAATGAGATAATTTATCAAATAAACTACTCGTCATTTTTAAGTTTCTTTACATTTAATTAATCCTTTACAAAAATAAAATATGTTTTAGGTTCTGAGATCTACACCAAACCTGAAACATGCGGAACTGTATAGTTTATCGAGTGGTGTGCGCATGGACTATACTATAAGTTATGCGTGTAACCGAAAAAATATTATGAAATGTACTCGTTATGGAATAATTCTTCCATTTTCTCGTTTCGTAACATTTTACAAGATAAATTTGAATGAGAGATCAGTTTTACTCAGATTTTGTAAGAAAGCATACTATTCGGTAAATATGAGTTACCTTGAAAGCGCCAAGAAAGCAGCGGCTTACAATGCGGTTGACGAGCACGTGAAGGTATTGTTTACGTATTCAAACGTATAATTATTAATAAAGAGACTACTTATTTTTTATTTTATTTGTTAGGATAATACAGTCATTGGCATTGGTAGTGGTTCAACAATTGTTTATGCCGTCCAGAGGTTAGGTAAGAACTACTTGTCATTGTTATCCATTTGATACTGTTAATTAACTGTGGTTTAAATGTAAAACAGCAAATATTGTTACGAACTATTACATAATTTTCAAAAAATAATTATAATCACGTCTGCATGACAGTTTTGTCATGAAAGACATTTTTTGTGCACTAACTCATTTAAAATTACATGGATCTGTGTTATTATATGACAAAATATGACAAACTATCACAAAATCAGAATGAAAATATCACGATATTATTCAAATTATTTACGTTAAATTCTTTAGCTGAACGTGTTAGAGATGAAAAACTTAGTGTAGTGTGTGTTCCCACATCATTCCAAGCTCGTCAACTTATCATTAACAATCATTTAACGTTAGGAGACTTAGAAACTTACCCCAAGGTAACTAACTTTATTTTATCCCTTTGAATAGTTTACTTGAGTTGGTATAAAATATTTGATATTATTACTGAATGAAATAATATTTATTATTAGTTACATTGTGCCATCGATGGAGCTGATGAAGTTGACTGTCATCTTAATCTTATCAAAGGAGGGGGAGGATGCTTATTGCAAGAAAAGATTGTTGCTTCATGTACAGATAACTTAATCATTATAGCAGATTATACGTAAGAATTTTTGATAATATAGATAACTTATTGTATTAATATAGTTTGTTAGCGAATATATAGTCATATGTTAATTTTTTTCAGGAAGAATTCAAAAAATCTTGGAGAACAATATAAAAAAGGACTTCCATTAGAAGTTTTACCTATGGCTTACGTACCTGTGATGAACAAAATTGAAAACAACTTTGGTGGCAGGATTAAATTAAGAATGGCAGTTGCTAAAGCTGTATATGTACATTTATTTAAAATGATTTTTCCATCTCACACAACAGATGGAAAACTACATTTTTTTCTTTTTATGGCAGGGTCCAGTGGTGACAGATAATGGAAATTTCATTTTAGATTGGCATTTTCCTGATAAAATTATTGACTGGCCAATGGTTAATCAACAATTACTGTCAATACCGGGCTTAATTGAAACAGGACTTTTTGTTAAGATGGCAAAGAAAGCATACTTTGGAATGCAAGATGGTAGTGTCAAAGTGATCATTTTCAGTTGATAAACTGATCATTTAAGAAGTTTGTTCATATTGGCATAGAAAATAGCTATTTTTTTAAGCTGTTAACAAAATTCAAGAATTTTTCATTATGGATCTTTATACTGAGGATACTAATGAAAGTTAGTTTCTTAGAACTAAAATTTGTTTAAGTTTTCATATGTAACATATTTCAATATATCATTTTATACAATAGTACTTGTATACAAACACGTGTAACAGCTATGACAATTAACAGTGAAATACATATATTTATTGAATTTGAAAACTATATATTTATTTTCCTTCTTTCTCTATCATTTTCGCGCATTTATTACTATTTCACATTTGTGACTGCGGACTCTTGCAGTCTCAGATGTCGCGTTGGCGTAATACGAGATGTGATATTATACCCAAGAAAAAAATATCTGAAAATGTTATTTTATTTGCAGATAAGTGAGATGAATATATTATCGATATTACTAATACGCACTACATATACGCTTTTAAAATTAAAAAATATATAAAATAATGACATTTTATTTAAGCGTATCTAGTATTTACAGATACTGGATTCAGCTTCTAATGAAAATTATGCAAATGATAAAATAAACAATTATTTCTTTTAGAACGTAATATTACTATGAAGATAATAAGACTGCGAAAATTTAGATACTGGTCGCGAAATCACTTCAAATTTTTTTTTAAGTCGGCCCTTCGAAATGCCACCTTCATGTTGTTGGTATATTTTTATTGCTTACGTCACTTTCTATAGCCAGTATTTTGTTAATACTTATTCTTCTAATAACAACCATGTACACATACAAAAAGCGTCAAAGATTGCGTATCGTTATAATTTCGATTGTCACGCCGAGATGTCGACTGTACTAAATCTGGCATTATAAACCACATAACTCCACTATCATCTTTAATGCTTGTGTAATGAATGTAAATGCTTGTAAACTTCCAGGTATATACTCTGCCATATTTACTTCTGAACCTAAAAATCTAAGTCCATACAGTTTAGAATAGATACGTGAATAGAATCCTTAACGTTAAATATTGAAAAATATATATGTGGCGATTCGCTTCTCATATATAGAAAAGCTGATTTGCCACCCTTTTTCTGGGCACTTAAATCGATAATAGAAATAGATTTTGTAATTTTCTTATGAAGACATGACATCTGCAGAAGTAGATGCATGATCATAATGCATACTAGACTTTTGCAAACATCAATAAAGAGAAAAAATAAACCACGTGTACTATATCTTCAATTCATCAACACAGAACAAGTTATCCCCTACATTATTTGTTATTGTTACTTCGAGGACTAAGTTCACTTGAACTCTGCATAGGTACACATAAGTCTTGAAAAACATGCAGATCAATTTTCCCTATCACTTTTGAAATAGGAGTGTGGGAGGCAAAATCTTTTTACATACATCGTGACTTGACCCACAGAACGCGCATAAAAAGTATTCGAAAAATTCCACATTTTTATTCCAATATTAGATTATTTTAACTTAACTAAAATAATTGCGGGCATAGCAATTGTTAATCATGGACGTATAGGGTTGATTACGAGTTATTTCTAAAAATTGTACTATCGTACTTTTCATTTAAAAAAATCAGTAGAAATGGTAACTGATATGATGAAAAAGCCGATTGAAAGACTGATCGAATTATCAATCTGACAAGTGCAAGATTTGTCAGATGGAAAAAAATGAGCGAAATATCGTAGATTTCATTCGTAATTTATTCGTTGTTTATAACTATAAAGCGGATTATCACAAATGTTGCTAGATATTCGCTAAATATTTTGATTTAAAAAATAACTTATTATATTACTGTAAAAATACGCATTACGACAAAATATTTCAAAATATCTATTAAAAAGGTGATGAAGGCGTTATTGCTCAGGCACAGTACGGTTACTAATTGCGATCTTTTCGTTTGACAGGTAATAGAATTCTTAATCATTCTTCCCACAACCCTTACCACGGCCATCAAGCTGTTAAGAAAAGACCTTCCTTAAAGTAAGAAATAGAAAAAAGTTGACTGAATAAAGTTTTTCCGTGAACTACAAAACTTTATGACTAACTATTAAACTATACGTGGTTGCTTATAAAATTCAATAAAATATATGATTGGGCATTTTTTTTTGCATTTTTACAAGTCGATGTCGAAGCGAAATACCTTGGAACTAAACAAGAAGAGTTCCACTATCATTTCATTGTAAAACCACTTGAGACTTTTTTCAAACGGCTCTTCGTAGGACTTGCATCGTACGTTGAGGAGTTTATTTTTATAGTTGATGCAACGGCTCGTACCTATTTTCTTAATTCTTATTTAATAGAATTAATCAGCACTCGTAGTGTGTCTTAAGGATTTAATTTGAATTTTCTGTTATTCTATAGCACAGTCACGGTCAAATACAGCACACGTTGATAATAGAAAAAAACAAATTACCGCGACCTATAATATCGATCATATACGCGATAAGATTGGATAAAGCTGTTGCTCGTGTTTTTCAGTGTGAGCTATTGTAACGACACAGTGAAGGTGAAGTACACCATATGAACTCGCGCATACGTGGGAGTAAACTACGTCACTCCAGCGCGTTCTACTTACGATAATGTGTCAGCGATAAAATTGTTTCCAATCAGTAGTAAAAATTAATTTTGGATTTTGCATTACT
Source organism: Phymastichus coffea (assembly GCF_024137745.1). NCBI lineage: Eukaryota > Metazoa > Arthropoda > Insecta > Hymenoptera > Eulophidae > Phymastichus > Phymastichus coffea. Next base: position 502,567 of record NW_026706896.1, on the reverse strand, counting down.
GTATACTCGATTTAATGGCATATAGTTTTATGATAGAAAATCACGGCAAATATTAGTATGAACTCTGCATCGATTTGTATGACCGTTGTGCTTTGCATTTACTTTAACGTTTTAATTAAAATTATACGACTTTTACAATTCATTTATTATAACGGTTATAAGAATACCTAAAAGTATCTGGAATAATTTAACATATTTAGTCATTTGTGACTAGTGTATATACATATATAGAATGCGGTTCCTTCTCCTATTTAGTTTTATGATGATCCTTATATCTATATCATTTCATAAAAAAGAATACTTCCAAGCGTATTTGCAAGTTATCGTAATGTACATTTATTTGTAGTGGATGTAAAGTGTGTTTATTAATTTATTAATAAAACATTACATATTCATGTTTTTGTAAGATGTTTATTGAGTGCTGTTGCTTCTGATAACAACAATCAAACATATATACATATATATATCACAGTAGATTGAACAAAAATATCGTACAATCAAATGATATGAAATTTATAAATAAAATTATCATAAAGGATATAAGAAGCAACGAGATCGGTGGACGCTACAAAAAAATGTATTATTAATCAAGAATAATAATTTTTTTCCTTTTCATTAAAGCGAGTGTTTAAATATAAATTGAAGACTAATAAATACATATAGATGTAAATGATCTCTAAAATTTAATTTTAATTACAATCGCTTGAAAGTCAGAGCCGATGATTAAGTTACCCCGCAGATTAGTGTTGCTATCTTGTCTAAATCACGAAAATGCTATTAAATTTTTGTACATTTGTTTAACTTTGCGTCAACTATATATATAGACTATAGTAAGAGTGACCCATTACTAAAATACTCTACACACCAACCATTATGAACTATTATGAAGGATTATACGAATTGCCATTGGATTGTAACACTCTATCTAATCCTACACTTTAATCTTATTTTACAGATACCCTCGGCTTTCTTCATGAATAATCATAAGTAGAGTGCTTCCTTGTGGTTATTCCAGTTCGACCAATCGTCCGACAACAAATCAAAGTTTTTGAGTAAGTGTGCGGTTCGTCTGCCATCACCATGGCTACAAGTAAGATATCGTCGTCCCCCAATGAACTATTGTTTTTGAAATTTGATATCGACGACCTGAAAGGTCCAAATCTACCAACGAATGGTGACATGCTTCGCTATTACTTTCATTGTCGTCGAAATCAGCCAACGGACACACCTCGCGCCATTGCCCGCATGGTAGTGGATAAGTGTATAAAAATCTGGAGTGACAACGGAATCCCCACGACTCAAGACAGCAATGGTGTAAAATATTTGCTAAAAATGCTGGATAAGTTCAACGCTATGCGATACAAGTATGCAGGATTCAATGTGATCCATCGACGACAGACAATGTCTATTTGGGAAGAGAAGTTTGCATTGATATTCTCCATTGCCACTAAGGATGCAGTGAACAAATGCAGTGCGAAGAGTCGTAAGATGTTGTTGGCTGCGAAAGAGCAAAAAAAAGAGTTTCGTAAGAATACGTCCAATCACAAGCTGATGGTTGACTTTCAGAAACAAGAGAAGATGCGCAATATTGGATCCAAATCGTGTAAGCAACCACGAGCCGAGGACGTCGATGACAACAAGTCGATGAAGAAATCGAGGAGTCAACAGAAGCGGAAACAACGTGTTAACCGACCAGGTCCAAAGTCATCGAAGAAACGAAGAAGCCACGATACAAGTGTTAGGAAGTCGACGGCAGCCTCTGTTGTGGCAATCTTAACCAACCCCGATACACTAAACAATAACGAAGTTGTCAAATTGACGCCAACGCTACAACCTGAAAGCACCGTGATCCGGAAGTCATCGAATCATGAGATACAGAGTACGGATAGAGTTCTCTATAGAGGTCTTGATATTGATCCTGAAGAAGAAGATATCATACCTCCAATGGTACAGAGAACTATCATCAAAGAAGAAATTGACATGGACTGGGATCAGTCAGATAATTGGTCTACTTCAGTGCTATTTCATGATGATTCCTTCATGAAAGATAAGGAAAATAACGACCCATCTGCCCAACTGCTAAATTTTTCTCATGTGGCATACCAATGGTAAGATATTTTACACTTATGTCGATCTGCAGATTTTTAATTTTAATGGATTTGTACTTATAGAATAATTGTCATAGACAACTTATTTTAATATTTTTGATATTCAAGTACTTGAAATTAATACGAATCCCACCAATAATATATAAATTTTTCATTTATATTTGTATAATTGTATTTGTAAAGTTAACAATTGCCTCTTTGATTTGATGAATTCTGATGAATAATTTATACATACAAGATTGTAATAGTAGAAACATGAATAAATATCGATATAAAATATTTATGTGTTTTACTTTGTTCATTTAATTTCGTTATACTATGTGAAAATTACTAATCAAACAGTAGTTAATAACAATAAGGAAATACAGTATAAATAGTATTTATTAGTATTGTTGATTCAAAGATAAACTTAATTATATTTAATTAGTTTTACTTCTATTTAATAAAGTCATCTTTTCTTTAAAATTGTTGTAAGTTAGTGAATAAAATGCTATTATTATCAATTGAAAAATCACATCGACTGCATTCACATTTTACACGTGCTACTAAAATAGATTATTTAGGAAATAAGGATCTCTCCTTGATTCAATCTTCTGGTATCTAAAAAAAATTTTCTATAAATCAAAGCAACACGAGATAGAGCATTATATTCCATTGATATCTATGCAAAAAGGTATTTTTATAGGATCTATAATTGAAAGAATTTGTTACAACTTTTAAACTCTTTTCCACTTTATAGTTAAAGTATGTGATGATGAGAAATGCTCGTTAACATTAGAATATATGGCTAGAAAAAATAACGAGTTTTGATTTGATATATTGTACGGACCAAAATAATGGTTTCAGATACGATTGTCGCTGATTTAAAAAGTCAATTAAAAATGGCAAGAAAGATAATTATTTATTAAGTGTTCTGAAATATTCCATTTGTAATATAATGATTCTTGATCATTATTATTCGAGTCGAAACTCTTGATTTCCACTATTTGCATGACTTCAAAATTGCAAGCAGACACAAATCGAAGCGGCGAGCAAGAGAAGTTAGCTTTAACTTTGATTGGAAAATCACGAAAGATTAAGGCTGACTTTGATGTTAGTGTGTGCAAGATTGTGTATGTGGAAGTGAATTACTGACGACGATCACGGCGTATACATATCCCGTAGCGAGTTCTCGATGTGCAAACCCTGTCGCCCATGGAGGCTTACATCAACAACAAGCTATTTCGCTTCCGGCCGCGATTCCGAACGAACGAATGAAAGAGGTCGTGAGCCTTATACTCACTGAGAACGCCAAATGTCTGGATCTCATCCACTACCGGCACAAATATTTACAGAGACAGCCTCTTGGATTTTCTATTAGATCGTTCTCGGTGTCGGTTGCATTTACATGCGCGACCGACACTCGGAAGATGTGTGTGAGCTTTCGCCGTCGATGGCACGTTTCGCATTGCGCGAACGCGATTTTTTAAATCCAGCGATTCGAGCGTCGATAAAATTAGTGCGGCGAGAAGAGAACATTCGGCTCGCGACGAAGACTCGCAGACTGAACTTTACCATAGAAGCCGTTATGATCGATAAAATGTGCGTGGGTGGCTGCATGTGTCACACAAATGAAACATGCTCTCTGCGGAGCTGCGATAAAAGGCCTTCCCGATGTATTATTACCTACATAATCTCGCGTTTCGATTTTCCGGAGCGCGTATGGCCGGAAGCCAAAGATCACGCATTTATATGCATACGTTGACCTAATTATGCTAATATACGTATTAATCCAATCAATCGGACGTAAGCTGACGCGTCGGCCAATGTATCGGCATTCAATCAATTAGATAATACGTAATAGATCCCCGCGTTATTCGCGCAAACCAGTTTTACGGTTGCAATTGTTGGACGGCGCGATAAAAGATAAAGCGCGAAGGTAACGTGAAGCTTAGCGATTTATTGCGCGTCTCGATAAGTGATGATCGAAGTGAAGACAAAATAAAGGGAGTCTTTTCCCTTTTTACGCGAATCAAATATATTGCATTGTGCCGTTAGAGCGCGTAGCGAGCTAGAAGAGACTGTTTTTTTTTCTCAATTTTATCCCGACATTTCTACATGAGATTTTTTTCAATGGTGCGATTTTCACTCGAATCTTCTCGCTTTTTCACAGAGATCGTCGAAGAACCAACTTGCCGTGGAAACATTCATAATCGTAATTGAGATTTTGGCACGTCGATGACATAAATAGATCATTCCACTAGCGTTCCAGCAATCGAACTAATGATAGTCTGTCGTCAAAGTTAACATTAACAATGCATTGGGGTTGGTGTCCCTTAAATAGAATGACACATACCGTTTTCATTGATTTGTCTGATTCTCCCCTAAGTATGTAAACAGTATGAATCGATTGACCGGCACACGATAGACCAAATGATACGTTTACCACGAAAAACAGAAATGAAAATTACAAAATGAAACAAAGTTCTACTGTCTCATTGTAAAGCCACGAAAAAAAACAAACATTTTTTTCAGCAACGTCATTCAGCAAATTTGACGAAAGATTAAGTACCTTTCGGAACGACTGAAAATATGCAATCTGTGATCGGCAATAGTCAATCGAAACCAAAAGCGAATTCGCATAGTTAATGGGCGATCTATGCAGGTGCATCGCTCGAATGCAAATGCGCTACATAACGATGTATTGGTATAGGCGAAGTGTGCGGGATGCGGTTTAATTTGATTTCACTCGTTTGGCTATAAGAGGGGCGAAAGGGCGGCCGACCCTGCATAATGGGCAATTTCCCGAGAAGAGTTAATTGTAAAAGCCGCACGGACCTTTCGTCAAAGGCCTTTAAGAATTCTAATGCGTCTAAGAATTTTGCATTTTAACGCGCTTCTTTCTTACGATTGCGACGAGCCATAAAGGCGTTCGTTTCAGCAATTTTTTTCGAAAATTAAACCGACGTCAATAAATAAATTAAAAAAAATTCTTATATAAGAAAAAAATTAAAAAGATCTTGCATTGCTCGATGTAAGAGAAATAACGTACTTAGGTGGTCGTAATGTTGAGGGGCGTCGAGAGCGCAGTTGCGCGGAGCTGTTGCGCACTGCCGACGACGACGACTACGAGGGGGTGGGACTTGGCTATTTGAAGCAAGAGCACCCTTGCTCTCGTCAATTTCCATTCAGCCCGCGAGAGATTCGAACTTGGACGTCGAGTGATCTATCGCATCTCTGCCATAGACCGAGTGGGAAACAATCAACTGCATATATCTTCAATATGAAGGTTTGTCTGTTTTATTTCTATTATGAGCGAGTGTCAGCTTTATTTTTTTTTTAATTTCATTTGAGGTGGCAATTGATTTTAAGTCTGATGAATGTAGCATTGGATAATGCCTTTATTATTATTTTTAGTATATACGAAATATTTTACGTTTTTATGGACGAATAATTTGCGGTTTTGTGGTTTGTATTATATTGGAGTGTACAAAATTTGAGGCCTCCGCGATTATTTCACACGGATAAATTTTGAATATTTAACGTCCTACCAAACATTTAAATCCAGAGAAAGAATTTTTTTCTTTATATGTTTAGTCTTCGGAAAAATCGAATTAGATTTTGGCTGACTAATAAAGTGATTTGTCACTATGACAACGCGACTGAAGTAAATGGATTTCCTCAATTCACATGTAGGATATATATAATATTATTATGGTCGCAACATCTTCCAATCTAGAACGAGCATTAAATAATATTTCATTATACGAAATATACTAAAATCCGTGAGTATATTGATACAGTCGAATGTGAATTTGTGATTTCAATGCGTCGAAAGTTTACTTTTAATAATCATTTCAAGTCCACATTGTTGCAATTTCACACGTAGATGAAATTTAATTGAAACAAGAAGTTTATTTAGTTGAACAACAATATTCATGAATAAAATACCTGCAATTAGTTAAAACGCAATAAAGTTTCAGATCCCGGATGACTTTTATTTCGATTGCATTTAGAATGTAGTAGAACTGTACACAAGCATTGCCAAAGTTTTGCCTGAATTGAAAGTTCCCTAAACTCGATCGATCATTTTAAGGATCAAATTAAAAAAACGAGTTTTTCGATTGATCGCCAATAAAACTTTCTTACCACCTCACTCTTTTACACTAAAGTATACGTTATATATGGACATACCTGATGTTTAATGGTTTTTAGGGATATAGGGAGAGAAGGGCGTACTGACGTTCCAACCCATAGACAGATGTGAGTTCAGTGATACTTAATTTCTTTTGAAAAAGTTAATTGTAGAAACAAGATTTTAACGACTTCAGCCTCCTTTTCATTTTCCTTCAATGAAGATTATGACGAAAATCGTGTAAAGATATACGACATATTGAATTCTGTATACGATGGAAATAATATAACTCTTCGATATCAATATTGTAAAAAGTTGAGCGAAGCATTACTTTGAATACATATAGCTGAAGATTCTATATAATCGTAAGCACGCTGCAGCTGCTTTTTTTACATCGACTCTGTTCGATAAGCATATCGCGTCAAGGCTCATTGATGCTTTTTTTCGCGTACACCACATTTCGCTGACATTTACAACGTCCAGCTTTGACGAATCGCGTGATTTATTTTGCTGTTTTTCGCACACATCGAGAGTAAAGAAGCCGCGAAAAAGCTCGACATTTGAAAAAGAAACGATTAGAGATGATTATTAATAAATCGATTATCTAAATTATCGTCGTCTTAATTTCACATTGTGTACGTACATATAGAGAAATACGCTAACGGTCTTTTCTTGTGCGTCAGATACTAATATTTTTTCCAATAATATACGTCGCAGCAAATGAGAAAAATATGAATGCAATGGTCGAATGTATTCCGGAAATCATCTGCTTGATCTCGCTCAGGACGCCTACATTTTCTCTCTCTTTTTCCCCCACGATTGTAATCAGCTTTTCGCGTACATGGAAGCGCACTTCATATAAAGCAATCAAAACTCTTCGCGTGCGTTCTCTTATGTGATGATTTAAGATTCAACGCATAGTAACGTTTTCCTGGCTGTTTTTACCGCACAAAACTTTTATGTATTGCGAATACGCACAAATGATTGAGAAGAATTGCTTTTCTTTGACATTGCAGATTTTAAAAATACGAGAAAACTCTTTCGATTCACGTGCTGGTGGCTATACGTAAAACAATTTCAGGAAAGTCGATAAGTTAAGTTTTTGAATCTACGTGGGACGTCGTTAGATGGATGTCTGTTAGATTGAAGCATAAAGTTATCGTTGGCCTTATTAAGCTTAGAACTTATCCTATCACGTAAGCGGTACAGAGTATCATTTCATAATTTTTTATGAATTGACAATGTTCTTACGCAATATTCTCGTTAAGAGTTCAAGATGCTTTCCCACGCATTTATGCATTTTATCAATTTGATTATACGTATAAGCTTTAATTAATCAAATGTTTTGGGTTTGACACTGTTAACGATTATACATTTTTTCGGGACAATCCCTTTTTACTTCTTACTTTTGTTGAGTACTCAAAATACAAATTGTACGAAATTGATCAATCGATTTTTTAAGCGATTGTTACTCAGTTTTAATTACAAACCGCTAATTCTTGAATATGAAATACTCACTTGATGAATAATTTTTAGGTATAAATTAGGTCGAGTAAGCGAATACTTTTATTATAAGACTTTTTGGGTAACTTTTATTATAACAAAACGTACGTTATTTGTTTGTCATCTTATACTTGCTAAGAAATACGCGTATTTGCTTACAATAAACAATGTTATTAAAGAGATGAGCAAGATCTTGCCTAAAGAGTTGTTTTTCATTTCCGTGGGTGGGCTTTCTCATTCCAACGCTACCGTGCGCACAAACATTTTAGTGATTAATGTTTTTTTTGTCTTCGGCTTTATTATGATAGAGCTGTCGATTGGAAATTTCGTTAAAGCTGTATAGGACCCACGTATTTGAGTTGTTATGGAGACCTTCATCATGAAAAATTCTGTAATAATTACGAAAAAGATCTTATAACGTGGAGAAATAAACTAAAGATGTGTCATCAATCCTTCTTTGACCTTTAATAAATCAGCAAATTATTATGATTATTATACGGTTCGTGTTAGGATTTCGAAACTGTATAAAAATTAAATATTGTATTTTAGTTTAAGGCCTCGAGATCTTGCCTTAGGTTACTGAAAGTTACTAATTTAATAATGCGCAAAGAATTGGCGTAATGTTGTTAGTTTTTGTTTTACCATATAATTTTGCACGTTCCGTAAAAATCAAGTCATGTATTCGTATATATGCAATGGAGTTTAATAATGTATGTGCCAACACTAGGAAAAAAACCAACTTCCACCAATTTTCTTAAAGGGCAACTGGAAAGTATGGCAGTCGCGATGTTAAAACGACGCATAAAGTTTGAAGACCGCATCGTTATATTCTTTCACGATCCGATTGCTATACGTACTAACAACATACACAATTCAGAAATAGAGCCGTCGCGACGAAGCCTGTCGCAAACTTTATGAAGCATCTATGGAATAAGGAATAGGATATCAATTTTTCATGAATTGATTTTAAAAAAGAATTTCTATTACCGCGCGACGACGATCTCTTCTTCCGTTCTTCGAAATATCAAAATCCGTTCTACCTTTATATTTGTTGTCCTTTTCTTATTGAACATACAAAAAAATCTTTCATTAGAAAACACTATATAATATTCCTACAATTATCAACGCACCTTGTAGCGTGGTCGATCGAAAGATTGTGTCACATATGACAATGTGCAGGTCCTGTAAAAATTCGTTAATAATCGCTTATGATCGTGGAACTTTAGAGTTACACAACAGACGTGCATGACAAAGCACAGCCATCAGTGACCTTATTAATAAGCTTTTCAATCATTAGCGAAGGTACATTTGATTTTGTGAAAGAGTCATCTGACATAACGAGGCTTAGTCTGCCGACCTCTACGCTAATTAAAGGATTCGTCATTGGTGGTGCATGGGAAAAGCTCTTGTGGATTAATATAATATTCTTGTGGATTGGAATACAAAAGAGCTTTGAATAATTAAAGTACGAAGAGTTTTTCTTAGCGAGTAGATGATTAAAGATTGAAAGACCCAGAAAAGCGTTGTTGAAGTAACAATTCAACAGCTGTTCATTTCAATCAACACATTAACTTCATGACGTTTATTCAATGTCTTATGATGGAACAATCCGTAATTCGTTAGGGCATTAAGCTTGCTCTTCAAGTATCGCAAATCAAAGTTTCGCAGTAACACTGATCATATAATCTTCCGTCGCTCAAGTGCAGCGAGCGCAAGCTCACGGGATTAACCCCTATTCTTCGTGGCCAAGTGTATGCTTCGAATTTAGGCTGTGGGTGACTGTCGCATGATCATCCGTAATAATTTTCCATCCGTTGGGGGCCGATGCACTTGGCATTTTGATTTCACAAAATGAAATGAGGTGTCGATACTTGGCATTCTTTGTTAACAAGGCTTCGGCCCAGCGGCGTCTGAATAATTCATCTGTTGCGCGACAGGATTATAAGTTTCGCGAAATGAAAATTACACCACGGGCCACACAATACTTTTCTCATTTCATCTTCAAGGCATCAGCGGTTCTCCAAGTTTGCCTGTATTAACACGAACCAGGTGTATGACGCTATTTAATTACGATGTTTCAGGTGCTACATTTCACCCTCGCACTGCTAATGGGAGTCGTGTTGGTTGAGATCGCCAGGGGTGACAATGATATGGATATTGTCGCCGTGAAACGACCTTTCTGCAACGCTTTTACGGGTGCGTGAGCGACTACCTTTATTATCTCTCATATTTTGAATTAAAACTTTCAAAAGACGTAGAATATACAGAAATTATCATTGATGCAAGCGCGGGACTTTGTCGGTTTATCCAAAGGTTTACCGTCTTCCGTAAATAAGTAAGTGTCTCAGTTTACGAGCAACAATTAGCTTGCAGCTTCGGAGTACATAGATGTATGTCGCTGCAACGTGCAATAATCAGATTTCCTAACTTTTACTCATTAAACTGAGTTTCGCGACATTTGCTTTATTGCGTCGCAGCCCCTCACAATTAGCTACGCTTCATTCGACGCGCCGACGCTTTTCTTATCTATCCGCGTTCTACGCGGATTACCACGCTTTCGGGCATAAAATATTAAGCCAGCTACACTGGAAATGATGGTAAAACACGCATCTCAGCCGCGAATCGTTCAAAAGCTTGCCACGTTAATTATTCATCGGCAGAATTTATCAAGGGGGACTCCGCGACAAGCAAACGAACAATGAAATATTCATAAATAGCACTCGCGATGAAAGTTTAATCACGCAGGCATGAGTCCATCGTCGGCTTTTATGATACTTTCATGCAAATGGACAAGTTTTATAATGAAATTTCCGTGCACGTAGGTTGCGGAAGGAAGAGGGACCCGGCATTGGCGGTTTATCCGCAGCAGCAGTTACCATTGATGTACCGCGCGCTGCGCCTGTATCCCAACTTGAGAAACGCCATAATCGAAGCTAAGATGAGACAACGAGCTGCCGCCGAAGATCCGGCTTTCAATGTTGACAACCTCGAGCCTCTCGTTCTGCCCCCGGGCGCTACCGTTTATTGAACGAACGAAAACTTACCTTTATTTTTTCGGCCAGTAGGGTTTTTCTTAATTTTCGAAGAACGATGTATTTTTTGGGTAGGTTAATTTTTTTCTTCGTTATAGTCAATCGTTCAATTAAAGCAAACGAGTGGAATTAAGTTTTCGCCAATGGCAGATTAATGCTGAATTGTATAAATGAAATTGAGTGTACTTTTGTGGTTCTTATTTCGATTTTATATAAATCGAAGATTTGCCGCTTGCAAATTATGTAACTGAACCGTGGTTATTATATATAGTTATTGTGTTTTTTGTGATAATAAAAATCTAAGAAAATACATGCTTTAGTTTAAACAATTATATACATTCGAAACGATATTGGTGCTTTGGATAGATACAATATATGTGGTAATGTTCTTATAACTAATAATAACTCACAGCTAAATGAAATGGTGAATTTACTCGATAAATCGTTAGCGACGAATTATTTACCTTATTTGTAGTTTTATTAATATTAGATGTACATCATCCGAATTAACATTTTGATATAGTTAAATCAGTATATATTGATTCCTACGTATTTTTATTAAATTTATAAATTATTTTAATAGTTAAAAATTGACAATAATTGAGAAATTAGTAAATCCTTTCTCGAGTTACGTACTTTTTGTTTCGCTGTCGATCATATTAGATTTATATAAAAAATTATACTCGATGTGAATTTTATGAAAGATGGATAAAAAAGTCTGAATAGAATATATTGTACTAAATAAAGGGTATATATAATGTTGACTATAGAAATTCTTTATTCGGCACAGGCGAATGTCTAAAGTTGTATATTTTTCAACATAGTAAATCTTTTTGTTAAATAAATAAAAATATAGCTAAGTATATGCGAAAGAATAGATCGTATCTTCTAATTTATTAACAAGTATCTGGTAACAATTTTTCATTTGTTTAAGTTTCATAGTTGATCAAATCTTATGTTTTTTTTTACAAAACTAATTCGTATTTCATCCTAAATAAAATTATTGTATAAATAAATAAAAAAGAGGATGTTGTTAGGTGTAATTTTTAAAGACATCTTCATCCCAAATGTAATCGATTACTTTGATTGCCGACAATTTGAAGCTTCTGTAATTTTTCTTCTGCACGCAGAAACTTGGACTGAATCAACGTTATTAAGTTTTGTTGAAGTTTCTCAAACTGTTCCGCTAATTTCCTCTCCACGTTTTCAAATGCTTTCGTCATATCTTCTGTAAACAAAGATAAAATATTTCCATCCGAATCCTAACTGCAATCAGTGTTTACCATTGTATAAGAAAAAGGGAAGAGAAGAGCGGGTCGTGTAGAAATTTGAAGCCGAGCGCTGCTGTAATGAAAGAGTCTACGACGATACTTTAGTGAGAATCAAAGAAAGAATATGAGGCGGTGCTTTATTTATATGATGGTTGGAGCAATTCTCATTGTGCGCACGACTTGCAAAATAAAATTGACTCGAAGTGGTTGTAAACTGTTTCGTTGATTAATCTACACCTTAAATACCTGTTGTGCAAACGCCCGTGAGAATCCTCGACGCCGTTGACTGAGCTCTCGCGACGACTTCCTCGGTTCTGATGCTACAGATAGTGTGTTGCGTTTCCGACACAACACTTCCGTTCGAGAAGTTGATGCTTGTGCTTTCTACAATATCTCATTTATTGATTTTCGAATTAATTAATAATTAACAAATCTTCAAGATGTGTATCTACCATTTTTCAATGCGGACTTTCCGCTAACGTTGCTCTTGCCGACGCAGATGATTACAAACGTGAAAAGCAAACAATTCGACATAATTATTCGGGAAAGTGTAAACGTTCAAGTGCAATGCCCTCGCCGAGAGTGAAACTGAGAGGTGAATCAAAAGCGAAATTACTTACTACTGTTTTATTGTCGTTACTATAAATATTCCCGGTTTTTTTCACACATTCAAGGAGAGAGAGAATGTCCCCACCCTTGCGATTAATCGAACTCGCGCTCGCTGCTCGATCTTGGATTCGAACCAGGGCTGGGCATCGATGGTTTATATCGAAAAAAAGAGCTCCCTAGAGCTGACTTCAGTTTGTACACTGAAAGAGCTCTTTCCGATTCCGTTCGTTCCAAGGTTCCACTGAATTATGAATTCTAAAAGAAAATACTTTTCGCATATTAGCATGTAAAAAAATTTTATTTATATATACAATGTATTGTAAATTTGTTGAAGAGTAATAAATAATAAATAATAAAAACTGTAATTAATTATAAAAAGTTATTTTTTAGTAACCTTGTTTTCACTCTTTTCTGATTTTATAATTATTAAAAATGAATTATTCTCTAGCATTTACAGAGTATTATTTAATTTGTCATTAAATATTGAAATGAAATTATAAAAATTATTTAAATACCAGACTCCCATTCTATTATGATATACACGACTTCCGCAATTCGCAATGTAAACAAAACAACCCGAGCCTTCCCGCCGAATGACGATCGAACGAGCGAATTTGTTTCTTTTGTGCCGGCTAGAGAGCAACATCGTGCTTCTATTAGTATCAGTTGTTTTTTTAACGGTTATAAAGAGTGTTTATTGTGCATAAAAATTGTATTAATTTCAGAAATTGACATTATTGATATTATTGTGTAAATCCATTTTTTGATAGGTGTGGATTTTATTTAAAAAGTTATACGTACATTGTAATACACGTAAGTAATAAACATTTCTTTAATAATATTTATAATTATATAAACAATTAATGCAGAGTCAAAGAAAGATTCATTTATAAATTTTTTTTCAAGCGTTTTACGAATACGTAATTAATTGGTAAATATTAAAATATTATCAATGCATTTTTCAGGTTGCAAACGATCTATCGTTCATAAAGGCTTCTTTAAGACTTTTATATTTTTATTCAACTTTAAGGTAAACTAACAGTGGTGAGTAATTTTAAAAAATTAAGCCAATAATGTAAATGGTGTTTTAATAGTAAGCTTTTTTTCTCGTCTTATTGAATTCAATTTATCTTTGCTCACTGTAGCATTCAATCGAACATCGATGCTTCAAAGAGAGGAACGAGGAAGTTTATTATACAAATTAGCTGTCAAATCAGGGTTATGAAAACTGTCGAATTTTACATGAATAGTTTGTCTTCAACGATGTTTCTTTTTATTTGCGATGTCTTTCACATCAAGGGCATGAATGTTCGTTTCGAGCTTAGGTACCGATAAACGTTCTATAAAAGCTATATCGTGTGTTAAAATGGTAGCGCTATCAGCAATCGAAGTATAAATTAATTTTGATTTTCCATTTACTGAAACCATTATCTAAATATGTTTCGGCAAGTATACGAAAGTAGTCACAAATTGTCATTTTAAGTAATATTCACAAACGAAATTTCATTTGAAGTTTAATTATTTCTTTTCGAAGTTGATACTTTCTTTAGTTGCGGTGATTACACCCACGCTGAGTATACTATTTTCTTAGCAATATTTTCTAATGTAACCTTTGTCTCAATAAAAATAACTCTAATATTCATGTTTAGCTAAACTCCATCTTAGATTCAATTCAATCTTTGAAAACAGAGTAATTGACGAGTAAGTGCAACTTGTGCTTGCAACGAAAACTAAAATATTGAATTTTACACTTTTTTACTGAACTATCTATACCACTAACTTCGGTAAATAAATCGTTTTTGTATTATTTCAATTTTCATTTTCATAATGCATTCGCGAATCAGACGCTTTAAATGTGAATTACTTTCGGATTCATTCTCAGATTTGCTTCTACAAGTATGAATTCAGCTAATACGTCTGAATTTGATTTATATTTGCTCACTGTAGCATTCAATCGAACATCGATGCTTCAAAGAGAGGAACGAGGAAGTTTGTTATACAAATTAGCTATCAAATCAGGGGTTATAAAAATAATTATGTCTGTCATTCATATTTTTATTGCTGATAATGCTTTTTGTAAAACTTGTAATAAATTCAATTGTTTATGACTATGAAGTTTGCAACGTTCAATGTTAGTTTTCAATCAAATTAGTTTTGAAGTCAAATTATTTTATAGTGATACGTTAATTCATGTTAACAATACGTACGTAAAGTAACAAAATTGATAATTTGTTACATTAGCGATATTATAATAAATATCTTAAATAAAGTTAATTACCGCTTAGCTTTTCGTGCTTTCATTTGATGTTTAGTTTCATTCATCTCTTATATATTGTGTACATTGATATGCGTTGTTGCAGATCATAATACGTCAGTTTATTACCAGTTTAATTTAAATAATTGTATCAAGTTCAAAGCTTTTGTGATAAATCACTCACAAAACGCAAGATTCATTGCTAACTATATATTCCAATAGTTATCAACCATTCAAATTCTCATTTTCGCAGTATATTATTATTTTATAATACGTTAATAATAATTTAATTCGCTCGCAATGTAATATTTCGTTTAATCGTCCAAACTTCCAATGAAGGGTGGAAAAAAGAAACATGATTCTAACCCAACAGCTTTTTGAAATTCTTAAAAATGTTGTTTCATCAGTATTTGAACTTTGGTTTTTCCTATTAATTTACTACTGCTACATAAAACATTTATGATATGCTAAAATTGACATATTTATTTTTTATGCACTCTTTGCACGGAGATCATCTGGGCCGACTATTAGACTGTCAACAGCTGTTTATTCTGGCGTAAATTGTAAAATGAGTATTTCTTCTGAAAAAGGTATGGAAAACTGTTTAATGGACTATTTCCGTAGTTTTATAAAACATTTATGATCTGCTAACAATTGCAAATGTATTTTTCATGCACTCTTTGCACGGAGATCATCTGGGCCGACTATTAGACTGTCAACAGCTGTTTATTCTAGGATAATTGTAAAACGAATATTTCTTCAAAAAAAAGTATGGAAACCTGTTGAATCAACTATTTCTTTAGTTTTATGCAACATTTATGATCTGCTAATAATTGAAAATGTATTTTCATTGCATTCATTGCAAGGAGATCGTCTGGACCGACTTGCATATTGTATATTTAAACAATTAAGCAAATAATAAATATAAATTTAAACATCTAAGCAATTTAGCTATGTGTATTTTTCATAATTTTCGATATTCGGTTAAATACAATAAGATTAAGTTATTCGATAAATTATATATATATATATGTATATATATTATTATTATTTTTTATAAGAATATTTAGGAATTGTTATCAGAATATATATATAATTTGATCAATGTTGAATAAATAACGTAAGAAAAATGTGTATTTATTATAAATTATTATATAAATTATAATTATACTACTCCTATCATAATTTCTTCTAGATAATCTATAACAAAATATAATAACTGATAGTATCATTTTATTTTTTTAATTAGAACATTTTTATAATAACAATAATAATAACTAGTAATAAATTTTCTGCATTACACAATTCAGTAATTTATAAAACAAAAATATAAACAATAATCCAAATAAAGTAAATAAAATTATTAATACAAAAATTAAGATATACAAAAAAAAATTAGAAAATAATTGTAATTTAATACTTTTTACATGCAAGTGCATGACAATCTTTTTTTTCTCAATTCAAAACTGAACGGAACCGTGGAACGAGTGGAATCGGAAAGAGCTCTTTCAGTGTACAAACTGAAGTCAGCTCTAGGGAGCTCTTTTTTTCGATATAAACCATCGATGCCCAGCACTGATTCGAACGAAACTTTCTAAAAACACGCGCGCGGTCTTTGCCGACAAAACAAATTTTTCATTTTTATGATAAAAAGAATTGGTAAATTTTCGCGATGCCCGAGAATGTACAAGGTACTTTTGTTTCGGAAAAAATCTCCAAAATTAGGTGGAAACATGAAGATTTCGCTGATGCTAAGCACTTTTTGACGGGGAGTTGGGACGACCCGGTAATATTTTCTAACCTACAATGTGCTTTGTTAATATTTATTTTAATGCTATTTTCATGATTTTTGTGTTCCAAAAGTGATTTTTTAATTTTAATTAATGGTATTTACGGATGTATGTTTTGTATCTAAAAATTATTGTATACTTCCAAAGTTATTTGCTTAATTTT
This sequence comes from Phymastichus coffea, assembly GCF_024137745.1. NCBI lineage: Eukaryota > Metazoa > Arthropoda > Insecta > Hymenoptera > Eulophidae > Phymastichus > Phymastichus coffea. The sequence continues at coordinate 485,723 of NW_026706896.1, read as the reverse complement.
CCTCTCATTAAACTCTCATAATAATTTATTTTTCGCATTTAATATTGTAGGTCAATAAGATTAGTTACTGGACATTTCAAAAAAATGATGAAGAAGAATTATACCCTGTTAATATTGCATCACATATAGTAATTGGTGACGTTACTGAGATTAAATTTATTGGAAAAAATGAATTTGTTTCTTCGTCTTCTCAAGGTAATGTGAAAGTTTTCAAACTCCAAGAAGACCCATATTGTGAAATAAAAGAAATAAATGCCTGGAATGGTATTCACAAGTTCAAGTAAGCTATTTTATTTATGCCTAATTCAAATCCAATCTCTTTCTTAAGTACAATTATATTTATGTAGTATCACAAAAGAACCAGCATCATGTACAGCTTTATCAACATTTGAACAAGATATTGTTACTGTTGGAGAAGATGGTAGGATAAATTTACTAACAGCACAACAGATAAATCCAGTTAGAGTAATAGAAGATGCAGATAGTTGTTCTTTGTATTGTGTGGATTTTTTGCGTCACAGTGAAATCCTCACAGGAAATATTAGAGGTCACATGAAAGTTTGGGATTTGAGGAGTAATCAAGATACACCTGCAACATCAATCATGCTTTCATGTTTTCATGGCTCTGATCAAGCAAAAGTAATTATTTATTAATTATTATAAAGATATGTGATAAAATAACATGAATATGTGTGTAATTTTTAAAATGTTTTTTTAGACAGAAGCAACAAGTATTGCTCATCATCCAACTCAAAAGCATATAGTTGTAGCTGGTGGTGGAGATGGCAGTCTTACTGTTTGGGACTTGCGTTACAATACATATCCAATTAGTCAACTAAGTGCACATGCAAAAAGTGTTAGTGAAATTTTATTCCATAAAGACAGACCAGAGAATTTGTTTTCTTGTTCTATCAGTGGGGAATTGTGGCACTGGAATAACACTCAGCATTCAAAGTTAAAACTAGGTACTTTATTGAAGTCATCATTCTATTTTAGTGAAGTATATGTATCTATATATATGTCAGCATGTTATTCAATTTACTTATTTTTAATTTATACAGATACAACAGATTCTCACTGGTTAAACACAATAAATAATAAGGGAAAATGTCAAGTAAACTCCCTATGCACACCTTTGCACAAACCAATAAATAGCATTGATATTGACAAGACGTCTATGCTATTTGGATGTGATAATGAAGCAATATATATTATACGAAATTTGAATGTTTAAGATTTACACATAATTTGTAAAATTAAAGAATAGAGATTAAGAAATTGATAGAAAATTGCTTTTGTGTTAATTGTTGATAAGTTTTAAATTAATTGATTTTTTTCATTTGTAATATTTATATTTAATGTGCAACAAATAAACCAACATTTTTTAATAGATATTCCTCGAACAGTTTATTTACAGAGATCGAAACTTCTATTTAAACATAATCGCTCTATAAAACATTACTAGAAAATCAACAAATTCCCCAAATTAACACAGTTATCTTGCGTTACCTTGAAAAGTTATCTTAGGATCCCTAGAAATCATTCTATTTAACATAATGTAATAATTTTTAGGGACCCTGAGAAAAAATTTCCAATAGCAACGCTGCAAGTCACATTTAACAATGTTATCTGGGAAGTAATTTTTCTCATCAGTACTTTTCTCAGCCTGTAGAGCGCGACTTTACCTTTGCGCAAGATAGCAGAGCAAACATGGCCGCGATATTCTCCTCGCGGTGGTGTTGGCTTGCCATTTTGTGACGCCTCGTGTTCGCCGCAGCGGCAAAAGCAGCATCAATAAACTTCTCCAGGAGAACTCCATTTCTTCTTGTTGTAATTATCTGAAACCTCATTGCTGATTCAATTGATCGTTGATCAGTCGTTGCCATTGTGTTCAATTGATTGACAGGCAACAGCAGATATGTCTAAAAGGAGGATCGAAGTCGTTGATCCGTACGTCAAGCGTAAATGGTGAGTTACTTATATACACGCACGTGTGTTTATTGAATTTTAGTCGCGAGTATTATGGCAACGGAATGCTTTGATAAAAATTGCTACAAAATATTCAATGCATGTTGTCAGTGTTATTTATTATGAAAAAGATCGCCTAGCGGATACTACATTGTCAATGCTGCTATTTCTTTGTTATTTCGTTAATTTGTTTTAATTTGTTGCAAGACATTTTCTAGTATATCGTTCAACTTTTAATTTATTTTGTTAGATTTTTTAACAACTGTTTCATAATGAGCAACTGTTATTTGCTTCACTTTGATTATCATTTTTCGTTTTATAATTTTGTTACTCATCATCACTAATATTTTACTTCAAAATGTATTATCAACTTTTTGAGTAACTGTTCATGCATTTTCATGTAATTTATTGTTTACCAAAATTCATTGTAATATCCACCATTAATTGTTTACAGTGATAGCAGTTCGTCTGGTAGTATACCAGCTATAGCAGCGAGTATTGCAAATGCACAAAGACAAGTGCAATTAAATCCCTATACAGGTTTACCATTCACACCTCGTTATCATGAATTTTATAAGAAGAGAATTACTCTACCAGTCTTTGAATATCGAACCGACTTTATGCGGTTACTGGCTCAACATCAGTGTATAGTTCTTGTTGGTGAAACTGGATCTGGAAAGACTACACAAATTCCCCAATGGTGTGTAGAGTATTCAAAGAGCGTAGGTCAAAAAGCAGTAGCGTGTACCCAGGTAAAATTTACACATAATTTGTAAGATTAAAGAATAGAGATTGAGTGTTGACAGAATAGTGCATTTGAGTTAATTATTGATAATTTTTCTAGCCGAGAAGGGTTGCTGCTATGTCTGTAGCTCAAAGAGTTTCAGAGGAAATGGACGTAGCATTAGGTATGTGTCTTTATTTCTCTTACGAATATCAATGTTACTGTATTGAATCTCTCATTGAATTTGTAAATTATATATTACAGGTCAAGAAGTAGGTTACAGTATTCGTTTTGAAGATTGTAGCTCATCTAAAACTATTCTCAAGTACATGACTGATGGTATGTTGCTCCGAGAAGGCATGTCAGATCCAATGTTAGAAGCTTACCAAGTTATATTGCTTGACGAGGCTCATGAACGTACTCTTGCTACTGATCTACTTATGGGTGTATTGAAAGAGGTCATCAAACAAAGATCAGACTTGAAACTTGTTATTATGAGTGCTACTCTAGATGCTGGCAAATTCCAACAATACTTTGACAATGCACCTCTGATGAATGTACCTGGTCGAACTCATCCTGTTGAGATTTTCTACACACCAGAGCCAGAAAAGGACTACTTAGAGGCAGCTATTAGAACTGTTGTTCAGATTCACATGTGTGAAGAAATACCTGGCGACCTACTGCTATTTTTGACTGGTCAAGAAGAAATCGAAGAAGCTTGCAAGCGGATAAAACGTGAAATGGACAGTCTTGGTCCTGAAGTCGGCGAGCTCAAATGTATTCCGCTTTATTCAACTTTACCACCTAACTTACAGCAACGAATCTTCGAACCTGCTCCACCGACGAAACCAAACGGCGGTATCGGTCGCAAAGTCGTCGTGTCGACGAACATTGCTGAAACGTCGCTTACCATCGATGGTGTTGTATTCGTAATTGATCCAGGCTTTGCCAAGCAGAAAGTTTATAATCCAAGAATCAGAGTAGAGTCGCTCTTGGTATCACCTATCAGTAAAGCCTCTGCTCAACAGGTATGTGTCTATTTTTGCTGTGAATATCAATGTTACTGATGATACTAATAGCTCAGTACTAATAGAGAGCAGGTCGTGCCGGTCGAACAAGACCTGGAAAATGTTTCCGATTGTATACTGAAAAGGCTTACAAGAACGAAATGCAGGAAAATACCTATCCAGAAATTCTCAGATCAAATCTTGGTAGTGTCGTTCTGCAGCTGAAGAAACTGGGTATTGATGATTTGGTAAATATTTGAATTAATTACGGTCGATGGTTTTATTGAATAATTTTTAAATATTGATTGTCGATTATAGGTGCACTTTGACTTCATGGATCCACCAGCACCGGAAACTCTCATGCGAGCTTTGGAACTTTTGAATTATTTGGCAGCGTTGGACGACGACGGTAACCTGACGGATTTAGGTGCTGTGATGGCCGAATTCCCACTAGATCCTCAGCTTGCTAAGATGCTCATTGCTTCATGCAATCACAATTGCAGCAATGAAATTCTCAGTATCACAGCTATGTTGTCAGGTATGATTTGACTGAACGATGGTGATTTGAATGAATGATGAGCTTTAAGGAATGTTTGTTTATTTTTATCTTTTATGGACAATGAATAGATTTTTAAGGACATTGGCTTTTAGAAATAAGATTTCGTAATACATTTTTATTTTTAAATAATTTTACTTAATAAATTTCGATAAAGGGCTTGATGAAGTCACACGAATTGTTTTACTTATGATTGATATGCTATTAGTCCCACAGTGTTTCGTGAGACCAAATGAAATGAAGAAAGCTGCTGATGAAGCAAAAATGCGTTTTGCTCACATTGACGGAGATCATTTGACATTATTGAATGTCTACCATGCTTTTAAGCAGAGTGAGTATTGACTAACTTGATGTGTTTTTACAACATGTAAATAAATAAAAAAAACTAACGATACCTTTTTCTTCCTAGATCAAGAAGATCCTCAGTGGTGCTACGACAATTTCGTCAATTATAGATCCTTGAAAAGTGGGGATAATGTTAGGCAACAGTTGAGTAGAATTATGGATCGGTTCAACTTGAAGCGAACCTCGACGGACTTTACATCTAAAGATTATTATATTAATATTAGAAAAGCTCTTGTTAACGGTTTCTTTATGCAGGTAATGAATTCTTTTCATTTCCACTAAAAATATCTTTCGTTTTACTTAAGTAGCTACTTCAAAAATTATTTATATTCTCACAGGTAGCGCATTTAGAAAGAACAGGCCATTATCTAACAATCAAGGATAATCAGATTGTTCAACTTCATCCCAGTAGTTGTCTCGATCACAAACCTGACTGGGTAATTTATAACGAATTCGTGCTGACAACAAAGAATTATATTAGAACAGTGACGGATATTAAACGTCAGTATATGTATATATATATATATATAATTTTTTTTAATAATACTATAATATTAACTTATTAACTAATTTTTAATTTCTGGTTTATTTTTGGAATTTTAGCTGAATGGCTTTTACAAATTGCACCTCAGTACTACGACCTACAGAATTTCCCACAATGTGAAGCTAAGCGACAACTTGAAGTCATTCAAACACGATTAGATTCCAAGCAGTATCAGCAAGGCTTTTAATAAGCGCTGACGAATAAATATTCTATGTGATGAAAATTCAAGCACCATTGATGTGACTAATAAGATTTTTTCAATATTTGAAAAGATCTAAATTATCTAACCTATTTCAATGAAAGATCGAAAGTGAATGGTAAAAAGTTATATTTATGTACTATTTTAGAATTTGTGACTGAACTACTACATGTTTTTCAATAGGGAATTTGCTGAAACAAAAATGAAAAAGAAAGTTAGGCTAATTTTTCTAATATGTGAAAATCACAATTTTTATTGTTTGTACAAAAACAAAAAACCAAGTGCGTTAAGAAGTGAGAAGAAATAATTAAATCGTTTTTTTCTTTTTTAAACATTAAATAGCATCGAATATTTTATTACACAATAGCATAATACTTAATCCATTATACACCACCTAAAATGGTTACTAATTTTATCACTTGCATCAATTATTAAATAATCATTACAACTTCGATAAAAAAAATTACTAGTTTTAATAATATAACGATAAGTCAGAAATTGAAAGAAATCATTGCTGATTTTTTTGTCACGGTAATAATTAAAATTGCATCGATAATTATTTGAAAGTGTCATGAATTATTACAACTACATATTATACATTATGTAAATAGATCTTGATAAAACAAATAGTGAAACAAAGTTTTACATGATCCAATCAATAGCTGTTTCATCATAAGTTTTCATTCCACTAATAATGTAGTCTTAGTATGATCACACTAATTGGCTTACAATCATAGAACTAATGACGTGAAAATCGAATTGCAAGCAAAAAGTGTAGACTTTCGTTACGAAAGAAAATAATATCATTGTTATTCTCAATGAATTTAAAATTGTTTGACTTATACTGGACATAATGTGCGAAAAGAGTAATTGTATAAAAAAAAAGAAAAATATATACACTATTTGTAAGCAAAATAATTATTTGTCACGAGTTCATTAAAATAAAAAAAAATTAAGAAAATCGAACGAAAATTGACAAAATAAAATTAGATGTTAAATAAAACTATATTGGTTTGAAAACTTCGAATCTTTTAATCATTATACGCACGAAACACTTTTTTTGTTAGTGCAACAACATAAAAATAAACAATGAAATTATTATTTTTAAACTTTACAATAACATCACATTTCTTTCTTGTTACACTTATGCACCAAAACAAAAGAAGGACATCGCATTGCACTTTGCCCACAAAGCAAGTAAAGAACCCGAGCACGTATGTCAAAAGTCACAGTTTTTCCAGTCGAAATAGGAAAGTGGCAACAAGCCGGAGAAGATTTCACTCGTGGTTGTTGCATCCAATTTATTTTCTCGCAGAGCTACAGGCGAAAGAACGACAATGGTAAAATTTCATAATATTTTTCGACTGTGAGATTTTCAACAGAGAAGTGGGAGTCGCGACTTGTGCACTGGAAAAGGAAAGTGAAGAAGAAGAAGAAACCAACAGTAGCGCGCGCGAGTTCGTGTCATCGATCATCGCGCACAGCCGTGAGAACAGATTATAAGGAGAAAGAGCAAGTGAGCGCGACTCTTCTTTTTCAGCTATATGCCCAACGTGTAAAAGCACTTACTTTTCTCAGATAAATTATCATATTTAATTCACAACGTTGAATTACTTGAGGATAATTTAATGCACGGCGATATATTTCCTTTCTTCGTACTTTAAATTCCACACGCGACATCACATCGCATTTGGATAAATAATTTTAGCCGCGAGCTATTTTCGCTTCGAATACTTGAGTAGAAAATCATTTTTGAGTTATTGACCATTCTTGTTGGTTGACTTTTATCGGAATTCGTGAATACCTTAAGCATTCTATAGTTTGAGTGTTACGCCAAAACTCTTTTTTTAGAACTTTTAAGCGAAGATGTGATTATTACGTTTAACAGTTTGATTGGTCATTAATTTTACACGACAAAGTAGTGAAATCTAATGTTTCGAAATTAAAACTACGAAAAGAAAAAAAAGAAGAAAATAGAGTGGTTAATTATGTTCTGTGGAAGTGTTATACGTTGTGCAAGAAAAAAAAACAAATCAAGCTACAGGTTCGCGTGCGTTAAATAATCCGTTCGTGACCGATAAAACACGGCAGCTCGTAAATCAAACTTTTTTTCGAAACGCCTCTCGGAATCAATTTTTTCATCGTCCGTGAAATGGGATCCACAACCAATAACTCGGAGATTAAAAAAAGCAATCGAGTCGGCGCGGAAAAAAGGCATAGGAGAAATGCCTCGTGCGTCGGAATGCTCAATTTGGCATTGTGATGATGCAGCAGATGTGGCGAAAGTTGTCGGTTGCACGACTTTTTCGGGGGAGTACTCCTTGCTCGCAAACGACGACAAAGGGTCCTTGACTTTCCATTTTCAATCTCTCGGCGGAGACCGAGTCAATTGTGACGAGACGATCCTTGTGAAAAACCATAGCTTCGTGCTCGCTCGTAATTGTGTGTAGAGGTGGCATTACAATCCAAAACCGCATACAATGCTTGTTGCGATCAATTGTACGTTCATACGGGATTTATTTGTATTGTCAGACGTGTGTTTCTTCGTTTTAATGATTGGTCCCTACGGACTTTTTGACAATAAATTTTGATTTGTCGCCGTAGAAAGTTAATAACAGCATTGTGATTCGCAATCAGCATGCCGACCGTTCGATCATGCACTACTGCTATTTCACGAAATCAAATAGTAAATCAGCAGTCGCTTGTCTGTCCTCTTTTTGTGTTAAATTTATTTATTTAAACAAAAATATACATAATATATAGCAATGAATAAATTGTATCTCTTTACAGGTACACAGAAATAAGTACATAAATATACGTGTAGAAAAAGATTTGCTTTTTCAGGGTACACAAATTCTGGTTTTCAAACTATTTTCTGTTGATTGCACTGTCAATTGGCGCGCGCGCGAAATTTTCCTTGAATGCCTTAAATACGAGTCGTACAGTTGTACTGCGGGTGCGAGAGAGGATGAGCTGAAAATTTGATGACTTCGAGTCGTGAAGTAAAACCCATGAGAAAAAAGATAAAAGAACGATCGCCAGCAAAGTTGTGGAGATTAAGTGATTATTATCAAAATGACAACGATATATAAAAAGAGCGCGTAAATGAAGAGAAAAAGGACAATATCGTATCCAGGAAGGTTATCCGTTGGTTCATGGAATAAATTATAATCGAAGAGACGTTACCGGACAGCTGAAACTTCTCTTTTACGGACTCTAGCCAGCCGATATGTACACGAGGTCATCATTATTGTCGCGGCACTGTGATTTGCAAAAGTCTCACGGCGCACAGATCCAATCTATAAGTTAGTCAGAGCGTAATAATTTACAAGCAGTGGTCGACCATCAGACTTTTGCAAACGGGCGTTAAAAAGGGAGACTATCGCACACTTGTTGACGACCATCCACGCGCGGCTGTAGAATCGGAACACAAAGTCTTTGCAGCGTGACATTCACTTCTTTAACCCGCTGAACTGTTGAAATCCATTGGTCCGCTGCTCGGGGAAAGCGCCAACGTTGAGCGCCAAAACCTTGGACACGATATTGATGTCCTCTTGATTCCTCGTTCCCGAGCCCTGCAAATCGCCGGCGATACCCGACTGGTAGAGCAATTCCTGAATTTGCCTTGCCGGCGTAACGGATGGTGCGAACGGCCTCTGCTGCTGTCTGAATCCTAAATCAAAGGCGAAATTGCCGTTTTGCAGGGCCCGCTGTTGCTGAACGAGCTGGCTCTGCCTGACCGACTTGTCGTCGTTCTGGAAGTGGTTGAATCCAAAGTTAGCGACGGCGTTGAAAGCCTCCTGTCGATTGAACCTGGTGACTGGCGATGCCGGGGCGGGTGGCTGTTGGAAGTCCACGGGGAACGGTTGGAAATGTTGCTGAAGCGGCGCTCTCAACTGTTGCTGGGCCGCGGGTTTGAACGGTATTGCCGGCACGTTGCTCGGCACTTCCAAGCTCAGGCTCGGTTGAAGCTGGACGTTGCTCGTTTTGAAAGCCGTTTGCTGCTGATTGAAGCTGGCCAAGTGCGGAGCGTTGAACGCGCTGTTGGTTTTGAAGCTAGTTGGCTGTAATTGCTGAGCTAGGTTGTTCGGTTGGAAGATCGACTGTTGCTGCTGCTGCTGCTGCTGCTGCTGCTGCTGCTGCTGCTGCTGCTGCTGTTGCTGTGGCACGCCATTGGCGTTGAAAAGCGTCTGCTGCTGCGGCAACGGCAGCTGTTGCTGAATAATGCCAGCCGCTAGTTGAAAAGCCGGCCTCTGCTGCAATCTTAGTCTCTGCTGTTGGTGCTCTTGAAGCAGCTTCAGCCTTTGCTGTTCCTGCAGGTAGTACTCCTGCTGCTGCTTCTGTCTCACTTGCTCCTCGTAAGCCTGGCGCTGGCGCAGCAGGAACTGCGTCTGCTGAGCTTGCTGAGCTTGCAGCTGTGCCAGCTGCTTCTCCAGCAGCCGCTGCTTGAATTCCAGTTGCTCTTGGAGGCTCAACGGCTGAGGGTCGTTGGCACTCTTGTACAACGGCACGATGTTTTTGGGCACTCCTCTCTCGTCCTGCTGGACGGTGAACGCCGCGACCAACGGAGCTTGAAAGATCTTCACCTCCTCGGCTTCCTCTTTGTTGGCGTTGCTGTTGCTCTTGCCGCTGAGTTGCACGATCTTCGAGCCGAAGTTCGGCGTGGTTTCGTTGTTCGCGTTGGTCGCCGCGGTCGGCCGTGGAGCCACCAGTGAGTTTGCCGCTGCCGACGCGATGTTCCCACTGGCGCTCGCGGTCAGCGTTTCCCGGGACGTTTCGACGAGCGGTGCCAACGTGACGCTTTGCTGGACCAGTGGGCCGTCATTGCTATTGCTCGTCGTCGACAACGATGACAACGATGACGACGCGGTCGGAGGCGCTTCGGCCGACGACGACGAGGTCGAGGATGCGACGTTGCGGCTCTCCACGGTTTCCAACAGTTCGCCTGGCTGCTTCGCCTCGTAAATCGCTGACGACTTGTCCGATGACACTGCGTGATGCACCTGTCAACGCAAAGGGAATCGCTTGTTCTTATATGAATTGAGAGCGAGGGCTACAGTGGCGTGCGTGCGCCTCGGAAAAGGAACAACAACGGTCTTTGAAGAACATCCGCGTTGGCGAGCCGCAGCCAACAATTACTTATTAATTGTCCATCGAACGATTTTTAAAAGCGGAGCTACCGTCCCCGGTATAACCCGTAAATCTACAAGCGAGCAGACTTTCATTTACGTATTAAAGAGCATCGCGCCGTCCTATATACTTTGATGAGGAAATCGCTTGATCATTATAGTAATCAATTACTGCGCCTTGGCGTGTATATAAGAAACTACGACTTTTTAACGACGCCCGTATATTTTCAAAGTCGTAAAGCAGAGTCAAAGACGAAGAAGAAGAAGAAGGAGAGGCGACAGCTAGTCACGAATTACAAATTGTCGAAAAGCACAGCGAGCGCGACAGCCGCGCGAATGAATACTCGAGCGAGCGCCAATCAATCAGAACGAAGCGAGAGTTCGCGCCTGTGCGTGTATATACACACAGGCAGCGATGACCGCGCCGCGGGGCGCGGCGTCTCTCCGAACGGGAGAAAATCCAGGCGCGCGCCGCGTTTTCATCCGATACTCGTGAAAGTGCCGCTCGCCAGCGTCTCGCACGTGCTATCGCAATTTCTTTGTTTCTCCTTTTCTTTGCTGTTATCCGGCGCTGCTAGAAAAGTGCGCGCTCGAACGGGAACAGATCGGACGCAGCGCTGAAATTATCAGTCATTGTTTTCGCGTACGTAGCCGCGTGCCTTATATTAATTAAGACCGACTCGCGCACGGGGCGAAAGTCCCGTTTACGTGGAATCAGTAACCATGGTTATTAAAGCAGCGCCCACCGCCAGATATGCGCCATTACAATTGTACGTATGTACATTTTTCTTCGTTTCTTTTCCTTTTCGCGAATCGCTGCCCTCGCGATTTTTTATCGATCGAGCGCTGGGCAACGCATACCTGAACGCCCTTGATGTAATCCTTGGACGGCTGCTGTGCGTTGCTCGGTCTGTTATTGCTGGCCGCCTCGTCGCCAGTCACGTACTTGTCGTTCTCGACGAACGTGGTGTTCTGCAGCTTATCCTCGCTCGGCGTGTCTTCCTCGCCGGGGAAACCATCGAACGAGAAGCTCGTGCTCTTCTGCTTTGAAATCTCGAGGAAATCGTATTTGCTCTCGTCGATGTCCGTCGCATTGTCCTCGTCGCTCAGTCGATTCGTCGAATTTTCCTGTTGCTGCTCCGCAGATTCGGCTTCCAAATCGACAAGAGCCTTGAGCAGCGCGCGTCGTAAGTTTTTGTCGAGCTTCACTGGCGGCGGTGGTAATGATGCTGCTTCGGGTGACGAGGGAGATGCGATTAGATCGTCTACTAAATCCAATGGGCTCGTGGCTATAGTTAGAGCCACGGCTGTCGCTAGCAACACTCCTATTGTTAACTGCAATACCAAACATTGTTTTCAGTGTTTTTAACGAGATTTTTGTTCTTTTTGTTGTTGTTGTTGTTGTAAGATGATACGGAATAGTTATGCAAAGTAATATACATAAAGAAACTTCCAAAGTGTCTGAATTAGCATATAGTAATTTATGTGCTCGTTATGACAGAATCATTCCCGCTATAAAAAGATCATCAAAACACGCCTACAAAATCTCACGATAACGCTGTAAATTCTCATATATAAATCTAATTCAAGGAAACGTTCGAAGATAATCTTGGAAAATTATATTAAGAGCTTCATAAAAAAAACATTTATGTTTCGGGGGTCAATGAAAAAAATCCCAATCGCCTAAAAACAAAAGAAGAATGTACGTGTTTTAGTATCCGTCGTAGCAATAGAATCGTTCTTTCAGCAAACACATCTTCAACAATGCACGCATTAACTCTCACTAATTAAATATACCCGATAAGCCCACTCGGAGTGTCTAATTAGCCCGAAAAAGAAAAACAGAGAGAATAATGTTTTCGTTGGCGTTTTTGGCGTGCAAAAAAGAAAAAAAACGTGCGAGTTACGCAACGCGGGAGAACAGAGATATGCGTGAGAGAACTTTCTTCGAGGAGTCCCGGCATTGTTTTTGCTCTCGCGAAAATCATACTCGCAAGCTCGAATTTTCACCGACGGGAAATCAATAAGCATATAAGAGACGTTTATCATGCCGGGAAACTCGTCTATAGTTTATTACTCTCGCGTTTCCGCGCGCGTTCTCTCTTCTCGCGCAACGACGCGCCGCGCGAACATGACATTGGAGTTGGACGCGGAGCGCGTCGATATAACGCAAATGACGCACACTGCGGACGTCGTCGTCTTTGCGAGGACTGATCAGCCACGGAACTTTCGGAAAATTTTTGACCAACAAACTTTCCCCAGGCATGGCCGAGAAGCATCGCGAATCCAGTTATTCCGTGTCTGCGTGTGCGAGGTTGCGCGCGCGCGAGTATTTATTACAAACGTAATCAAGTGTCGTAATTGCAGCTTCCGTATAGTGCGTACGTTACACACCGATTACAGTCCATTAAAGCTCTGTGTTTTTTTGTCTTCTTGATGCTGCCATTACGGCGTGTGAAACTGATTTTACCTTGCTTTTTCTTTTTCATTTTGGTTATTATTAATACCATGTGAATTCATTCTTAATGTTTTTTTTTTGTGAAAAAAGTTGTACGTACTAATTAAGATGGAAGATTAATCGGCTGATACGCATACCGGGATCGAGTATTCACACGCTTATTCTTAAATAAAACATATCGCTCGAAGCGGGAAAATTATAGTTATGGTTATTCTATCCACTCGACATCTCGTCGACGCAAGCGAAGAACATTTTTAATTACAAAGCTATACAGGCAAAAGCGCCGCATATGTATCCGGAGCAAATTAGTCGTTGGCGCGCGAGGAGAGGGAAAGTTGAACAATGCGCGACGGTGTCGCGGATCGAAGAGCGATAGTGCAGTGCGAAAGATAATTAGCATGTATATGCACACGAAGCGGATGGAAACTTCATTAGCCGTGTGCATGGTGATCTTTACGATACTCAACTTGCTCTCCGCGCTTTACCATTTCACGACAAGCTTCGCGACAATTCGCGCTGAGCGTCGAAGAAAGCGCTACAGGCATGAATATTGTTGTTTGCTCAATGATGTCAAGCCGATACCGCACCACGTCTACTTTTCGTCCTTGATGTCAGTTCGCGTCGCGAAACGCCTCCGTCGTTTTTCGTACTTCAATTCACCTCGATTGCAGTACCATTTGGCAGTCGGACGGACGTCGCTGCGCACACGTTTAACGATGACTCAGGGATATCATCCGAACGACAGGTGTAGGATTTTCGTAGCGAGTGTAATTTACAACGAGCAACTCCTCCCCCCCCCCCCTCCATCCACCCCTCGACCCATCTCTCGAGAGCTGCGCGACGTGAATCGATGTTTCCGACAACACGACACCTCGACAATCTCGACATGGTGTATACACACGGCATCGCAAGTACGCTCGTTACATGACTTGCGAGCCTGCCAGTCATAAACTTTATTTACGGTAGGTCTATTAAAGCCCGCGAGCGCAGGACGCACGCGTGGTATGTATTGTGATGAGCACTCTCTGCTCGATCACCGATTCCCGATATATTAAACTTTCCCAAAACACAGCTCCGGCCATTTTTCGCGCGCGCTTTCTCCGCGTCGGGGAACAAAACCAGCCGCGCCGGACGCAACGTATCCCACGTTCGGGTTTTCGATGGGCTCGGGCAATTAATAGGCTGTAAATCAGACGGACGAGAATCGCAATCAGATATAAATAATAACCTCGAGCGAGCGCGCCTGATTAGAAGTTGGCGAGGAAAGGCGTCGGTGTTTTCACGGCGACGGAGCGGAGAAAGCATCTGCCGCGCCGCGCCCCGTCGTCGCGGCCTCGCAGGCGTTCGCGGAGATGAATACTTTCGACGATTGACGATCCTCGAAAAGACCGCGAGGGAAGCCAACGACGGCGGATTCGAAGGCGCGGCGCGCGTCGTTTGTCTCGCGCCGAAGCGACAATCGTCACTTTTGTGGGAAAACGCGCCAGCCGAGCAACGCCAATTCGAGGAACGGCACGCTTCGATCATTGCACGCGTTGACGTCGACGTTATATTTTTCGATCGTCAGGCTGGTTTTCCACGCGGGGTTCGTCGACGCGCTGCGCGGATACGTTTCGCGCGATCGATCGTCAACTCGTCAAGCTGTTTTGCGACGATTCAGATTTATCGTTAGCGCGACGAGGAGAGCCGATCGCTTTTGTATAGAGAGTGAAAATTGTAATGCGACTTATATGCCAAGAATCGAATGACAGAGACGCCAAAGGGCAAAAGAGAAAATGCCATCGGATACACGGTCGCGCACGTCGTTGAGTAACGCGCCGAGCTGGAGTAGGAAAAAGAAAACGATGACGCGAGAATTCGAGAATTGAATCACTCATTCGTGCGCTCTCGGGCAGTTTGATCTTTTATTTGTCGGACGCGCTCGCGCCGCCGAACGCTCGAAAAAGTGCTCTCGACGAGCTCTCAGTCGCGCGCGCGAGTACAATCGGAACGACGAGGCGACTTTTCGCGGCAGGTGGGTGTCAACGCCGCGTGAGATTTTACCGAGGAGTCGACGGCGTCGAACTCCCAGAAAGTTTAGAAAGCTTCAGCAGGGCGTCCGAAAAAAGAAACGCATCCTTTTATCTCGCAATTTACGATGGTAATTATCGCCGCGTTTCGTTCGAGAGTACCGTGCTAATAATCCTGTCTTTCGCCGTCAACTGATTGCGTGTATGCGCATTTTCGGGATTGAGACGTTTGATTCCTCGGAAATTTTCCGTTACAGCGCGGAAGCAAGAGAAAGAGAGAGAGAGAGATAGAGAGAGAGAGACGAAAGCGTGATGTCAGCCGACGACTTTCGAGTTTGGTTTGCGCTCTTGTTTTGCGCGTCGAGAGTCCAGCTTTAATCGCGATCGCTCAACGAAATCGAAGGCGGAGAACGCTTATTAAAAATTGGCATAGCGTTCAAATTGAGCGCAATTTTTCGAGACGCGGCGAGTTAATATTTTCGAGCGAAACGCCATCAATCGCAGGGAGTCTCCCGAGTGCACATAATTGGACAGCCGAAATGTTCTTCGTTGCAACGAAACCAGCCTCGCGCGAACGATAATCGATTCGTTAAGCCGTTTTATTTTCACTCTCTCCGCAAAATTTACGATCCTCCCGCTCGCAGCGATCAGCGCGCGCGAGTAACGCCGCGGACAAATCAATTACAGGAAATTCGGGCCGGCGAATCGTCGTTATCCGGGACACACCCGGCGCAGCCGCGGGGCCTCATACTTTCTAAAACGCATGTTTTGCGTATAATTCTATCTCCACTTTAATTTACGAGCGAAATTTTTGCGAGTCGAGTCCTGAAATTTGCACATGCGCGCGACGATGAATGAAACGAAGATGAATAAATGCGAGGCTGGTTAATTGAAAAGCCTCTAGAAAGCGCAATGACAAATAATGCATCAAACGAGATTGTCTGCTTTTTTTTTTCAAGTTGGAACGTGCGTTGATCGGCCAATCTATTTCTATGTACAGGCGTTCAGCATTGATTAGGATCAATTTCGATGTAATTGACGCCTTCACGAGGAGGATTTTCATAAGCTTTAAAACTCTCCGTGAAATCATGTACAGATGAAAAAGTTCAAAGCCAGCGGATTACTATGACTCTATTGAGAATTTTTAATCTGAGAATCGCCAACGGCCTACTTCCCTGGACGAATACACAATGACATCTCGCGTTTGAAATCAACGAACCTTTAATACGAAAGTGTGCCGAATTTCGCATATGCATATCCGTGAAAGCCTATTTTGACCTAACGGGAGCGATCGAAAAGCCCGACGACCACTCCCTGCGTCATATTTTCCAGCCGCGCACGATTGAATCTTAGCGCGCAGCGAACGTGATCGTGGCTGCGGCTTCGTCGGATCTAGCGAGTCCTGTGGACCGCGTAATTCTTCTGCTTGCCGACGATCTCTTTAATAAAGACGAGAATAACAAGTGACAAATTGAACCCCAACAACGGCAGGCAGAAAAAAGAAAAGCACGAGAGAATGCGAGAGAGATAAGAATCGTCGCTCACGAGATTTACGACGAGCGAAAGGAGTCGCGACGTCGCAGGTGTGATGCGCGTGCGCGCGAAGCGTTTCACTTTTCGGCGCGTCGAGCAGCTCTTTTGTGCGTGACACTCGTCAACGTCTTTACGTAAAATCAATCTTCACGCATTC
Organism: Phymastichus coffea; assembly: GCF_024137745.1. NCBI lineage: Eukaryota > Metazoa > Arthropoda > Insecta > Hymenoptera > Eulophidae > Phymastichus > Phymastichus coffea. The sequence goes on along the minus strand of NW_026706896.1, from coordinate 469,094 downwards.
TCGCTCCTCCGGAATGCCTTTCATTGGACCTTTGTCTTTGACGACAACGAACGAAAGTCCGTCTCTTACGGATTGACATGGGAATAAAGTCTTTCTTTTTGCTTGACAGCGATGGGGAAAAAATTGAATATTTACACCGAGAGGCATACGAAGCGCGCGCGAGAACAACGACGTTAAATTATCGGCCTTTCCGCGTGTCAATCCCTTGCGATCCTCGCGCAACTATGCTCTCGCGTGCCCAGGGGAATGGGAGAAACGAAAAGTGGATTAAGAGGCGCGTTGATGTCGTCGCGATCGTAGATGTATCTTTAATAAGCTGCGCGCGCGTGCGAAGGTGTGAAAGCCGCGCATCTGTTTTCTAATGCGCGAAATCGACGCGTCAATCAATGAACTTCAAGCCATGCGTGAAAGCGTAACACACGCAGGAGCAACGTGTTTTTCCATTTAGACACTTCGAAAACAACTCTGCTAGCGTCGTAAAGTCTGACTTTTAACGATCGTGAAAATGAAAGAAAAAACGAAAGAGAATAATTATCGTTTGTTATGTAGTCTTGCGTCGAGGAAGAAACTTCTATATGATTTTTCCCAAGAGAGATAGAGTTAGAAGGTGGTATCTGTTTACGGTGATTGCCGATATTGTCAAGATTTTACGCCAAAGTAAAAAATCAATTGAGTTGGCTATATCAGGATCCCTTTTTGAGAGTAAAAATAATCGAAGCGACATGAATACGGTAACCGAAGAGCCACGAAAAGCCCCAAAGGATTGCTTTAACGAGGCATATTATGACACTCAATTTAGCCATCGCGTTAGCGAAGACCTCGCGGCGGACAGAAACGACCAAACTTCCTAACGCACGCCGATTGCCGTGCGGCGCAGGTGATCGCGTCGCCGCACAATTTTCACCTTCTTTTTCTCCTACCCATCTCGAAGGAGAATTCGAGTAATCGCTATATTCCCGCGCCGCGGCGGAGGCTTTTCGTTTCTAATGCCTTCTCTCGTCGTTGGCGGAAAACTCGCCCGTATAAACATAATCGGCGCGCACGTGAGAAAGCGCACAGCAGCGACGCCATTGTGCGAGGAAGATTCGCCGCGGATGATTAAAAGTTATTTTCTCCTTATAGGCCCTCGAGGAGAGCAACTCGCTTCTTTGCCTCTCGTAATCGATTCCACTTCCATGCTTTTGTTTCGGCGCGGCGCTTGACCAATCGTAAGGCGTCCTTGTTTTTTTTTTGTTTTGGAAAAGTAATTTTTTTTTCCACGTGGAAATCCGTTAGCTGCATGTGAAACGATAATCGATGTAGTTTCTAATTGTACCCAGAGGAATCGAGAAGAGAGATGGCTCTCCTTTTCCTCGCTGAGGCTACATGAGAATGGAAAAAAAAGATCAGAGATGCCTTAAACGTGTTATTAGAAACCTACGATTATAGAATTTCGATACGTTTCAACTTGTATTCTAAATTTTGTCTAAATTGCCGTCCGAAGGAAAAGAAAGATGTCGAAATAACGAACGGCCGTTAACAAGCATTTAAGTATATTTTCCTCATTGAGCTGGAAATAAGTCAATTAAGAACGTGCGAGTTGATTTGCAAGTCTAATAAAATGCACGTAGGAGAAAAAGATGCTATTGGTGTCCTTCGCATGGATAAAAGCGATTAATTAATCGTAGTTGACGGATAAGATCGGTCCGCGGTTAATTGATATATGCCTTGAGAGAAATTCATTTGTCTAGAAAAAAAAGGAGAGTTAATCGTATTAGCACACGTGCGAAAATCGATTAAATATCGATTATTCAAGGAGCATCGCTTTAAAGCTGCCAAACGAATATGCTGACTTGTCGCGCGGCGCGCCGCGCATTAAATTGGATTAGAAATCGAACGTTTACCGCCGAATTCCATTATTCATCGAATCGCGCGAGCAGAAAATAAATCACGGCAACAAGGAGAGTCCGCGCGCGTTGCGCGATCTTCCGCTTTGTTTGGCGCTGCGACGAAGCGAGGAGATATGTCGATGCGTCGATCTCATTAATAAACGCCGATCCACGGAGATTGCGCTTTCACGCGTAGGAATGCCAGTTCCAAAATCTAACGCGCACCTGCTCCTCTTGTAATTCTAAATAAAACGAGCGACAGATTCAGTCATATATACTTTCACCCGTGGCATTGCTCTCAAAATGTCTCTCTCGCGTGTACTCAAATGAGGAAGGGCTATAAAAAAAGAATGCCCTTGATGTAACGATTGTAGCGATCGCACGAGACAGCATATTTCTTTTTTTTTTTTTTTACGCTTACGAGGCAATTGGGATTGCCGATTAAGCGTTCGTTATTCCCGCCACGACTTCATTTGAATGAACGATCGGATTACGAAAGACATGCTAGAGAACAACGGTCGGCCGCCAAGAAGCATACTCTCGAGTTTCGAGCGCGTGCACGTTGTAACGCCCATGTCTGGTGGAAAACAAAGGCAGCCGAAAAGTTGTCTCCCGCGTGTGTATTATTTCAGCGCGGCACGATCGTTGCCGCGGCGCTACCGGGCGTTTTTTTGTCAATCGGCCGAGCTGGATCGATCGACATTCATCCGCGCGAGACTTTCACTGGCGCCAGCGCTCCTTATACTCCGACTCGGAAAAGCTCGCACGTGCGACGTCTCTCATTCTCTCCCCTTTCGCCTTCGTGCCCAACTATTCATCAGCGTAATTGCGCTCGCGAGCTCGACTGCGCGATGCTTCTTCTCTCTCTCTCTTTCTCTCTCTCTCTCTCTCTCTACCTCGCGCGCGCTATCTCACTACGGAACGAACGATGATTTTTCTTTTTGGCTTGGGCGTAGGAGCGCAACTGGGCGAGAAATAAAGGGGTTGCCGGGAAGGAACGCGAGGATCAACGGCAGTGCGAGAAAAGCCGTGGGCGTGCGCGCGCGTACTCAGGCAGGTTTCATCGGCAGAGCGACGGCGCGAGCTGGCCTTTTATATAAACTTTCACCGCGCGAGAGATGTGCGCGCGGCTTGAACTTGTAGGTGGATCGCGCGCGCATGAGCGACCTCTCGTGTCAACGGCCTCGCTGCAAGTGCGCGCGTCCTCCGGCACGGCGATTCGGATCACCTCGTCGAGCGCGACAAGTGCGCGCGGGCCCGCGGCTGTCCTCGACGCGCCAGTTTTCTTCTCGGCGAGAGCCGCGCTGAACAATGAGAAAATATCGCTCGCGGCTAAAGAAAACAGCTGACTGCGCGCTCCTCGAAAGACGCGCGAGGAATCGACGGCCATTTACCGCGCGCGTACATTGGAAAAGCGCGTTGCCCCCCTCCCCGCCGCCCTTCGCTTTTTTCTCTTCTGTTTACCGGTTTCCCGAGCATTCTTCGGACTTGCTGACGTCGCATGAGCGTGTAAAGTCATTTTACAATTAAACATTGCATTTTTCTTCGCCGAGAACGCCGAGGTGCTCGCGTGTCAAGAAAGATCGCTTCTCTCTGAAGACTTTCGACTCGACCGAGTAGTATGTGTGTGTGTGTGTGTGTGTTGGAGAGAGAGAGAGAGAGATTTGATTGGGCGATCGATGCGCGCAGCGTATGGGTAATTGAATAGGGTAATCGACGATGATCGCGGTGCTCGCGAGTAAAAAAATTTTTGTTTTCTCAGTTTGCCCCTCCGCCGCGTATTTTCTCGTTCGTCCTAGTTTCCGACGGTCGCAAAATGCTCAGATGCGCGCGCGCGCATTTATAATCGATCCAGCCACGCCGGCTCCTTATTGTTTGCTAATGAGCCTCGCGTGTCGCTGCATCTCGAGATGGTGATCTGTATTTATGTCGATGACGTGCGCTGGAAGAAAGACAAAAAAAAAAAAAGAAAAAGAAGCCTTCGTCGATGATGTGTCGAGCGGCTTCTTGTTTTGCAAAATCTCGAAAGTGAAAATCCCACGACGACGAACGTGACGCGCGCGCGCTTCACGACTTATCGTGATTTGCACGCGCGCGAGCGCGCGCGCGAGAGAGAGAGACACAGAGAGAGAGAGAAGCCGCATGGCTAATTACTCGTGCGTTTTCTTTGCGGTTGGAACACTTCTTGTCGATATCGATCGCCGACTCGCATGCTGTTCGCTCGATTGTCGAGAAAGCAAGAAAAAGACCGAGTCCCGAACGCGGAAATCGCGATGCTAATCGTCGCTGTTTTTTCGCTGTTAAGCAGGATCGCGACGAGCTAATACGAGCGTCGTCGTCGGCTGATGTTACGGTTAGTAGCGGCGCTTGGAAACACGGAAATGAAAATGTATATCGTCGAAACTCGCGCGTACCAACGAAGCGCCGCGATCGCTGGCGAGATGAACTTTCACACGCGGACGACTGTGTCGCGCTACTGACTCGCTCCGATTCGTCGTGCGCCGTGAAGCCTTCAAAACAATTATTAGAACGCCCTTTGTGTGTTTCCGAGCACCGACGCGGCTTCGATTATCCCCTCGACCACGAGGAAAAAGGGGCATTCGCGTACGAACGGGGTCGGCGATAGCGAAGCATCGAGATCGAGCCGAATCATTTTCTCAGATTGATTTTCACTGAGAAACTAGATTTTAGCCGACCAAGGCCGGGCCGCCACTAAATTACGAATCGCGCGTGTACGTGCCGCGCGAAATGAATCGAGAAGTTGGCCATACGCGCGTGAAAATCAACGGAGTCGATTACACGAGAGAGATTCACTTTCTTTGGCGCCTGTGGGAATATCCGCGCTTGCCGATTTTCTGCTGCATGGGTGGAGCTCCGTGAACGCGCGCACGTGAGACTTTGCGCGGTTACGCGAATTTCCATCGCCTAGGAACGATGTCGTTAGCTTTTTTCGCGCGAGTTTTTTTTTTTTTTTTTTTTTATTTCGAGCGCGCACACCTACACATTGGCATGCAAATAACGAGAAAAAAAATACACACGCAAGCTATCGAGAGAGAGAAGAAAGTTGCCATGTCCCCTCGGGGTATAGACGCGCCGTTGCGTCCTCCCGACGATCATTTTTTCTCTCTCTCTCTCTCTCTCTCGCTGCCTGCCAAGAAGATGACTTCCGATTTCACTTCGATTATATTGCCGACACACGCGCGAGCGCGACTTTTAAAACGATGCACTCGACGATGTCAACGCGCGTTGTTTTGTGTGTTTTTTTACGAGATTGTTATTTCTTTTTTGTCAGGGAACTGGAAGAATCGATATTGTAATTGTCTAATCAAGCAGATTTTAGTTTGTAAAGAAAGAGAGAGAGAGAGAGAAAGCACTTGAATAAATGAGCTCCGCGTGAGAGGAAAATAATTTGAAATCCACCCACTTATGGGGAAGCAATCTCATCCTCAAATTGTAATTTATAGCATTTGATATATGACTATGTGCTTTATATGCCACAACTTTGGGCTGCTACCGATGCTGAATATCCGATTGAAAATTATCGCTGCCGATTCGTCAAGTCTCACTTGTCGTCGTATCGAAGATACCTTCCGAGAAAAAGTAGCGAAGAACGTAATTGAATGTATCGAAACGTTTAAGATAATCGGCCGTGGCAACGCGTGCTAATCTCTCCGTCCAGCAATCGATCATCGCTCCGTGCGATATATGTGGATTAATAACACTTCTGCTCTTTTCGCATCGCTTTCAACACTTCGCGTCGTATTAGCATTGATTGCTTCCCGTTTAAACCAGCAGTCGAAAGAAAGACGTGTATTATTTTAATCGACCAATTCAATGGATTTTTAATTTTTCTTTTATCACCCGGCGAATGTTTGTTGATGATCAAACGTGAAAAGCTTTGCAATCGAGAATGACACAAACTGTACAAGTGCCCTCGTACGATACACCTAATTTCGTAATTTGAAAGGCGAAGCGTGCGAATTGCTCGCCTTACGCATTGCGCGTTACACAAAATAAGAAAACACTTACGAGTCATTTTTTTCCCTAGACTTAAGAACACGAGTCAACGAGAGAGAGAGAGAGAGAGAGAGAGAATGATAAAAAAAATTCGCAGCAGCAGCGCAAAGCGAAAGCAACGTAAAAGCGACATCCTTTTTGTCGCTCAGACGAGAAGGAACGAAGGATAAAGCACAAGGAGAGAATGCACATTAAAGTGTAACTTTCACAAAGATATATTCAAACGGCAATAGTCAGGTCATAAAGGCTTTGCGCGCACAGGCGACGAGCGTCGACGACCCGACGCACCTGACGCTCGCTGCAAAACTTATGCGCCCGTTTGCTCTCGCGACGCCAGTTATCTCGCTTTAACGATCCCTTTGTTCGCTTGATTATCACTCACTGTCACTCGGGACTCGTCTTTCCCGCACTTGCACATACTGGCGGCACTTGGAAATTCGGCGCGCAAGGTGCGCGCGACCAAAAGCAGGCTTCTGGCGGAGAAAGTGTATACGAGCAAAGAGAGATGTTGTTAGAGTGTGTGTAGAGAGAGAGAGAGAGATTCGTACTCACCGAGCGCATGATGCTGTCTGTGGCTCAGGCGTCTGAGGCAGCCCGCTTTTACCGCATCTTTTTGCCCGAGCGATATAACGGTGGGGCCTATACTTATACCTATATATCCCTCGTCGCGCGCTACACTCGCCCAGGGCCTTTTCTCACGGGCTCTTCGCTGTGCTCTTTAACTATTTCAGCCTTCCGAGCTGGCAACACCTTCTTTTTTCTCCCGCTTTCCTTCTTTTTGCTTTCTTTCGTTCTCTCGAGGTTTTTCGGATGTGAGTTTGACAAGAATCGAGCGCCTTGTCGATTGCTTATCATTCGAGGGGAAATCGACTACGGTTTGACGCTGAATCAACCTTGTCTCCCTCGGCGTCGATGCTGTTCCTAATTATCTCGTCTCTTGATAAGTCAAGTACGATATTTCCTCGTGCAAAATAATAAAACAAATGACTGCTTGTGCGCGTGCGTAAAACAAAAAAAGAAAAAGAACTTTCACCTGCGCGCCTCGTCAAATTCCCCGAGTTTCTTCCCTTTTTGTTCTCCAAGCGCAACATTCCGTCATCGTAGTCATCTTTTACATTTTAAACGAAAAATTTCCGAGCGCGGAAACTCGATCGCCAAACGCAAACACACACGTACAAAGCCACTTTCACCCGCGTGTCTCTGGCGCGGTCGAAAAAACGAAGATTGTTTGGAGCCAACGACGGCCGTAAATCGTCGGCATTTTACGAGTCGCGCGTTAAAACCGCCCGAAAAATCACGCACTCCAGCCGGCGAACAATGTAATTAGCCGACGGGACGGGCCGCTCGCCGTCGACGAAAGGAAGAGGGCGAGAACGGGGGTGGACGCATACATTATACGCACAGGATCTGCCGTCGGATTGAGATGCACGGAGGCGTAGAAAGTCGATTGACGACCGACCGCACGCGCACGCACCCGAAATATCATATACGCTTCCGCGTCTTGCGCATCGACGGAGTCGGAGCCACGGCTGCAAATGGACGAGGGTCTAAAGCGACGGCTTGCGGCTGGAGCTCGAGATTGCCGATCTCTTCAATTGGATCTCCGGCGCGAAGAATTTACGAGCGCGCCGGCGGCGGCCGGAGTACTCGCGGCAGCTAGCTCGTTACCCCGGATAAAACGGATCGACCAGTGGGTATATATGCACGCCGGTGCGCTTTTAATGGCTCGATTTAAGTCCCTGCCTACGTGCCCGAGCAAGTGGAGCAGCGCTGGCTTCGACCGCGCGCCGTAACTGTTACGATCGAATCACGCGCGCGCCACCGGAATAATCCGCGTCTCTGGCCCAATTTCCAATTGCACGCCGCCGAAATCTGGCCCGCGCTCGCGGATGCTCTCGATGCGTTTATCACGCCCGCCGAGTGGATCGCTATCGACTTTCTATGCATCTCCCTCGTGCTAATAGCCGTCGGTCGGGTGTGCAACAGCGTGCACCTTATCACAGCCTCCTTCTCGTTTTCGTTTTCTCTGCGTCGAGCATAACAACCATCGCCGCCTTTTTTAATTGCTGCTGATTAATGGAATTCGCTCGCGACCATTGCATCGCGAATCGGATAATCCCGTGGACGAGAGGAAATAGCTGCGATCTTTCGAGGCGCAAAACTGCTTCGGCGAGTGCAGTGTCATCTTTGCCAACGAACAGATTGGTACGCATGGAAAATCGAAGTGGCATGTTATTTTTCTCATGCAAATGTTCGCTTTCTACGTGTGCGCGCGCTTCGTTTTTTCGTTTAATTAGGGGGGTTTCGCGACCTCACTCTTTTCCGAGCGCAACCGAGATCATTTGAATCGAAAGATATTCCACTGTGAGATGCCTATTTATAAGCGCGGAGAGGATTCTTCGGTGTCAACGTTTCTCTCGGATACATCTTGACATAATTTCCATAAAAAAAAAGTATGTCAGACTTCCTTTAATCAACATTATTCACAGGTACGCGCGTATTATAAGCCAGCCTAGAATTTCTTTTTTTATTCTCTCTCCACCGGATTATGCGGATTCTTTGCTATGTATATCATCAGTCAGTGTCCAAACTTGCAGGCGTGGGTTTCGGCACGCTTCCTGTTGTAGAATCACAAGTTGCTTTTTATAAAAATTTATCGCTTACCCGTTTAAAACTCACGGTCACCCGACACTTTCTGCCCGTTTATAAATATTAATAACGAGTCCGAGAAAAAGTGGAAAGTCGAAAGGAAATGGGAATTCGATTTCAGTAATCTGGAAAGAAAACAAAATCCTTTCTGCTCGCATCGGATCCCAATTAATCAAGCGATGCTAATTAGCGTTTTGAGAAAACTGAAAAATTCCATCGTTCCAACGCACTGCCTATTCGAAGCAAATGCAGCAGCGCAAGTGAAATGCATGCGTACATGCAAATATGAATCTGCGCTTCCTTTTTCTGCAAAGCTGATTTAACCGGTATGATAGTCAATTTTGGAGCGATGCGCATTACTATAATACGTGAGGTAGATCGGCACGCGCTCTTATCCTCTCGGCTGAATAAAGCAAAACTTTCCTCGGAGATATGTATTATGCTAATGATTCGCTGCGCCGGAGAACAATCCAAATATATACCTTTTAGCGTTTAGAGAGCCGATTTGTCAATATATGCAAGACATGTCTGAACAATGGCAAAGTGTGTGCGTATTCGCTCTCTCGCGGGCCGAATCGCAAATTTATTAGCTGTGGACGAAAGTCGTGCGCGTTAATTGTGGCTTGAAAGCAACTTGCGAAAAGTCTCATCTTTATCAGCCGCAAATCGAATCGATGCCGCGCGCTGGGAAAGCGAATTATGGACGTAATTAAACCTAAATTGGAACGACGACGAGCCAACTTTATAAGCGACCGCAAGCACTTTACGTTCCTGCGGCTATGCGAAAATTCTGTGTATTTTTTCTTTTTTGTTTGTGCGCGTAAAACTTCACGTAAGCGAATCACAATTAAAAGATCGTCAAAACTATGCGGCTTTCCTCACTTTGCAGCTGCGTTCTCATTCGATCGTATCTTTTTCTCTTTCTCTCTCTCTCTCTCTCTCTCTCTCTCTCTCTCTCTCTCTCTCTCTCTCTCTCTCTCTACCCGACGGTCCGTTTGCATAAGACTTTCGCAAAGGATCGGATCCGCAAGTGAGGAGAATGGAAATTAAAATGGAAAATGGTACTCGAGGAAGAGTGCAAGTAAAACTTTCATGCATGAAGATGTGCGGCTCCACCTTTGTCGCGCGCGGCTTCTTCGGTTTGTGGTCGGCTTTTTTGTACCTCCCCTCCTCCTCCCCCCGACTCTCTTCTTTTTGCCTGGATTGCGTTATGCGCATTTACGTTTGTTAGAAAGTTTTTCACTCGTGGAAAAACATTTCGCGATCGTTACGCCCCTCTAGAACTCTATTATACACATGACTCCGAGGGGAGATCACCAAGAAATTTCTTCTTTCGCGACCGCACATTTTCGACAAGCAAGGTTGGATAAGAGCATGGTTTCTTTTTTTTTTCTTCACGTCTTTTCGAGCATGCGACACGATAATGGATTACAATGGACAGCGAGACGGCGAGCGGGAACATTGATTTCGTAAGCCTTATTATCGATTTCGGATATTTGAGCTGTCTATGAAGTTGAATATTCCGTGCGGATGGGGAAAGTCGATGATGATGAATATTGCTGAGAGAGAGAGAGAAAGAGAGATGACTTGACTCGCTAAACAACATATCTCGCGTGTGATGCCATATGCGCGTGCATATCTACTTATGTACAAAATTTAATATGACCGCAAAGTGTAGAATTTGCATAAGCGCCTCGCGCTTCATTGAGATATGTGCTGTTATTAGGACACGCGATAAAATTTTATTGGCAACAAAATTACGGTTGCCAATAATCGAGAGTGCGATTTTCGAAAATCAGGCACACGACGCTTGTTAAAAACATAAACTTCTATAGCCGATTGTATCGACATAAAAAATGTCATTTCGGTGCGTGTGTTTTGGAGAAATTTATAAAGTTTTACGCCCGAGATGAGAGTGAATTTCGATTGTAAATTAGAAAATGTATCCGTTAATCATTATAATGAATTGGCCAAACAAATAATTAAAGTAGATTGCCTTATACAGGGTGAGTCATTTTAATTTCCCCAGTCTAATAACTTTTGAAACAAGCAAATTACGCAAAAATGTTTCAGACCAAAGTTGTAGGGGTTCAAGGGGGACATCTAGGGGTGACTTTGAAATTGACCTTGAGCTTGACCTTGACGGTTTTCTCAAGGTCATTTCTATTTTTTTAATGGAAACCCCTATTTCTGATCTCAGGATCAGAAAGAGCGGGAAATTTTACGTTCAAGTATCTATTTAGTTTTTTTTCATAAGAACATAAACAATATTTCAGTTTTTACTTAAGAAATTGAAGCCGCTTTCAAACATCAAAAGGTTTAACGAGCATCGAAGACCTTTGTCGTACTTCTATTCTCAATGTGAAGCAAAGGTCAAATTCTTGAAAATTCTCTTATTTTTGTTACATTTCGAGGCGAAGCTTTTATCGCATATGACCGTTGTTAAATAAACTTCCAAAGAATAAGGGACTGGCCATGTACTAACGATGCTGATGTTTAAGATCATAAACTTCCTATCTTTAGCACTACCCAGGAACAACGACGTGGACGTAATAGGATTATGTTCCCTCTGGGGTGCTTTATTAACGTGAATCCCCTTGCCTCTCACGATTCGGGGTGCTTTATTAACGTGAATCCCCTTGCCTCTCACGATTTGGGGTGCTTTATTAATGTGAGTCCCCTTGCCTCTCACAATTCGTGATGAAACTAGAATAAACTTATTTCCTATCGGTTTTGCTCGAAATTATTACCATTTACGTCGATGCATTGCCTGAGCCTCTGTTCGAAGCTTTCAATAGTGCGCAGTAAGATATCTCTAGAGATTTGTCTACATGCAACTCTAATCCTTTCTATCATATTCTCCCTTGTTGTGGGCGCTTCGGCGAACACAGTATTTTTTAAGTATCCCCAAAGGAAGAAATCTGGGGAAGTTAAGTCCGGTGATCGTGCAGGCCAAGCAACTGGACCACCTCTTCCAATCCACCTTTGTTGGAAATTTCTATTTAAAGACTCTCGTACAATTAAAGCGAAATGCGGTCCTGCACCGTCCAGTTGTATCCACATTCGACGTCTAGTCTCAAGATCTACGTCTTCAAGTAAAAGTGGGAGATGATCCCTTAAAAGTTCTAAAATAGCATTGCCGTTGACGTTTTCTTCAAAAAAGAATGGCCCGATGAGATGACCATTAACTATTCCACACCATACATTTACACTCCAACGATGTTGATTATCGACTGGTCTGTACCAGTGAGGATTCTGATCAGACCAATAATGACTGTTGTGACGATTCAATTGGCCAGTACTATGAAACGTAGCTTTATCAGAAAAAAGGACATAATTAAAAAAATTCGGATCCTGCAAAATCATCTGTAGAGCCCACCGACAGAAATTTACTCTGTTTCTCATATCATTAGCGTTTAATGCTTGCGTTAAGGTAATATGATACGGATGATATCTATTACTTCTTAAAATTCTAATAACGGTTCTTTGAGGTATTCCTGTTTCTCTCTCTATTTGTCGGCTGCTGATATGAGGATTTAGGTGAACCAATCCTAAGACAACCAAAACCCTAGCATCTCTATCATCATACTCATGTCTTGGTCGACTTCTTCGTAGATGCCCTTGTCGAGCTCTTTCTTCAAGACGATGAATGGTACGGTGATCAGGATGGCGCCTTTGTGGGTATCGAATTCGATACAACCTTGACGCTTCACGGTAATTACCTCTACATTCTCCTAAAATCCAAATCATATCAACTATCTCTGTTGGGGTAAAATCAGCCATATTTAAAAGATTTTTTCAAAAAACCTCAATACAAATCAACAAAGGCAAAGATCATAGAAAGGTGATACAAATTAAATATTACTGAAAACAGAGGCAATATTGTCCAAATTAGATTTCATATGATCGATGGCAATAAGAAAGGTCTCTTATTCAAATATGAAGAAATAATGATAGTGATACAATGAACACAAGCATAGTTAAAACAAAAGTAATATTTAAAGCTTTTTCAAAATTGAAATCACGACTGAACGTATTGCGATTACTTTCTAAACGACTTCCAAATGTAATAGATTCTTCATTGAACATGAAATTTATCCTTATGTATTTAACTTTTACTCTTATTTCTTTGCAGAACATCAGATTGATACTGAAATAGTTTCATTAATTTAATAGACTTGTAATAGCAAATTATTAGCAACAACTTCCAATATTTGAAATTTATTAATAATAATTATACAGTCCGGTGAAAAATAAAAAGGATAGGGAACGGAAACAAGAATAGTCCCGTAAAATTTAAAAAAATTAAATTTAAAAAATTTTAAAATTTAAAAAATTTAAATCCTGTAAAATTTCCTGCTCTTTCCGATTCCGAGGTCAGAAATAACGGTTCCCAATAAAAAAATAGACTTGACCTTGAGAAAGCCGTCAAGGTCAAGCTCAAGGTCAATTTCAAAGTCACCCCTAGACGTCCCCCTTGAACTCCTACAACTTTTTTCTGAGTCATTTTTTCGTATTTTGCTTACATTGTTCGATTCTTGTTCCAGGATAGTTTTGACCTTAGCATGACCTTAAGGGTTTATTTTGACCCATGTTAAAAGATGTTATCTGGATGTAAAATTTCCCGCTCTTTCCGATTCCGAGGTCAGAAATAGGGGTTCCCAATAAAAAAATAGACTTGACCTTGAGAAAGCCGTCAAGGTCAAGCTCAAGGTCAATTTCAAAGTCACCCCTAGACGTCCCCCTTGAACCCCTACAACTTTGGTCTGAAACATTTTTTCGTATTTTGCTTACATTGTTCGATTCTTGTTCCAGGATAGTTTTGACCTTAGCATGACCTTAAGGGTTTATTTTGACCCATGTTAAAAGATGTTATCTGGATGTAAAATTTCCCGCTCTTTCCGATTCCGAGGTCAGAAATAGGCGTTCCCAATAAAAAAATAGACTTGACCTTGAGAAAGCCGTCAAGGTCAAGCTCAAGGTCAATTTCAAAGTCACCCCTAGATGTCCCCCTTGAACCCCTACAACTTTGGTCTGAAACATTTTTGCGTAATTTGCTTGTTTCAAAAGTTATTAGACTGGGGAAATTAAAATGACTCACCCTGTATAGTATATTCAAATCAGATTTACTATCATAACTTTCTTGCACATACAAATATTCAATCTTTTTCGTGTAATATCGCATCCAGTTAATCTGTAATACTCGTTGAATATATTTTTCGAAATTTAATCATTATAACCCACTACTTGGCATAAATTCAAATAAGAATAACGGATCTTGAAATTAACGCGTAGTTTTATTGTGAAATGTAGGATGCGTTGCATTTGGAAATATATGCCCACTCAAAATAACTACTTACGACTTCTGATTCTACTGAAAAATGACTTGCTTTTTCTTGACATGGCTACGTGAAAAATGTTTGTGATGTTTGTTCTCTCATCAGTTAGCTGCAGTATTGCCAGTTCAATAAATCAAAACGCTTACCGATGTCGACTATAATATCTATTACATTAACATATATATGCAAGTTGCAACACGGGATAACAAGCTAGAAACGTGATCTGAGATATAGGAACTGAATAGTTTCTACATTACGAGGCAGTATAATTTTTCACTTTTCAACTAATTTCTCACTATATTCTTTAATAATGATATTTCATCAAACTCAAAATAATTTGTTTGGAATTGAATTTGAATTTGAAATGAAAAAAATAAATATTCCAAATTAATTTGAAAATTAGTTTATCGAAATTAAAAGTGCACGTGTAGTCGGACTGCACCTGAAAGCGCGCGGCTGCTATATTACGTTATTTATACTTAATCACATTTTGCATTTAATCAAGTTTCGTTAAAATGCTTTGCAAATCGAATTGATTAAAAAATGTCGGCAGTGTATAAAAAAGAAGTATTAATTGTCGAATACTTTAAGTTCACTTGAATTGTTTAAAAATTTTTAATTCCTTATAGGTGTTGATAAAAAGTTTTAACTGTTTAAAAAAGAGTTTATATATATAGAGTAAACAAAATAACTCGTTGTCATCAAGATAAGTAAATACATAGAGGAAATGAAATTTCATTCTTCTCTTGCGTAATATATTATGTAAATTTCGAACTTTGCGCTTATAAAAGATTTTGGAATAATTACACGATAACTTTTATACGTACTCTTTGACAAAATAAACCTATCACATACACATTTGCTATAAGATCTTGACGTAATATATATACATACGAGGATAATGAAAAATGGAAAAATTAACTGAAAAGACGTAGAATCATGGCGGCCGCTCAACTTGCTAAGTTGCTTTTTCAAACAGTGCTACGATTTTCTGACCGAGAATTTATACGCTGAAGATTTCACCCTCGGAACGGTACTTTAATTCGCTATGGTGAGTTTTGGACAACTGTCATAATGTTTGCTTCCCTTCGAGAGCTTGATTCGTCATTTTGTGGTTATTTATGTGTACCGACATAACCTATTATCAACATATGAGCTTTTATTATTATATTTCACTTACTCGATTAGTTTTGTTTTGCGAATTAAACGATAGTGTATTCGATTACCGACAATTATTTATTCATTAATAAATATTATTTGGCTTTATGTTGTGAAGGTTTATTGTTTTGTAATGTACTTTTCTTTAAAATTAACTTAATTGGACTTTCAATTAAATGTAATTATAATGCTATGTAATATGCATTACACGTTAATAAATGTTTGAATTAACATTAAAATTTTGATTACGTGTTCATTTTTTAAAATTTTGTTTTACATTTTTTATCTTGGAATGGGTAGTATCACTTTTTTAATTCTATTTTACACCTTTACATAATTATCGCGTATTTCATGTAATTTAATCACGTTTTCTTGATTAAAATTTTTATTCTAACTATTCCATCAAAGATAGTTGTATACACACTAGTTAAATAATATCTTGCTTATAAATTTCATTTAATTGTATTTCTATATTTTAGAACTATTTTGGTGGATCAGATGATGATGCAGGAGGAGATGAAGATCAAGAATCTTCTCCTTTTCAAAATGTTGAGGCTCTAAAATGTTTTCGAGAACAATGGCAAAGAGAATTAAAAATTTCTCCAAAACATACACCTAAAGCTTTAACAAAAAAGCCTCAAGTTTTAGATGGCATTGCATCAGATGTCAAAAACAGAGAAGACCGATTAAAATCTGAAGAAATATCTGTAGAAGCAAAGGTATTAACCTTATTGTTGTTAACAATTAGAAACACATTGATCTAATAATAACATTGTTTTATTTTTGTAGGCAAAAAATTTATTTTTACAAGGAATAGAGAATGAACAGTCTGGAAAATTATATGAAGCAATTCAATTTTATCGACGAGCAGTACAATTAGTGCCAGATATAGAGTTTCGTCTTTATGAATCAACAAAACCAAAATTCCGTTCCGAAAAAATGGATATCATGGAGAAAAAAGATGTAGAAGAGAGAGAAAATGATGATCATGAAAATGATGTAGAAGACTCAGTTGACAACGATTGTGATATTTTAGGAAAACTTTCTAGGATAATTGAAAAGAATGGATACTTTTGCTTTCCTGAATGTGAGCAAAGTGTAAGTTCTTTAACAAATATAATTATGTACTATTGAAATTAATATGATAATTAATTAATCTAATTATTTTTAGACAACGCATATTTCAGCTCTACCTATGGAAATATTCTTTTACATTTTACGATGGGTAGTCTCTTCAGAATTAGACATCCGTAGCTTAGAAATGGTCTCGCGAGTCTGTCAAGGCTTCTACGTTTGTGCCAGAGATGCAGAGATTTGGAGGATGGCTTGTGTACGTGTTTGGGGTGTGAATTGTGGTAGATACGAGCCAAAGTATTTATCCTGGCGTGAAATGTATATGCAGCGTCCAAGACTACGTTATAATGGCTGTTATATTAGTAAGACAACCTATATACGACACGGGGAAAATAGTTTTCAAGATCAGTTTTATAAACCATGGCATCTAGTAGAATATTTCCGATATTTGAGGTATAACTTCACTTTATTTTCTTGCTGATGCAATGTACTGCTGATTAAAGTATTTATATCATAATATTTTAGATTTTTCCCCGAAGGGAAAGTTCTTATGCTAACATCTACTGATGATGCTCAATATTGTGTCAGTTCCCTGAAGAATCGTAATCCTCGAAATACTTCTGTATTGATTGGTCACTATCGGCTACGTGATAATTGCGTCAGCTTAATTCTAAAGCGTCAAGAGACTAAAACCAATACAACAAACTTTAGCAATCGTCGCCGAAAACGCAATGAACCAATTCATGATAGTGGCGAACAAACTTTCCACGTAGTAAGTTATTTAAAAATATTTAATTTATGAAGTTTTCTTTAATTAACTAATTATTACTTTTTCCCTTTATTATTCAGGAATTTGAAATTCAAAATTATCGTAAACGTCCAAATTCGCAACTTTCATGGTTATGCTATATAATTTACACGAAATATAAAAGTGGTGAAGAGATCCCAACAAAATTAAGCCTTGGGGGTAGATATCCTCCGTTTAGATTCAATCGAGTCAAAAGCTACACTCAAGAAAGTGAATTCCCTTTGCAATAAGTTTTATATTTCTACTAAGTATTTAAAGTTTGCGTAAAAAAATGTATATATGGTATAAAATTGATAGAATTGTAAATATTTTGATTGTTTTTGAAAGCTAGCTTTCGCGTTTACGAAAAATAAGATTGATATCAATCTAGTGCGTTAAGAAAAAAATCGAATATTTTATAAATTTTACTTGAATTGTAACAATGTTTAACAAGTTTTTATCATTGGACTGGTAAATATTTTGTTGCGGGGAATACAATTATAAAATATTTAAAATGAGGAGTATTATGCTCATCTAACAGTAATAATATGATTCAAGTGACTTTCAAGCTTAGAGCTATGAAACTATTATAAACTTCAATAAATATATTTTTGATGTATTTGCATTTTTTCTTCACTTCTGTCCCTATTTTAAAGTTCAGTTTTTGAATAATTTGTCATATTTAATATTGTTTTTAATTTGCCAAATATCTACGAGGAGCCTTGTCGAAATAAAGTAACACCTGTTTTGGAACGGCATATGATTTATTTATCTAGTAATCTTTTTTTATCTATATAATAATAATAATAATAATACAAATGGTTTCGAAGCTTCCATATTTTCGAAGTTATTCTCCATTTTTATGTGCTACAAGAAACTATTAAAATGCTGATCTACAACCACATTTTTTTTTTTCATTTCCTTTTTAACGTGTAGTTATATATTTCCTTTAAAATAATTTTAATTTTTTTTGCTGATACATACTAGAAGAAATATATATTTTCTTACTTTTGAGAATAAACTGTATATACATTTTTAACAATTTTATTTTAAACTTTGTATAATTTGTTTTTTTGTTTTTTTTTTCAACTAAAAAATTCAACGATTAACAAAACAATATTCCCGATGGTACTACATTTTAACAGCATATATTTGGCGTTCATAAACGCATCACAGCCTTTCATGACGATATCGATGATCTTGAATCTTTACACTTTCTTTATCCGTTTTTTGAAAACGGTGAACTTATTTATTTTTTGTTGTAAAAAAATAAAGAAATTAATGGCTAATAATTTACATGCACGCATAAGATAAGGAAATCTGTCTAAAAAAATTTGCTATCTATAATTTCGTGGAATTTTCAAATTGAATAGACTTTTTGAACTGGTTTACGCGTACTTTGTACATACAGTGATACTTCGTGCGTTTTAATAAATTCTCTATTTGTAATTCCATAAATATATG
Organism: Phymastichus coffea; assembly: GCF_024137745.1. Taxonomy (NCBI): domain Eukaryota; kingdom Metazoa; phylum Arthropoda; class Insecta; order Hymenoptera; family Eulophidae; genus Phymastichus; species Phymastichus coffea. The sequence goes on along the minus strand of NW_026706896.1, from coordinate 450,738 downwards.
TCTACTCATAAGTTTTTTTTATAAAATAACACATGATCCGTTCCAATAAATTTACGGATGATGTTTTCTTGTTTTTTTTTATTTTTTATTGTTTTAGCGTATTAGCAATCGTTATAGATCAATAATTGACAATAAAATTAAACCATATTAACAACTTTGAATTTCCATACAAATAATCAGAGGAGTAAGTCAATAATAATAGCTGTAATTTTGAAATTTGACCTATTTTAATGTTATCAAATTGAAAGTGTATCCATTTTTTAAAAAGTTATAGTTTTTCATCAAAATTTTTTCAGTCGAATAAGCGGAATCTGAAAAATCGCGTTCTATCTTATCATGGTTTGGTTATGTACATAAAACAGATATTTTGTTTCAAAAATTTCGTTAACAATATGATTTCGCAAATTGAATTGACATTTGAAAAATTACCACGTGCCAATGGTGCAGCTTAACAAAAATGTATAAGGAATATTCGCAACGCTGAATATATCTTCATTAATCCTAGTCTTTCTCACAAACAAGTGCTCTTTTCTACACCGCGCGGATATCTATATTTATTTGAATAGGTTGATAGGAATCTATAAGGTATATAGGTATTTAAATTTAGAAAAAATGATTACAAGTAGGTATTATAGGGAAGCACGTGAGTGGTGGAAAAGTTTCTAAAAGATTCTAGGTATCGTTTGACGATCGTTTTACAATTTTATATAACGATCCCAATTTGCTTTAAAAGATTGAATAGATTATCAAAGGAATCATTCGTTATTTTGTTATGCAAGGCTGTACAATATTCTATAAAATAAATTTAATAGGGAACAAAATCCAACGTAGTTCAATTCAATGCTACATCATCAGCCGTAAAAGCTGTACTTTGTAATAGATTTCTTGAGTTCAATAAAATAGTCTTATTTACATTATGCAGGTACATTGTATTATAAACTTTACTATTTTAAACCCCGCGAAAACCTGGCGAGTCAATGAATATTTGATATTTTTTCAATCTGTATTCACTGTAGAGTATTACGCGAGCTAGAAAACTACGTTTCAAGCTCGCAGAACGGAAGAAAAAATACGCGATAGCCATCACAGCGTTTACGTGCAACTATTAGAAAAAGCGCAATATATGCAAGAAAGATGTTTTCTTCCCGTATTTCTTTTTTTTAAGCTTTTTTGTATATTTTTTTCGTCGATTTTTTCCTTCATAATTTTTATATCAAACATTGCGAATTTTTATAGAGAAGGTAATATTTTATTTTTTCGAGTAGCAGCGGATGGCAGCACGATATACAATGCGGCGAGGAATCACAGATGCTTGGAGGATAATGGATATTATCTACGTTATAAACAATTAATTTCGCAAAAACCATTCATACCTCAAAATGTTCGAACTTATTTGTATTTTAGTGTCGCAAGGCAATCCTTTTGTATAGTTGTTATATAACAAGTGCAGTGGGAATGCATCAATCTTTATATGCACGATAGAAATAATATTTCAACAAATAACCATTGAGGAGCTGTTGTGGATATTTTTAGTATAACACTAAAATACCAAAAAGCACAAACTTTTTCAGAACGTTATTTTAGTGTATTATTAAAATATTTTTGCGAGGCATATATACCAGTGCTCTTTCAAATATTAAAAACAAATACAAATACTCTCTTTGTCAACAGTTAAACTTGCGCATTTGGAGTGCAAATGTAAACAACCTTATCTAAATTTTTTCAAGATTAAGTAAGACCTGAAAATTTTGAGTGATTTTTACAAAATCAATCAGTATCTATATACTACACTTTTTTTGACAGAATGTTTCTGTTTCTATTATTAAAATTTTATTTCAATAAAATAACGATTAACACGCGTTATAACACTTCAAACTGATAATTTAAAAAGTAACTCATTCCAAAATGCATTGGATAATAGGCAATATTTGGTCTAATTTTTACAGTGTGACAGCATTAACAGAATTATTTTTTTGTTTCGTTTACTAAGAAACAATTGCGTATAGCTAACTTCTATAATTGGCATGCTTTCAATGATTATTCTCTTTCAACATGAATTTAAAAGTAAAACAATGGAATGTTCTAAATGTGATATTCCCAATTGAAATGACATTCGAGTAGAATTTAACTCATCAACAAACTTCACTATCGCGTAAATTCAGTAACTTGTAAAGGTTGCCTCGCAATCGACCGTCGTACGGGTCTTTTGTTTTTGTTATTGCTGTCGTCGAGAGCTATCCGTTCTTAAAGCTCGTCGTGCGTGATGTTGGAAGATACGGTGAGGCAGACTTCCGGTTCGATCATCCAAGCGAGATCTTGTAAAGTAGCCGCGTGCATAGAGCACACGGCTATCACGACCATCACGTGCATGATATTGTGAGAATTGAGCAAGAGATCCACTCTGCCCGGAAACCATTTCTCGGGGATGCGCATCGCGCCGATTGTGCCACCGATTACGGCTATCAGATCCTGAAAACCAAGCACACGAATCGATTAATCGCAACATGTAAATAAGATGACTCGTCTACTATTTGTCATGTTCTGTATTCTTGACGTTTACTGCTATTTTCTTCAGACCAAGAAAAGCTATTACAAATATTTGTGAGTGAATTTTGCCGAATGGGAAAAAAGTTTCCGCTATAAGAACAATTCTTCTTGATACATATATATATATATATATATGTAGAGTCGGTTGAGAATGGTTACAATTTATTGAAAATGATGTGCGGGATAATGAAATAAGTCAGCTAAGTGTGAAAGATTGCAATGAAACGAAAATGTTAATCAACGATAAAAATCACATAACGATCAATCGATACAAATCTATAGCTTAAAAACCTGTCGTGAAGAAACTATTCTGCGGCAAGGGACGCTTCATGTCATCGCATAGCCGGCTATCCAAGCGACGCGGCCCGATCCTGCCAATTAAGGGGTAAGAACCCCACTCTCGCTTTCCCCTGTAACGCCGTAGCTTTCCGTACAACGCTTTCTGTCGCTCAAGGACGAACCAACTTTCTCTCCCACACTATCACACAAACACATGGATTTGCAACTATTGTCTAATACAGTCCCAAACTTATTGAGCTACAAATTAGTTGACGACCTAAATTGGTTTGATTTCACGATGTTTTTATAATAAAATAATAATCACATTAATTTCTTGATTAATCGCAGTGAATAAGTTATAAGGTCCATTTTTCACGAAAAATTAGTTCTTTAATCTTTGAATAATCGTCAGCAATGCTACCAACTTCGTAGATATATCTGCATTTGCGGCCTTACACTTAAGTTTCAATGTTGCGCATATAGTAGTGAAGTGTAATTGAATTTAAGACACAATATTCTCTTATGCTTCAAACTATCATAAGGTAATTATTAAATCATCTTTATTAAAGCTGGTTTAAATAAATAAAGTTTGTTGATTGTCTTCAGTATTGCCAACGTTTATTCACAAGCGCGGAGCGAAAGCCGAAAATGTAATTCGACTGCTTTGTAAACACAACGATCCCGACTCGACATGTGCGTTGCAAGAAAAGAAACCGATTTCATTGTAAGAATTCGTTGTCAGTTAGATATTCGAATTCTTGGAAACTAAGTACGAGTAATAATGTTAATTGGATGAGAGACGCAATAAATATAGTTTCGTACAAATTGTCAGATTTGCTGTGAAAGTTTTGTCTACAATACAGGTTCGTGTGATGATTGATGTTTGATTTTTTATGTTTGTTGTTGACGCGCGTCATTTTGCTAACATTCGATTTAAGAAAATACGGAAAGAAACATCTTATGAGATATGCATTTTGTTATTGTACTAATACAATTGCGTAAAACAATCGATTATCTCAGTGATACACGTTTAAATTGCAAAAGTTATTGATTTATATTGATGATATTCTGATATTAATGAAATGTTTGTTATACCAATAATAACAATAGAATCAATTAATAGCTAAACAAAAGCTTATATCTTAGGTATAAATTTTTCTTTTATTTATGCAAAATATTTATTAAAAATTTTGTTATTTCAGAAAAATGGCAGTATATTGTCCTATATACGATCCTGTCCGTGGCTGGTACATAATTGTCTGTGGACCAAAAGGCTCCTATAAACAATATATTTCATCTCCTTTGTATTACTATCATACAATGGGAGTCAAGCCCCCAGTTGGTGCTAAATTTACCGAAGAAGACTATTTAGACCTTGACATTGAGTTAGAGGAGGCAGATCAAATGAGTTCTTCATCACCATCACTAGCTTCCTCTTCTCTACCTCCTCCCATACCTATTTCTTCTTCTACTGCTCCACTATTTACTAACTCTTTGCAGACTGCTGCAACATCTATGTCTCAATTCAATCATTTATCCAATTCGATCAATCCACCTTTATATTATGTGGACTCACACTTCAATTCTTCATCATCTGATTCTTCATCTCCAAAGATTATGTCTAACAGTAATGCTTCTAAGTTAAAGAAAACAATGATAATGAATAAAAAGTTGGAAATGTTGGAAACAGCACTTGAAGTGTACGGAGAAGAATTTAATTCACCACTGTTATCTACTAGTCCTTTTAGTAGCTCATTAACACATTCATCATCGATTAAGGGTAACACAATTAGCAGTAAATCTGCATTTAAACATTCTTTTGCATTCAAATATCTTTGGCCACTTCCATTAACATCTTCGAACTTATCTTATTTGCTTCACTTTCAGCTCCCCATTTTGCTGCTCCAGTAGCAACAAATTCTTTTAGTGTAAATGACTATCCAATGTCACCAGCAGATTACAATGATAGTACATCGTACAAAATTTTTGATGGAGCTCTTGATGAATCAGCAATGAAAGAAGATAATTTTGATATCTGATATGTTCATGAAGAATTTTATTTCCCTTATTAAACACGTAAGGATGGTGTTTTACAAACTTAAATCAGTTTTAGCAGTTTAAAAATATATTTATCATTCTCTTCCAGATAAGTTTTTATAAACAATTTTACAGTATTTTGACAATTTATAAAGAGTTTTGTTTCTTGGATTTAAAAGATATCCAGTGTTACTGTAAAAAAAGTGATCATAGGAATACCTCAATTTAAATGACCGAGGTAATTTAATGTATGAGTGAGGTAAGGAGTATTTTTATTTACTTTTTACTTGTTTTTAACTTATGAAATTTAAAAATTATTTATTTATCAATTTATAGATTGTATTTATCATAATATTACTATCTACCTCAAGAATGCAAAGACTATTTATTGGTTTAAATTTGAGAAGAGTAATATTTAGAATTATTCAATTTCGTGTTATCAATGGTAGAATAGATAATTGTTAAAATAATTATCACGTGTTCGTTTTTAATAATTTAATTTAAGAATAAATTATAGCAATGTTGCTGGTTAATACTTAGATAAGTTTAAAAGAACTGCTTCAACGTCTGTTAATGAATTCATTGTTATTTTTTATCATCTATGTTTAATGTAAATATTTAATATATTTTCATTGAAAGCATCAATTACACGAAAGATATGTTTTATGAATTATTTTTGTAATAGAACCAATAAAAATAGATGAAATAAAAACTCTAATTCATGTCAAAATGACTGTATTTTTGGAACGTACATGTATGAGTTGTTAATCAAGTAAAGATCGTGCAAATAAAGAGATGTATACTAATTCTGCGAGAGCATAAAATAACGGGCTGCACATACTTGAAGGACAACGTGCGTAAACGCTGCAGGATTACCACCACCAACTCCCAAGGATCGAAGGACAAGCACCAGCATGCGCATCATGAAAGGCGGAGAGAAACACAATCGTCTTTCCCAAGGTGACTTGGCGTTCATTGCCTGTGAAAATTGATCGATCTTCAATTCATTTTTCAACGCGAAAAATCACATTGCTACAAATTCCACTTTTACTTGTTCTGCAATGAATAATTTTAATATTTACATACTTTAAAAAGGCCCCAAATGCTGAGGAAACAGTATGTTATGATACACAAGTGCCAAAGTACATTTGGCAAACAATGTACAGACGCTGCAATGAGCGGCATTGCCCCTGTAATGAAAAAAAAATCTTGTACTAAATTGCAACAAATGGGATCTTTTATAATAAATGATATAATCATACTGATTTTATTCAATTAATCGACGATTATCGTTGTATTTTTGTGATGCCCATAGAAGCTGAACATCATTATTAAACAATATATAAATCATCGAAATGTTTTTGTAAAAGTAGAAAAAGTAAAATGCAGTAATATAAGCTTCAATACCAATCGGAAAACTTAATTATGAGACTGATATGAGTGTATTGATTTTCAATTAAAAATTTTAATTTATAATTAAGCAGATAGTTAAATTATTGTTGATTTTAAATAACCGATTAACGAATCACATATCGCTTAGTTCTTTTTTTTTAATTCACCGAACATATACAGATTAGCGTCGCCTGTAATAACATCCAAGAAAGTGACTAAATAACTTTGAAATTATTCCCCTATAATTTGGAATTTTATGGAATTTTAGTTCCGAGTTTAAGTAAAACTATCCTTCCAGAAGTGCACCATCTCATCGCGGAAGTTCGAAGCGATGCGACGAGATGGAAATATTTACCCTTGACATAATTTTGAACATCATCGTCAACGTCGTGGCAGTTTCCTTATAAACAAATGAGCCAATTTGAAACCCGTAAAACAATAAACAGTAAAGGGAACGAAAGTCAAAGGATCCAAAGATGGAGAATTTCGCTCGTTTAGAAGAATCTTTAACTTACTATCGAATTCGTCGTATAGAAAAGCATCCCGAGGCAGCGGGATCGCGCACGGAATTCACGAAGCAAGAGCCTGCGGAGCATTTTGTGTACAGAACTTTCGGTTTATCAACAAAATATCAGACGAGGAAAACTGCTTGTATTTGAACGTCTTCGTGAGCAGGATGCATGACGAGGTGAAGCGGCTTGTGATGATTTGGATTTACAGCGATGATTTCATAAGCGGCAGTGGTGATGATGAGTGCTACAGGCTAGATTAAATGATATTTGACAAAAGCGCTAAATATCATTAAATGCTAATAAACTTATTAGAAACGGAACATATATTAATATGGTAACTTATTTATATGTAACATATGATTTAGATCGTAAAACATCTTTATTTCAATGCTCCTATATTGGGTTATTTTTATTCACATTCTTAGCTAGAAGGTTTAATTTGGAGTGCATTAGCTTGGACTATTTATTAATAAATAAAACATGCAACAGTGAATTAAACATTTACATTTGGGATCGGGAAATCACCGAACAGTATGGTGTGGATTCGTGAACAATTCTACTTACGAATTTGATTATAATGAATCAGTCAAAAAAATATTCGAGTTAATGATGAACAAAGCGCAAAATAACGGTTTTACACAAATAACTTACGTCATTTCTACATCAAGTTATCAATCACATTCGAAACTATATGTCGTTACAGTAGATGATTTTGGCTAATGCATTATTAAAACAAAATTATTCACGCTAAATTAAATTCAATCCACACTGATTAGCATTCCGAGTCTTATAAGAGGAAACTAAACAATGAGACAATGTTAATCTATCGCAACGGAAGTGATATTTAACAGAAACCCATGATTTTCTAACTGCAATAATGACAACTAAATAACAAAAAACGAAGCCAAGTCGCGTAACTTCCAAAGTAGTCAAATCACAGTGATGTTGGTCGATCAAGTATAAACATCATCCGCAGATGATTCAGTAGCTCGTCGATTACGCCGACTGGATTTCATAACACTCATCTTTGAATGCCTATTCATCGTCAAAGTACAAAGTGGCGAGCATGAAAAAGCACGATGTTGCTCGCGATTTTTAACGTTATTTTGCTGATTCTCTCTTTTGGAAATCTCGTAGTTTTTGCGTGTGTCGGTGAGCCAATCGCAGATACGTTGACTGGCAAAGTGCACGGCTCTAAAGCACAGGATTCCGAGGGTGATGAGTATTGCTCGTTCAAGGGCATCCCTTACGCCAAGCCACCTGTAGGAGACCTTCGATTCAGAGTAAGTTTTCTTTTGTTTAATCCCATATGATGTGAATGCTCGCGACTGATCGGCAAACCATTGCGCGACGACAAGGAACCCCAGCCGGCGGAGCCATGGACGGAAGTACGAGAAGCGATGGTGTTCGGAGAGAACTGCCTTCAATACGATTTGCTCAGCCACCGAATAAAGGGTATCGAAGATTGCCTCCACCTGAACGTCTACACAAAGAGTTTGCAACAGGGAGCTCGACGTCCGGTTATGGTTTGGATTCATGGAGGCGCCTTCGTATGCGGTTCTGGCGATGACGATATATACGGACCTGAAAATTTCATGCGAAAGGACATCGTATTGGTCACCCTCAATTATCGACTTGGAGTTTTCGGTACGTTGAAAATTATATCTTCTCGATTCCTACTTAGGAGCGCTAATATATTTTTCTTGGCAGGATTTTTAAATTACGACGATGAGTCGGCATCAGGCAATCAAGGTTTGAAGGATCAAGTGCTGGCTTTGCAATGGGTTCGCGATAACATTGCTCATTTTGGCGGGGATCCTAATAGCGTGACGATATTTGGCGAAAGTGCAGGCAGTGCATCTGTGCATTATCTTGCTATTTCTCCACTAGCAAGGGGTAAACGACGAGCGTTCGAATAATAGAGTGTACAGATGAATTGATATTTTTATTATTGTTTCTAGGTTTATTCCACAGAGTTATTTGTCAAAGTGGAATGGTACAAAATCCATGGTCCTTTCTTTCGAATCCAAAGAAAATGGCGTTACGGTTGACGAATAATTTTAATTATACTGGAAAAGACCCAAAACAAGCAGTCCAGTTTTTGAGGACAGTCGATGCTTTGAAATTAGCTGAAGCCCAAGAAAATTTACTGACACCCGAGGTTCGTCGATTAGATTGTTCATTTGTTTGCGATTAACTATAGTGAAAAAATTTTTTAGGAAAAACTTCAAGCGATATTCCCGTTTGTACCGACTGTCGATTTGAAATCTAAAAAACCTTTTATGCCAGTTCATCCGGAAATATTAGCCGCTGAAGGCATTCAAGTGCCTTCGATTATTGGTCACAACAGTCGAGAAGGCATACTGTTCTATCGAAGTAAAGGGATATTTTCTACTGCTAAAATAAAGAAAAAGTTTGAATTATTTATTGTAGTCGCAGAGCATCACGAAGGAACTTATTATTACAGATATAACGAAGAATTACGAGAAATTCAACAAGGAATATCATCAAATCGTTCATCCAGAAGTAAAGAACATTTTGAAAAACTATGGGCTGACTCTCGAAGACATAAAACACGTTTACTTCGATAACGACTCAGTAACGAAGGAAAATATGGATAACTTGGTTGATTTATTCGGAGATTTATACTTCGTCGAGGGCATTAACAGAGCTCTGAAGATTCAAATTGAAAGAAGCTCGGCACCGACTTACTTTTACCAGTTTACTTACGACAAAACACTGTCGTTTATAAAAATGTGGGTCCATACGCGAATGAGCGGTAAGATAATTCAGCTTTTCTTTCGAATAAACTAATAAGCGACTATCATTGCATTGAAAGTACATTCTCCACAGGTGCATCTCACGCTGACGAGCTATTTTTCTTGTTCAGACCGCACTATTTAGACAGTAAAAATCCATACCCGAAAAAAGATTCAGACAAGTACAGGATCACTCAACAAATGATTGAGTTATGGACAAACTTCGCGGCAACAGGGTTCGTTGTAAATATTCATTAATTTATTTGAAATGCAGATACAATGATCTTTCTGTTTTCCAGTTTACCAACACCGAAGTTAACAGAAGTAGTTCCTATACTGTGGCAGCCTATCCACAATGGAACAGTCCTTCGCTATTTGAATATATGCGAAGATTTGTGCATGGAAGCTACATTGAGCTTGGAGCAGAAGTATTATGTAAAATTGTTACCTGCCGAACCGAGTAGCGGGAGAATTAATTACAACTCCTTGAGTTTGACCTCTTTTATTTTCGTTATTGTCATGTTTAATCAACTAATTGACGGTTTTTGAATTGATTGTCCTACCTTTCTGGCGAAATTTGTTACGTTCTTAGTAGTTATAATAATAATTTATGCAATCATAATTTTTGACTGTAACAGTAATAACAGGTTTTTTTCATATTGACTTAGAAAATAAAATGAAATAAATGTTTCAAATAAATCACTCTATACCTGTCTAAAACCATTATTCAGAAATGTATCAAATATGATCAACTGAATATAGTGAAATAAAAACAGAAAGAATTACAGAAATATTCGTATATGTTAATTGGATACTAAGAATCAATTATAATTGATTGTTTCGTATGTGCTATAATTACGCTTTTGTAAAATATAGAGAATATGAAACGTGCTTTTAGTGGAAATAAATTTTACTGTTACAATTTTTTTGTCTGTCAAATAACCTATGGAAAACATTTATTAGCATCCATGACAATAGTGAAAGTCAAGAATTAGTTGTAACGTATGTTACAAACAAAATGCCTTTCTCAAACTGTAATCAGAATGCATTACTCGTACAAACGTATATGTAATGGAGACTATGTTAGTAAAATATTATCCGATTAAGCGTTCTATTTACTTAAGTAAATGACAAAATGTTTGAGAACGAGGATCGGGGTGAAATTGTGTGGCATTACACGTGAAAAAAAGGTGACGAAAGTAATGTGTTGATTTAACATGTCACTATAATACCACTACAGTGACAATCAAAGAAGTGACTAAACATGAAAAACCGTCAGTAGTTTCCGGTCGAAGAACAAATATCATGCAAAATAATTTGTCAGCTCCGAAACTGGCGACAAGATTACGTATAGGATACTCCAAACTTTCCGCTTTTTCATCTCGAAAGTAGTTCCTACTGAAGAGTACCGCGCATGAGATGGAAAAACTATTAACTTACTGTTTAACATTTTTTAGTATTGCTTTACACAATTCTTCGGTATTCGCGTGCTCCGGTAAACCAATCGTATCTACATTGTCGGGTAAAGTTCAAGGAGCAAGACAAAAAGGATTCGAAGGCAACGAATTTTGTTCATTCAAGGGCATTCCTTACGCCAAGCCACCAGTTGCGGAATTACGATTCAGTGTAAGACATTTCAGAGCAACTTTGAAACTTTATAACTGTTAAAATTATTAATAATTAATGAAAGAAAATGGACATTTAAACAATGTGATTATTTATATAAAGGATCCTGAGCCAGTAGAACCATGGATGAACGTTCGAGAAGCGACGACCCATGGACCAAATTGCCCACAATACAATACCATACCTCATCACGTATCCACAATAGAGGATTGTCTTTATTTGAACGTCTATACAAAAAATACAGAACCGAGAGTATTAAAGCCAGTGATGGTTTGGATCCATGGTGGTAGTTTTGCTACTGGACATGGTGACGATTCGCTTTATGGTCCTGACTACTTTATGCGCAAGGATATTGTTTTGGTGACTTTCAACTATAGACTCGGCGTTCTTGGTAAATAATTTCCTTGTAAAATTATATTTTTAAGTGAAACAATTGCATTTTCTTTTCCGGTTTTTCTTAGGATTTCTCAATTTAAACGACGAAGGAGCAACAGGCAATCAGGGTTTGAAAGACCAGATAATGGCAATGCAATGGGTCCGCGATAATATTGTTAGTTTTGGCGGTGATCCTTACAGCGTGACGATTTTCGGTCAAAGTACGGGTGCCGCATCTGTACACTATCATACTATTTCTCCGCTATCAAAAGGTACAAACCTTCTGGCATTAAACTTTTTTTATTGTCTGAATAAGGTACTAACATTGATAATTACAAAAGGATTGTTCCACAAAGCTATTTCTCAAAGTGGAGTTGCTCTCAATCCATGGGCCTTCCAATCGAATCCCGAGAAACGAGCATATCAGTTATGCCAACTTTTAGGACACCGGGTAAAAGATTCTAAATCAGCGATTAGATTTTTGAAATCAGTTGATACACCGCGATTGATTAGAGCTCAAGAAAAACTTCTTACGAAAGAGGTAAATTGACGGTTATTAATATTTTTGCACACTTTTGAAGATAAACAATTGCTAAAAAGTTGAAGATAAATATTGACAGTATTTTATTTAGGAAATTATTCAAGCTCAATTATCATTTGGACCTAGTATCGATTCCAAATTAAAAATGCCATTTATGCCAACGCATCCAGAAGTAGCTGCGGCAACAGGAGTTCAAGTACCTATGATCATTGGTCACAACAGCCGAGAAGGAATTTTTTTCTACCGAAGTAAATAATGTACAATATTTCAGATATAAGAAAGTACTTTAAAAATACTTTGAGTAAATTATGTCACAGATGCAGCAAACTCCTACGAGAGGTTTAACAGGGAATTTAGTAAACTTTTACATCCTGATGTGAGAGACATGGTTAGCAGGTACGGTTTAACTACGGAAAATTTGAAACATATCTACTTCAAGAATAGTCCAATAACGAGATCGAATGTTGATAAATTGGTCGATTTACTTGGAGATTTATATTTCGTCGAAGGTATACATAGGGTTGTGAAGACACAAGCTGCAACAAGCTTGACACCGACATATTTCTATGAATTTACTTACGACAAGAAACAGTCGTTTATGAAAATTTATTTCCACACTCATATGAGCGGTAATTATTCTTTACCTGTGTCCTCAGTTCTTTGGTTATGATAATGAAATGCTTTAGAACAATAATGTTTATTTTATTAATTTTTTTATTTTTTGCAGGCGCTTGTCACGCAGATGAGTTATCTTTTTTGTTTAAAGCTCATCATTTTGACGTGATAAGTAAGGAAAAGGATACAGACAAAAAGCGAATTACTAAACAAATGATTGATTTGTGGGTCAATTTTGCTATGACAGGGTATGTTAGAAGTACTTGTATACTTGTTGTATACTTCTATAATTTTATCTGTGTAGTAATATGTAGTACAAATCAATTTTGTTTGTGGATTCTTTCGTATTGCAGAACTCCAACACCCAGAGTAACAGATTTAATACCCCTTTATTGGGAGCCTATCGGTGACGGAAAGATACTTCGGTATTTAAATATTTGCGAAGACTTACGAATGGGAACAATGTCAAGCTTGGAGCAAAAATATAATGCTTACATGTACTTTATAAGTAAGTAAAGAGAAGACAATAATTCCTTTTTATCGTGAAAATAAATAATAGTTTGTTTTGAATTTAGTGTAAAATTATTACATCTGTCAGATTGTTATTTAAATTAAAAACTCTTTTGTAATAAATATCAATACAATATAATAAATTTGATAATGAATAATATAAACTACTATCGTAGATTGATGTCAAAAGTTTTTAAGGTCTTTCCAACTGCCAGTGCTTTATAGAAAACATAATTTATTATACGTTGTAAATTTAAATCTTATACGATAATGAAATCTACATAAATAGTAGATCAGAATTCCATTTTTCTATGGAATAGAGGAAAGAAAGAGAATCATATGCATATATAATCACAAAATAAATGCTAGATTAGCTATTGAAAAATAAGCGCATGTAATTCTTATTGTTGTTATTTTTATCGTTATTTCAAGAACTTCATTTGTAATGCTGCAAAAAATTTTAATTTTAATCATTGTACTATATTAAATTTGGCTCAACGGTATAAAAATAGGATAAGTAAATAGTGAAGAACGATATATTATCTTAATAAATCTTAATATTGGAAATTTTAGTGTATAAAAAATGCTTTATCAAACTCTTGCTTTGCCCCCACTTTTTTTAATAAAAATAAAAACAACTATCTATCCAAATATTGTCGCGTGATTTACAGCTAAATGAAAATTGTTCGTGTTAATATTTTTGATGAAACAAGATTCTTGATCTTTACTAAAGAATCCAATGGCTCTAATGGTTGTGATTAGTGAGTTAAGTATGATCAGCAACGATGACCATTACACCAGCTCGAATCTTCAAAATTATGTAATGTATTGATTTACATTTCAAGTCTTTAATATACAATATTTTTATAAAAAATGTACGTATTAGTAAAATATATTCGATCAAATTTATGATTAAGTGAATATCCAATAAGGAACTAATATTATAAAATAAAAAATGTTAACAGTTAAGATTTGATGTTATTTTTTTAATTCAAAATATTTCATTATTATAAAGCAATCAATAATGCGAGTTGATAAGAACCGATGCCATCAATAATTTAAAACACGATTCTTGTAACGTAGAAGTTATACAGAGGTAAGCATTTACGATAAAATCACGAGAAATATTTCTTTTATTCGTATTTTACTTTTACATAAAAATTAAATGCATTTGCTATATGAAAAAAATTTTCATATTGTTAGAGACAAATGGAAGCAATACCTTCAGTGAATTTTATTATAAAACTTTATAATTGCAAATGAAAAATAATACTATTGAGCTTATTTGTAAATAGTCATTCCGATTATTCTATTCAAAGAAGTAATTTACACCTACAAGGATATTTTTTCATCGTTTACGTGTGTAAGAGATTGTAGTGTTACAGTTATATACACCTCATTCATATATCTACCCTAATGAAGAAATTCACATAAATAGAAAGTACAATACAATCTATAATACAATTCACATTACATCACTTCGTGTAATTATATTTGCAAGAAGTTATTCCACGATTTGAATAAATTTATTGAAACTGTAATTGTTATGAATTATATACTCATTTATTTATTAAATTTAGATAAAATTAAAGAACAGTTTAACTAAATTGATTAATTTGTATACGTATTATGAATATTATTATCTGGGATACCTCCTACTGTTCAGTTACCAAAATCGCGATAACAGTTATGTGCAGTAAATTTACCGACTTTTTAAAATTTTGCTTCTTTCGAGTGTATCAATTTTTATCAAAGATGAATAACACGAAAATGGACAGCGTGCAAATATTGTCTAAATCTTATAATTAAATTAAAAAAAACTCAAAATACGGAACTCTGACGAGTCAAAGATAATGCTTTTATAGTCCACTAAAAACAGTTTACTGTGGCGTCTAAATAATAATGTAAAAATGCCAATCATGAAGGAAATACCGAGGATAAAAAAAAATACCCGAAAAAAATTTCCGTGCAACTCCGAAATGGCTGACAATGGTGTCCTTCACGCTCGATCAGCCGCTTACTCTGCCCATTACATTTGATGCGAGGAGTTCACAAATCCGCTGGCATCGCACTGTCAGTCAGCAAAGAACAGTTGCGTCGGCAGCATCATGAGCGAATGCGTAATCATAGACACTCTAGCTGGTAAAGTGCGAGGAGCGAAGCAACGCAATTTTGAAGATGACGAGTTTTACGCGTTCAGAGGTATCCCTTATGCTAAACCACCTGTCGGAGAACTA
The DNA here is from genome assembly GCF_024137745.1 of Phymastichus coffea. Classification (NCBI taxonomy): domain Eukaryota; kingdom Metazoa; phylum Arthropoda; class Insecta; order Hymenoptera; family Eulophidae; genus Phymastichus; species Phymastichus coffea. The sequence goes on along the minus strand of NW_026706896.1, from coordinate 435,308 downwards.
CGATTTCAAGTGAGTGTTTCGATTTATTTTTGGTTAACTCTTTTGCGGATGTGATTTCATATCGAACTCTTTGAGTTTTATTAAACGTCGAAAATGATAAAAAAAATGAAAAAAATTTTTGTTTCGTATCGAGGATCGAATCTTTATTTCAGATGAACTTATTTTCAATTATATAACTAAAAATATTATACATTTCTATTTTTAACAAATAAAGATTACTTGCTACATTATTAAGTAATGACGGTATCTGCGGTCATTTGGCTTGAATATCTCATCACAGCCATCAAGGTCACTATAATGCCAACTCAATGCTAACCGGTATTAACAGTTTAGGTGCTTATAAGCTACATATGAGTTTGTAACTTTGTTATAATTTTTTATTCTCTGAACTAATTATCGACCTTTATTAAATTTTAACGGTCGACTATTTTTGTCGTAATTATAAGCATTCTAGTCTTTGATATCATAGATAAGATATTAAAAACATTCATTGATTTATTTTGTGAAATATAAATTTTACAAATATTTAATCGGATAATCATCTAATATGTTTCATAATAACTAATGTCAGAAAATTTTTTAGCGAATGTTTGTGTTTAAGTCAATGCCTGAGAGACAGACAGTGAATAAAAATTTGTTAATATTTTAAGGAACCACAGCCAGTCGAACCATGGACAGGCATAAGAGAAGCAACGAGTCACGGACCGAATTGCGCTCAGCTAGATTTTATAGTATTCGAGGTCGCAGGCAGCGACGACTGTCTCTATTTGAATGTGTACACGAGAAATATCGAGGCGGGTGCAAGAAGACCGGTAATGGTTTGGATACACGGAGGAGGTTTCATACTTGGCCATGGCGACGATTCATTTTACGGTCCAGATTTCTTCATGCGCAAAGACGTTGTTTTAGTCACTATCAATTATCGACTTGGAGTGCTTGGTAATTGCTTTCTCAACTTAGTTATGAGTACTCATTTTCATTCATCAGTAGCAATTAGATTTATTTTGAAGGAATGAGTTTTTAAATAAGTCATCATTCATTGGTACAAGCTCAACTTTTTGTGATTTAAGTAAAAAGCATACATTGATAACGATAACTTCGTATCTGTTTGCTTTCATTGACCGATTTCACCAACTTTTTATATAACGCGAGTCTTTTGATTACGTAGGTTTTTTAAACTTGGATGACGAAGAGGCATCTGGAAACCAAGGTCTCAAGGATCAAGTGATGGCTTTAAAATGGGTTCGAGATAACATTGTTAACTTTGGTGGTGATTCCGAAAATGTGACGATCTTCGGCGAAAGTGCTGGTGGTGCCTCTGTGCATTATTTGTGTATTTCTTCACTTGCTAAAGGTAAAAGTATTATTTAAGATCACTAAAACTTTTCGAAATCATAAAATCATTTTTACCGTTATTCCTAGGATTATTTCACAAGGCAATTGCTCAAAGCGGAGTAGCACTCAATCCGTGGGCATTTCAATCAAATGCTACAGAAAAAGCATATAAATATTGTGAATTCTTAGGACACAAGGAAAAAGATCCAAAATCGGCAATTACATTTCTCAGGACAGTCGATATTCAAAAATTAATCGAAGCTCAAGAAAACCTACCAACTAAAGAGGTATTCCAGTTTTCATTTTTATTCTTTAGATATCGATATACTACTTTGAGAATGAATTAATATACCATTTTTTATTGTAGGAAAAAATTCAGTTTAAGTTTTCGTTTGGCCCAAGTATTGATTCTAAATCAAAAAATCCCTTCATGCCTGTTCATCCAGAAGAAGCGGCTAAACAGGGTATTGAAGTACCATTAATCATTGGACACAATAGCAGAGAAGGTCTTATTTTTTTACGAGGTATTTAAGAAATTACTATTCGCAGTAAATATGTTTTTAACAAAAAAAAATCTTACTTTGCAGACGCGTTTATTATTATTTTATTGGCAAAAGATGTATGAGGCGTACGTATTTGAGCAAAGAAAATTTATCATACGAAAAGACGATGTAGTTTTGTATTCCACAGAGTTTTCGTTAGTATTGCGTTGAATGGATAGAGAAAACGTGCAAAAAGTCAGTAAAATGCACAATAGCCTTAATCACCGAGTGCACAATCGTAATAGAATTACGAAAGTCAAAAGTATGAGAAACCTATAGACTTAGACATGCACGCGTCTGCAAAATTTACATAATTGCCATTCCACAATCTCCATAAAATTACACAATCACCGTTGGCAGTTAGCTTTTGCCAATTTATAGTTTCTCATGGCACTTAAAAACGTTTGGCGTTAGTTTGAAGACCAAAGACTTTGTATATGAACTGAAATAAGAAACTTTCGGATAAAATGCTTGAAAACATAGTTAGGCAATTTTCGTAAATATCAATTACCTATTGTACGATCCATGATAACTTTGAATAACATTTTACAGAAATTGGAAAAGCTCACAAAAGATTCAATACGGAATTGGAGAAGCTCGTGAATTCAAGAGCTTGGGATGTAATGAAGAACGTATATAATTTAACTCCTGAACAAGTGAAGCACTTGTATTTACAGGATGAAGAAATTACTGACCAGAATGTGGAAAAATTAATTGATTTGCTTGGAGATATTAATTTTAATGAGGGAATTCATCGAGTTGTTAAAACGCAAATTGAAAAAAGTTCTGCGCCAACGTACTTTTATCAATTTACTTACGATAAGGATCCATCGTTAGTGAAACTTATGTTGAAGATTAAGATATCCGGTAAGGACAAAATACGTTTAAAAAGACAATTAAAAAAACATTGCTAAAAATATACGTTAAACTGTCAGGTGCATCACACGCGGATGAAGTACTATATTTATTCCCACTACAATCTTTCAATACACTAAGAAAACAATACGGAATTCCTAAAAAAAGTTGGTACCAAATGGCTAAATGGTTTGTTATGACGCTTCCACTTATATATTTAGTCAAGGTAATCACGTATTGAAGTTATAAAGACGTATACATTGCCTCTATGTAATCTAAGTAAACATTTGTTCTCAGTATGGTAACCACGGATTCCCCAAAAGAGGATCAGATAAGTATCGTATCATGGAACATATGATCGAAATGTGGACCAATTTTGCGATAACAGGGTATGTTTATATCTATATTTACTCATTTCATTACATATTTGAATTAAGAAACACAAGTGTTTTTACAAAATATATTTGTTTTCTCATTCTTAATGAATTACTAATATCCGAGTAGTTTCTTTTGTTGTAATAAATGCACTATACTTTGAGTAATATTACAAAAGCTTCCGATAACTTTAATTGAGTTTTTAAAATAAGAACTATTTTCAAAACGAAAAGCTTCCACTTGTACTTTCTTAATTATGAATATCGAGGAAGAATAAGGACTCTACGCCATTTAATTTGTATAGAAAGCCGACAATTCAAACATCAGAGCTTATCCCACACGACTGGCAACCTGTGGATAACAGTAAGAATCTTTGTGGGCTAAATATTTCTGAGAATCTACGCATCGATGTTACAGAAAATTTAGAACAGAAGTATATCTCATCGGACAATCTCAAAAATTAATCTACAAAAAATCTATTGTTTCGTGTTAATTGTTTCTGTTCAATATTAGTATAAAAGTTTTTATATTATTTAAATGCTACTGTTTCGTATATACTTTAATATGACAAGACTTTCATATTTTAAAAAAATAAATATATATCTAGTTGTTACATAAAATCTAAATATTCTTAAGAAATATCTGCAGATATGAGACTTTTAGTGAAAAATTTTGTGAAATCACGATTATTGTATGTACTCTTTCGTACTAAACCAAAAGGAAGAACATTCATTTGATATTTTATTAGATGTGTAATTTTTTTATAATACTACGTATTAGGACTTATATTTTTTCTGACTACGTAAACTATTAATGAAACGCATGAAGTCTCACTAGGGGTTTCCTTTATTCATTTACACGCGTGAAAGTTAAACTTATTAAAAAATCATTGTAAATTATATATCGTTTCGTGTATGTAATTAAGACGGGAAAAGACATGGATACGTAACTCAGACTAATAAAATTATTAGTAAAAAATTTCAATTATTATTTCATTTGTTACTCTACAATCCTAAGGGAAGTTATTAAATCTCATTTGTAATTATGTAATCCTAGTTGTCATTAGCAAAAAAAAGGTCTAAGAATCAGCAGCAAATGAAGATAAGCTAAATTAGCAAATCAAAACAAAGCTCACACAGCGAATGTATCTATATACACAGATATGAAAATCGAAAAGGACGTGGGTATTGTATATAGTACAGTCAACCTTTTCGCGACTATAGTATATTTGTACCTGCCGGTATTGACAGTCGACTAACGTCCTCGCAAGCGGCAATAACATGTTGCACTCACAACGGATTGTTGAGACAAAAGCTGGCAACCTGCGAGGTACCAGGGAGGTCAATTTCGAAGACGAACATTATTTTGCGTTTAGAGGCATTCCTTATGCGAAACCACCTGTTGGAACACTACGTTTCCGGGTTAGTTGTTAACTACAAGTATTTACCAAAAATCTTGATTTTTTTAAATTGCGATATCAAACACGGTAAATGCTGATATGAGCATTTGTTTATTTGTTTGAGGGTGACTTGATAGTTTATTTTGTAATCGATGTGAGTAATTTTTCTTTTTCATAACGAACCGTGAATAAATATTTTTTCTGTCAAACATTTCCAAGGTAGCTGCATTAGTGTTTCAATTTACGTATCAATTTTTCACGTGGATTTCAATATTTTAATTGCATAATTTTCATTTTTCTAGAATAAATATTTAATAATATTTGAAAATCTGATAAATCGTTGAGTGTATCGATCCTGTAGAGCATTAAGTAAATATTGTGATCCACAAATGAATGCGACAGTTATTAACTGCGTCATTACGTCATTAATACGTTTATTATGTATAACTGATTAGCTCTGCTTAATTAAAAGTGCGTTTATCTCTTAAAATATTATTTAGTTTAATATTAAAGTTCAAAACGCCAAGTTTTCAATTTTCAGCAATTCATGTTTTATGTAGTGTATTTTGCTTCGACGGTTCTCTGCAATAATAGCCACTTTAATAGAAAAAATGTTTTTTTTTTCATAGTAGTCCATGGTCTTATGATTTTATCATTCATGAATTGCCGATAAGTTATATAAATATTACCGTTGGTATTTTCTTAAAAGGATCCGGAGGTTCTGCCACGTTGGGGAGGTCTTAGAAACGCAACGTTTCACAGACCAAATGCGCCGCAGATAGACCGACTCACTGGCGATGTTATTGGCTCTGAAGACTGCCTTCATTTAAATATTTATTCGAAAGGTATAAAAATTGCATGTGGGCTACCAGTTATGGTTTGGATTCATGGTGGTAATTTCGCATCTGGCAGTGGCGATGATTCATTTTATGGGCCGGATTACTTCATGCGCAGAAACGTCTGTTTGGTAACCATCAATTACAGATTAGGAGCCCTCGGTATATATTCAATATGGAATTTAAGAATTAAAATAACGTTTTCTTTGTCCAACTGTATTTCATCGATTCGAAACAATCGTTTTGTCCACAGGCTTTTTAACATTTGATGACACGTATTCACCGGGAAATCAAGGTCTGAAGGATCAAGTGATGGCTTTGAAATGGATTCAAAATCATATCATTAATTTCTCTGGCGATCCCACCAACGTGACAATTTTTGGCTCGGACGCTGGTGCTGCATGTGTACATTTACTATGCCTCTCTCCATTAGCAAAAGGTACACAATTACAATTGAATTTAAAGCTTAATTAATTATAACTTCCAAGCGTGCAGCGAGTAAAAATATTGTTTAACTACAGGTTTATTCCACAGAGCGATTATTCAGAGCGGGGTGTCATTGAATCCATGGGTAATCCATCGAAATCCTGGTAAAAGAGCATTTGAATTGTGTGAGAAATTAGGTTGCAAATCAAAAGACCCTGCAACGGCAGTTCAATTCTTGAGAAAAGTAAATGTCAGACAATTAGTCAAGGCGCAAAATCAACTACTTAGCAAAGACGTATGTCACATATTTATAAAATAACGTTTAAAAGTCATTAACGAGCATATGGTTTTAAATGGAATTTATTACTGTTGTCTTTTTACAGGAAAAAATTCAATACTCCACCATTTTTGGCCCATGTATCGATAGAAAATCTGATGCCCCATTTATGCCTATGAATCCAGATGAATTGGCTAGGCGCGGCATAGATATGCCACTGATTATTGGTTACAACGACCGCGAGGGCATTGTTGCATTACGAGGTGCATGATAATTACGTAGAAACTATTTTAGGATTGAAATATCCTTAACAAGTTTGAAATATCACTGACATCCATGTTCCCATAAAGATCTTAAATTCTTGTTTTATAATAACAGATGACGTATGTTTACAGATTTAGGTAGAGAACACTCTAGATTCAATACGGATACTTTGAAAGTTTTGCATCCAAATACCATAAATACGATGCACCAATCGTACAGCCTAGACCTTGAAAAAGTAAAAAAGATATACTATACAAATAATTCAATAACCCACGATAATCTCGAAAGTTTGGTCGATATGCTTGGAGAGCTATATTTCATTGAGGGCATTCATCGAGTCATCAGAGCACAAGTTGTAAACGATTATGCAGAAAAGACGTACTTTTATAAGTTCATATATGACAGGCAAACGTCACTGTTTAAAATGTCGTCGGGAAGGAATATGAGAGGTAAAGATAGTTTCTCATGAATGGTTATTGAAATGTTCACAAGCCATTGAATAATTGAGCTTCAATATCGTTTTCGAAAAACATTGCAGGGGCTTGTCACGGAGACGAGTTGCTTTACTTATTCTCACTGGGATCTTTCAGTACTATGAGGAAACAGTACTGTATTCCAAGAAAAAGTTGGTACCAAGTGGCGAAATGGTGCGTCTTGATACTTCCATTGATGTGCTTGGTAAAGGTAGGTCATACAAATTTCAATCAGTAGTTAATGGAGTAAATGTTCATGGATTTCGCATTGATAAACAACGGACATGCAAAGTTTAACGAAAATACTTGTGTTCATTTTAGCTTGGCCGCTTCGGTTTTCCACCACGAAGATCGCAAAGATATCGCATTACTAAACGGATGATCGATATGTGGGTGAATTTTGCGATCACGGAGTACGTTGGAATCAATTTTAACATAAATAGACGTGCATAATAGAAGCGAGAAATGAAACGTTTCGCTATATATAAATCATTGTACATTTTCTCAATCGGTATTCATTTGCAGCAACCCAATACCGAAACGGACAACATTACTTCCGATGAAGTGGACTCCTGTTGAAGATATTTGTGTTTTCAATTGCATGAAGATTTCCGAAGATCTGGAGATGGAAGGTGAAGAGAACTTGGAACTCAAGTATACTGAAGCCCAAGATCATCAAACAATGATAGCTGAGTCAGCGGTATAGAGGCTGTTATGCAGAGACTGTTTTGTATTTTTATATTTTTATAATTTTATAATATTCAAATACCAAATTTTATTACTAGATATTTCTACATTTTTATTGATCGACAGCAGTTACAAAAGATTTTGTTTTAATTTTGATGCATGTAAGAATTTGATGTAAAAAATAAATAACTGTCGTTGGAGATATTTCCAATATTTATTTCTTATTTTATCCAAATTAAGAAAATAATTTACATTCTATTTAAAAAAAATAGTACAGGGTTTAGCCTGTGTCAATTGGAATTGAAGTCTTTCAATCCCTCCCTCGTACTCTCTCTTATACATGCACTACTAGCTTATATATGTAGCCAGCCACACGCGCCTGGAAAACTTCTCAACCACAGAGACTATGTGATTAACTCAGGACGATAAGGAAAAGAGAGAAAGTTATAAAACTGTAATCTCTATTACCTTTCTCTGTTTTTTCCCTTCGTCCTCGTGTTTTTTTATGAGAAATTCCATTTCATCGAATGATAGATAATAGTTATGACTCTGTCATATTCTTTACCAAGTTTCTTATAGGCAACATAATTTCCACAGAAATGAGAAAACACTGTCTACGCAAATCAAATAGTTCGGTATTGAGTACACTTCGTCCGTTTCATGCATTGACACGAATAAATTCAGTATTTTAGATGATTTTTTACTTTTTTCTTGTTAATTAATAATTACTTTTTAGAGCGTTTACAATGACAAAGTCGAAACAACTTTTGTCTATTAATTAACTGCATAAATAAATATATGCAGAATATGTTATAATCATGAAAATGACGTCGCCCATAAGCAATACATTACCACCACGTTTACGCACATTGAAACACGTAAAATCTGTGACAACGTATTTATTATGGCTGAAGTTATTTTTTACACGCTCGTGTAGTTTTCAACACATCTATCTACCTAAAATCTCAAACTCCAGCATGCATTCGCCTGTGCCATGGCAATACATTGCGACGCACATAGTTATATATAAGTTATCAATAGTAGGGCACATCGGTGAAACCCGCGAGATGCACGAAGAGACATCTTTCGGAAAAGAATAGACGGAAAACCTGGAAAAATTGGCAATTAGTGTACAGGCCGGACGCGAACGAGATAATCGTTGAAGCCACGTCCTGCTAGGGCGCGTCACTCGAAAATTCGGTACTCCCCGCCAATAGAAAGCGTTCGGCCCGGCTCTAACGGAACGATGGGACTTGGGGGAGAAGGAAGGTATCCTGGGAGCGAAACCCCGCGAGCCCCGCCCATGCTACTCGCGCGCCGGACCCCTGCGAAAAGAGAAATAACGAGCCAGTCAAGCACGAAACCCTCTTGCCGAGAGGAAGTACCAGGGAGCGACAACATTTAAAACTACCAACTTCTGAAGAATTTCTCTTATTTTTCAAAGTTCCTAAGAAATTTTAAGTGGGCAAATCTCCAAAGTCTAAGTTGTTCTTGTGGGTTATTTAAAGAACCGTAAAATGTAAGTGAAGCATTAACATTCATCTGTATTTATACGTTGGGACTACGCTAGTTTGATTGTTCATATTAAAAAATCATATTACTTTAGTCAACGTTGGGGCTGCTAGAATTTACTAGCAAGTAGCCACTGTACTGCCAGATGTCTAAGACTAAGTAAACAAAAGTATAGTAAAGAGACGCACTATCCTTTATTTACCGTGCTATCATTCTTACGACCAGTCTTAGTCGATGAATGTATCGATAGATCGTTACCGAACAAGCCCGTAACAACTGCGGTCCCTCTATCACAGGATAATTCATTTACTATGTAATTACGTGGGGCGTACTAACTCTGCGGGTAGCTAAATTACCCAAGCTTCATATATCAGCTTATGCTTTTACTTGCGATACGGCAATTGACTTAGTATCACTAAGTTTTAATTTCGTTATCGAAAGGTTTCCTTATCAACATCAATGTGAATCTGGTCGAACTCAAAGTATTTGTATCGAATATCTATCCAATAAAAATAGTCGATAATTAACAACTGCTATCTGTAATAATTCATTTGGTTAATTGCTTAAGATTTTATTGATGCTCTCAATATTTTTTAATCGCAATCAATATCTGCCATCAAGACAAGCAATTTCTTTTAACCAGTCATCTTATACCGGTTTAATGTCTCTAAAATATTAACAATAATCTCAAAAATTATATATTTTCTGAATAAAGAATAGAAAATTAGAGTGATTAACATTTTTCTGACAATATTCTCATCTATTATTCCTTCACAATACAATAAAAATAGTTGGATATTTTACACGATCTGATGAAACATACAGCATACGATTGTTAGCAAATATATATATGTATATGAAAAAAGTGTGCGATTTATGCTGTGTCATAGTTTGACGATAAATGTCAACGAAATAAAGATTAATCATACTGGTGGAGGATAACTGTAATGGGAAGCGTGAAATATAACGGTATAGTAATGAATGGAACAAGACATTACAGCAAGTGTTTCTCTCTCATGTTCAACCTGCGTCATTTTAATGATTAAATCGAATTATTATTAAATCAAACTAGGCTCAATGTCATCGTTATGTGTATGTATATACCCGTTCAAGAATTTCATATGTATCTACTAGCCATTTTTCAGTTGGTCTGAAATAACTGCAAATCCGAGAGCACTTTTGACCATCTAGGCAAACGGCAACATCATGAGCTACGACGAGCTGATCGTTGAGACTAAAACCGGTAAATTGCGAGGCTTGAAGGAGCGCAACTTCGAGGGCGAGCAGTTTTTCGCATTTAGAGGTATTCCATATGCCAAACCACCTGTGAATGAACTTCGATTCCAAGTGAGTATTTTTGAGATATTTGTATACTTGTCCGCTTAGCTTTAGACCGAGTTTTTAATTGAATGCTCGCATTGCCAGTAGATTATTCGCGAACATTGTTTAACAACTTGCTCAAATTGCAATATCACTCGTATTGAAATCAGGCAAATTCTTCGTTTGAAAACACCATTACTTAGATCATTCAAAAGAAAAATCATAACCGAGGAGTAGGCACGAGGTAACGTTCATACTTCTCACAGTAAAAGTCGTGAAGCACAGTCATAACAGCTGAGTTTACATTGTATAGAACATATACACTGACGTATATTCATTTTACATTCCAACTCTGAACCGAGTTCCAGTATAATCTTAAGAAACTTCGGTATAAAATCCGTTTTTATTACATTGAGCCTATACGAATAATCTAATGATTCTCACACGTGTGACAGCCACGCTCGAACTGTTTGAATAGTGGATTGTGATATCGTGAAAAAACATTACTGCTATCACAGTAAATAGATAAATATGTTTTACATTGCACGATCGTATTTTTTTCTTTTATATTCCTGTCAATAGTTACATACGAATCTTCTAATAATTTTTTTATCATTATAACAATATTTTTTCAAAAGGATCCACAACCCGTAGAACCGTGGACAGATATCAGGGAAGCATGGCTTCATGGCCCAAATTGTGCTCAGGTAGATATCATCACATCCGATATTACAGGCAGTGATGACTGCCTCTATTTAAATATATACACGAAGAAACTGAAATCAGACGAAAGACGACCAGTGATGTTTTGGATCCATGGAGGTCATTTTTCATCAGGTCACGGTGACGATTCCATGTACGGTCCAGACTACTTTATGCGCAAAGATGTCGTTTTAGTTACCATCAATTATAGACTGGGATGCTTAGGTAATTTATGAATCAATTTTTCTGTACATATGTACAGTTTTGAATGACGTATTTTTATGAAAAAATTTAATGAATATTTTTACTTAAAATAAAAAGGTGAACATATATTGTACACTCGTACTTTTTTGTAAGATTAGTTTAAGAGTTATGCTATTCATTGGAATTCATTGTGTATGATGACTTTACCTAATGAGCATGTCAACTACGATATATTTACAGGTTTTTTGAATTTCAATGAAGAAGGGGCGACGGGTAATCAGGGTTTAAAGGATCAAGTCATGGCTTTGCAATGGGTTCGCGATAATATTGCTACTTTTTGTGGTGACTCAAAAAATGTAACTATTTTTGGTCAAGGTGCCGGTGCCGCATCAGTTCATTACCTCACTCTTTCTCCATTAGCTATAGGTATTTACGATATTAAAAGATCTGATTTTTTAAATACTAAATGTATATTATTTTTTTACTGTAGGTTTATACCATAAAGTTATTGCTCAAAGCGGAGTTGCAATCAATCCGTGGGCATTCCAAACGAATCCTGAAGAATATGCATATCGGCTGTGTGAAAGTTTAGGACACAAAGGTAAAGATCCGAAAACAGCTGTTGAATTTTTGAAAAAAGTTGATGTCCAAAAATTAATTGACGCTCAAGAGCAGTTGTCAACAGATGAGGTAGTTGTTACTATTCCTTGTGTCACCACAAAACCTGATAAAATACTAATATTTAATTTTTAATTTTTACTTAGGAAAAGACCCAGTATGCCTTCAGTTTTGGCCCATCTCTCGATAGAAAATCTAAAAAACCATTTATGCCTGCGCATCCTGAAGATGTATTTACCAAGGGTATTGAAGTACCATGCATCATTGGTTATAATGATGCAGAAGGAATCTTGTTTCTGCCAAGTAATTGCTAATTGATAATAACTGTATTGGTCAATCTGTAGTATAACAATTTTTTTTTTCGTATTCATACTTATACTACACAATAACATTATCTCGATTTTTACAGTAATAACTAAAATAGTCAGTAGATTTAATAAAGAATTCAATAAGCTTCTACACCCGAAGGTTTTAGACACAATACAAAATTTATATAAGTTAACCCCCCAAGATTTGAAGGAATTTTACATGGAAAATGAAGAAATAACTACAGAGAATATCAATAAATTAGTTGAATTTCTCGGAGACCTATACTTCGTTGAGGGGATCCATCGAGTTTTAGAGGTGCAAGTGGAAGAACGTTCTGCACCAACGTATGTTTATTTGTTCACCCACGATAAAGATCCGTCATTCTTTAAACTGATGTCTAAAACTAGTATGAGGGGTAAGGGAATTTATTCAAATTTTTTAATAAAAATATGCAATTCAAACTTGATGTTGATTATAATATTTTGTGCTTAAATGAATGTATTATATTGTTAAATTTCAGGTGCAAGCCATATAGATGAAATATGTTATTTATTTGCAATGCATTCTTTTATCACTATGAAGCAACAGTATAGCACTCCTAGCAAAACTTTTTATCAATGGACTAAGTGGTTTGCTAAAGCGTTTCCGATGATGTGTCTATTTAAGGTAAAGAATCAAAATCACTTTATTATTAAGCTCTGATTGAAAAAATTGGAATTACATGGTAGGTTTTGTTCATAACTCAAAGAGAGTTTGCATTCATTTTCGTTGGAAGATATATTTTTAAATCATTAAAGTAAATAAAAAATCTTCGACTGAACTTGTCTTTTATTTCAGTGGGGAAGTTTTAAATTTCCTAAAAAGGGATCGGTCAGATACCGTATTTCTGAACAGATGATTGATATGTGGGTGAACTTTGCGACAATAGGGTATGTAACAATTTGTTATATATTATTAATACAGCTTGCTATAAACAAATAATCGAGAATTCATATGATTGATTTGTTACTGTATTAATATATTTCATTAAATGTTGTTGATTGATATTCTTTTTGCAGGAAACCAACGACTGGATCATCCGAATTAATCTCAATTGATTGGCCTGCCATCGATGATCGTTATTGTATAAAATATTTGAATATTTGCGATAATCTACATATAAATGAGGTGCCTCATATAGGAGAAAAGTTCAGATTTCTAAAAGATTGTAAATATTAATTACAAGGAAATATATTTTAGGACAACGATTAATATATAATTTTAATTCTTTTAAGTTGTTTTTTTTCAGACTATGTTAATTAATAATTTTTTTCACATATTTAGTTACCGTCAGATTTGTTGTCCAGATAATACCTTGTCTACTCTAGACGATTGTTAGTCTTACTAACGTTGTGTAACGCACTTTGCATGCCCTTCTTTTTTGTTATTGTGGCATTTATTGTAACAATTAAGCTTTTGTTTACATGCCAATTTTAAGATTCTATTACTGTAGACGCATAAATAAATGATACAATTGAATAAATAAAAATTATATCAGCATCTCACCGACACTATTTAACAAAAATCACTCATTCCAAAATACATTACAAAGTATTCCAAAAGTTTCAGTGGACCTATGATGAACTTAGTTAATATTAAACTTAATATTAAATTTAGTTAATATTTTTAGGTGGCTTCAGTATTAGACTATTATTAGTGATTCATTTGAAAATTGTCTTTTTTAATACATAACACTTTTGTTGATGCTAAAAATTTAACAAGTTCAACATTCTGATTAATTTCTGTTGCCCGAATATCTTTTACAATACAATGTACAGAAATATGATTTTTCATGCATTCTATTTAACTTTTTTTCTCTTTTCCAATAACAGTCACGAGATATAACACGAATAATAATAACAGAACATTCATTTCAATTTTACAGATAGAAGTTTGATCATTGATTTATAGATCATTGGTATTTCTCTTCGCGCTATGATGAAAGTCTATTTTATAATTATGTCGGCACAACGCAGTAACAAACTTACGAGATAAAATAGCTGCATCTCTTGGTAGTTGAGCGTGATCTATCTAACCGGTAGCACGAGTGACCTAACAGTAGAGACGCAAGTTGGCAAAGAATGCTATTCATTCAGGCTCATTCGTTGTATCGAACCGCCTATTGGATTGCTACGCTTCAAAGTGAGTTGTTTGGATAACAGATTTTCTAACGAAAACTTTTGCACTTCTACTCGTTGATTTTACTGACAAAAAAATTATTTATCACGCCTTTGAGTAATTGATAATGTTTATCAATTACTCATATTCAATGTCGATGGGCTCTTAATTTTATCAAGATATCAAAGAAATAGGAATATTTTTATACTTACTTCAAATATAGCACGATTGAATTATACATTATTTTGTAACTAGCTTTGATTGAAATTGTGTCTAGAAAGAATTTCACATGCTCAAATTTATGAAAAACTTCGATTATCTAAACACTTAAAAGTCTACACAAGATATATTATTCTTAAACAGCTATAGCCGGTAATAGTTTGGATCCATCGTGATGGTGTTATTAATGAAACTAGCTATGAAAAAGTTGACATTTCTTCAAGCTTAAGGATATCATTTTAAGAACGATCAATCATCGGGTTGGTGTTCGACGTAAATAAAATGAATTATCTCGTTATCATTAAAGAAGCTATATATGCGACAAGTTTGAGCTGTTACAATTGCTTCTTTGCTTTGTTTTAATGACACTAGTAATTCAAAATTAAAAACTCATGAATTTGTAACATGACGAGAGGCATTCTTGAAAGCTAAATAAATTCAACACATTTTTAACGTAAACAAGATGACATCAATGTGATTTTTCCTTTGTTTTTTAGAGCTATCGGTAAGCCTCCAAGAACTTGACAACGATTTTTCAATCAAATTTTGCATGCTAGTATGAAAAATACGATGCAAAAATATTACGAAATAATAGATTAAGATTTACAAGTATCTATTTTAATCTTTCTCTCTTCACATACCATCCAGGTAAATCTGTTCTCCGTGAAAAGGTTGCAGATAATTTAAGCTATGAGACTCTTTACAAGTCAATATTACATCAACATTCAATTAATAATTGTAATTTGAATTTTATCACGAATGGAGCGCCAATTTTGAGCGAATGACTGATTTGCTGATCATTGCAATGGAACTGACATGTTTTATTTTATGAAACTTAACTGAGAAATTCGTATCAATATCTGAGACGATTTCTCTTTAAATCCGGGAGGTTATCTTTACAGTCCCGATGTTACCACCGCGTCGCGAACTGAGAGCACCAATAGTTATAAAGTTTGAATTCAATTTTTGAAGGTTCTTCTAATACCATCAATATTTGGTTTGGCCAAGAAATCGAAGTATTTTTATGTAATATCTCTCAAAAGACGAATAAAAAATAGTTGTTAATGCACAATTATTTTACTTACATATTGCGCAATCAATATCTGCCATCATAGCAAGCGATCTTATTTTAATCAGTTGTTTTATAACTTCTTGATGTCTCTAAACAGCATAAAAAGTAATATAACATATTGTGTACTTGCTGAATAAAGCATACTATTCTTTTACAGTCCGATGAAAAAAAGTTAAAGTCGATTACGATTCAAACATACAACGTATAATTATAAGGAAGAAATACAAAAAAAATCGTAATACATGCTGCGTCATGGTTTTACGTGAAACGTCGACGAAAATAAGGAATGAGCGTGCTGGTGGAGGGGAGCTGTGATGGGAAGCGTAAAATGTGAAGGTATAGCAAAGAATGGAGCGGGGCATTACAAGTGCCTCTCTCACGCATTGGTCGTTCTATTTAAACGCTCGACCTACTTTACACCAGTCTGACCGAATCGAATTATCAGACTTTTCTTTGTTAAAAAAACCAGTTAGCAAAGTTATTTAAACTACGTTCGATATTAGAGCATTATTTGTGCGGGAATTTTCAGATGTCTCTGCTGGCCATTTTTCAGTTTATCTGACATTACCGCAAGTCCAAGCGGACGTCTGTCGGCGATGACAGTCGACCAACGTACGGGCAAGCGGCAACGTCATGAGCGACGACCAGCTGATCGTTGAGACTAAAGCCGGTAAAGTGCGAGGCGCGAAGCAGCGCAACTTCGAAGGCAATGAGTTTTATGCGTTTAGAGGCATTCCATATGCCAAACCACCTGTGAAAGAACTTCGATTTCAGGTGAGTATTTTTTGAGTTTTTATGTACTTCCCTACTAGAATCGATTTTTTAATCGAACGTCCGCATTGCTAATAGACTATTCACGAATGTTGCTCAACAGCTCATCCAAGTTGAATTGTCACTTTTATTAATATCAGGCAAATTCATCGTTTGACCTACGTAATTATGACAGTCAATGTCGTGCAGAGTTACCGAAGCGAATTCATTATCTAGTATATATCATTTATCTAATATAAATCACTAGGCTGTGAGAGTTTCTTTCTTTTCGTAAAGGAAAAACAACGCTTAATACCCATATTTCATTCAAACCAGTTTCTGTTTAATCTTAGGAAATTTCCATTCGTATTGCAATCATTCTAAATGCATAATCTGGCGATTCTCACGCGTGTGTCAGTTATGCTCAAGCTGCTCGTTTATAGCGGTGGATTATTATGTCGACAAAAAATACCTTATTGCTGTCACATTACATACGTTTCATATTGTATAATCGGTTCGTTTTTGCATGTGAGCTGTCCTTGATAGTTACATCCGAGCATACTAATGATTTTTACAAGAAAAAAAAATATTAATAGGATCCAGAACCCGTAGAACCATGGCCAGGTATCAGGGAAGCAATGAGTCATGGTCCAAATTGTGCCCAAGTAGATATCATAACATCCGATATTATAGGCAGCGACGACTGTCTCTACTTAAATATCTACGCAAAGAATTTGAAATCGGATGGAAGACGGCCAGTGATGTTTTGGATCCACGGAGGAGGTTTCACGATTGGCTATGGCGACGATTCCATGTACGGTCCAGACTACTTTATGCGCAAAGATGTCGTTTTAATTACCATCAATTATAGACTAGGATGTTTAGGTAATTTATGAATCAATTTTTATGTACATACGTACGGTTTTAATGTCATATGTTTGTGAAAAAAATTCAATGAATGTTTTTACTAAAAAAAGCGACTATATATTGAGCACTCATACTTTTTGATAAGATCAGCTTAGGAGTTACGCTTATCAGCATTTTGTCACGGTATTCATTGTCTACAATGACTTTACCTAATGAGAATATCAACTATGTTATGTTTACAGGTTTTTTGAATTTGAATGATGAAGTGGCGACGGGTAATCAGGGTTTGAAGGATCAAGTAATGGCTCTGCAATGGGTTCGCGATAATATTGCTAATTTTGGTGGTGACCCAAACAATGTAACGATTTTCGGCGAAAGTGCCGGTGCTGCATCAGTTCACTATCTCACACTTTCTCCATTAGCTAAAGGTGATAATTTCAATATCAGCATTAACAATTCCAATTCTTTTTCTACGTGTATTTAGCTTTTCCACTGCAGGTCTATTCCACAAAGCTATTGCTCAAAGCGGAGTTGCACTCAATCCGTGGGCATTTAAAACTGATCCTGAAGAATGTGCATATCGATTGTGCGAGCTTCTAGGACATACAGAGAAAGATCCGAAATCAGCTATTGAATTTTTAAAAGAAGTCGATATTCAGAAATTAATCGGAGCTCAAGGAAAGATATTAAAGAAAGAAGTAATCACTTTTATTTTTTACGTGTCGCAGTGGAAGCTATTAGAATAATGATATTTCATTTTTATTGTTAACTAGGAAAGATTTCAGTTTGTTGTTGGTTTTGGTCCAACAATCGATATAAAATCTAAACAACCTTTCATGCCTGCACATCCTGAAGAAATATTTACCAAAGGTATCGAAGTGCCGCTTATCATTGGCTATAACAATAGAGAGGGAATAATTTTTTTGAGAGGTAATTGATAACTGACAATTACTATATTGGTCAATGTTTTGATCTTCAGCCCGTTAATTTTCTTCTTTATTTATATATATTGCACAATAACGTTATATCAATATTTGCAGTATTGAATAAAGTAGTCAATAGATTTGAAGCAGAATTTGATACGCTTCTGCATCCTAAATGTGTGGACACGATACGAAATTTATATAATCTAACACTCGAAAAGTTAAAGCAAATTTATTTTGAAAATGATGAAATCACTGTGGAAAATATCGACAAATTAGTAGATCTTTTCGGAGACTTACACTTTGTTGAAGGAATACATCGAGTTCTACAGACGCAAATTGAAAAGAATTCTACGCCAACGTATTTTTATCTGTTCAATTATGACAAAGATCCATCGTTATTAAAAATGATATCAAGAACTAATATAAGCGGTAAGATAATTTTTAATACAGTAACAATAAAATTTAATACAAAAATATACAAATACCATCTTGATTGTTAGCTATAATATTTTTTGCTTTAATATTAATGTGTAATATCGCTAAATATTAGGTGCAAGTCATACAGATGAAATATTTTATTTATTTGCAATGCAATCTTTTACTACCATGAGACAACAATATGGCATTCCTAGGAAAAGTTGGTATCAATTAGCTAAGTGGTTTATCAGAGCGCTTCCACTTCTTTATCTAGTCAAGGTAAACAACTAAAACTATTTTATTATTTAGCATTTATTTATTAATTTGTAAATACATTGTTGGTTGGTTTGATAACTCAAGGAAATTTTGTATCTATCTAGGTTAAGAATAATTTTTTTAAATAATTAGAGCAAAAAAAGAAAATCTTAATTAAACTAGTCTTTAATTATTCCAGTGGAACAGTTTTAGATTTCCTAAAAAGGGAACAGTTAGATATCGTATTTCCGAACAAATGATTGACATGTGGGTAAATTTTGCAATAACAGGGTATGTAAAGGTCTATTCTAACAATCAAAATTAACCATTTGTCACTTTATTAATACGATTCATAAAATTTTGCTGATTGATATTTTTTTTGCAGGAAGCCAACCAATGGACCATCTGAATTGATCCCGGTTGATTGGCCTCCCGTCGACGACGGCAAAAATCTTCGATATTTGAATATTTGCGAGAATCTGCATATAGATGTTGTGCCGCATATAGAAGAAAAATACAACTTACAAAAAGATTATAAAAGCTAATCTTGGAAAAAATATACTTTAGGGCAATAATTTTTATAATTTTATGCTAATGAAAACGAAAACAAATTTAATTACATTGTTTTTGGCCTGCGTTTGGATTATGTTGTTTTAGACTGTGGTGTTATTAAGTTTTTGTTCGATGTTATGTTATTTTATAAATCCCATCATTGTACGATCTTTTTATCAAGTTATTTATTAAAAATTAGGTAAATATATCATTTTCTTTAACCGCTAATATTAGATGCAGCTCTATATCTCGGAGTCATGAAGCGTCAAAACTATACTTTATGTCGGATATTTATAGGGAGTTCATTTGACAAACAAAGAGATAATTTCAAGTTAATTATTTAAATTTGTTTCACTTTTTATTGGTGCAGATGAAGTTATTCAAAAAAATAGTGGAGTTTTCGAGAGCCGCATCAGATAACCTAATCACAATTTCAAATTGGGAACGTAAGCATCGAACTAGAAGTACCTTTTGATAATTAAGTGTATTCTATCTAAGTGACGGTATATATGACCTAATAGTAAATACGCAAGCTGGTAAAGTGTGCACTAAAAAGATGAATGTATTCGACAGCACTGAATACTATTCATTTAAGAACATTCTCTATGCCAAACTATCTGTGGATAGCTGCGCTTTAAAGTCAATTGTTTCGATAAAATATTTTTTTCACAAAACTTTGTTATTTTAATTGCATATGTTACTGACAAAAAAAACTATAATCTTATCTATGTGTTGATAAACATTATCATTTTCTCGTACTCAATGCCAATGTACACTTTACTTTATCAAGATATGAATATTTTTCACTTTCTATAGAGGTGACAAAATAGAATATTACGTTATTTGTTTTTTGATCGTAATACCAACAACAAAATTATCAGAATTGTCAGTTGGACGCCAGCTACTGATCAAATAAATTTACGATATTTGAGCATCTATGCGAAGATTTACGTATGTAAAATACAGTTGATATTAGATAATATTACATAGCTCAAAATTATCCTAAGAACCAAACCTTAAGAACTAAAAATTAATACCTATCGTTTTTTTGCTTTTATACTTTATGCCTCTTTGTTATTCAGTGTAACGTAAAATTACTGAAATCGTTGAATAATTAAACAGTATATAGTAAGAAAGAACTTGGAATTTAGCCAAGTCATCCAAACTAGAAAAAAAGTCGTTTTTTCGTCAAATCGCAGTAGAAAGTTGCTTGACCAGCTATCTTCAATGAGAAGCGAAGATCTATCTGACAGTCGAGGGAAATTTGGCTGACCGTTAGCATGAGTAAGTCGACAGTAGAGACATAAGCCGGTTTAGTGCGTTGTAAAAAAGTTAATAGTTTCGGCGGCACAGAATTCATTCAAGGGCATTCCATATGCCAAGCCATAATGAGTCGGTAATTTTTAAGTAAAGTTAACGTTTGCATCAGCGGAGTCGCTATGTTACGCCAGACGTGTTTTAGGGCCCCTGAACGAATCAACGATTATTTACTACAGTCACGAGAAAAGTCATCCATCATCTTTGCATTTGTGCTTACGAACAATATTACTCATTACTATTGAATGTCGTTTCGTAAGTAATGTCGTTTCTCGCGATCTCCGTCTGCATTTGGCTATCGGCGATGACAGTGATGCAAGAACATTTTCTTATTATGTATCTTCTTTTTGGCCAGCTGAGGCGCAGCCTGGACACTCAATGAACGGGCACTTTCCTTACAAAGTAATAAATTAACATATCCAATTTGCAATAAGACGTTTGGAATTTCGAGTTGCATACGAAGGAGATCGTTGCGGATTATAAATACTACGAGAAGCAATGGCTTGTCTCTGTATTACGTCAAATCTTCGTACCCTCGTGATCATACCCAATAAAGGGTTGATGTCACAATGTATGGAAAGGTTTCCTTTCATTGCAATTGTTATATAAAAGCTGCTAAGTTTTCCTTCTTGATTTTTAATTTTAAAGTAAAACTAATAATGCGTGATCGATAACCGGCCAAAATCGGATATGTCAGAACAATTTCTCGCAAAAACATCTTACTTTTACAATTATACCACAGAATCTTTAAAAGATAATATTAAACATGTATAATATTACATAAAAAGATATATTAGAAATGATTACCAAGTTGTACGAGTGCGCCGCACAGTGATTCATAATAATCAGCGCTTACTCGAATCCCTGAAGTACTCGTCAATAAAAAGTAGAGATAGTGACATGTAAGATATCTCTCGTCAGTATAGTAACGTCTATCCAACCAACAACATGAGTGAAGTGATTGCAGAGACACAAACCGGCAAAGTGTGCGGTAAAAAAGATATTGGATTTAATGGCATTGAATTTTGCTCGTTCAAGGGCATTCCGTATGCCAAACCACCCGTTGGCGAACTGCGTTTTAAAGTGAGTTGTTTGGATTGCATGTAAACTTAAACATACATTATCTATTACAAACTTGTATTTCTAACAAGATTTGAAATGCACGGTGTTTACATGAGTCTATTTTAGAATCTCAAGGTATATACTTAGATTGCAAAAAGACAAGAGCTCCTTTTAATTCTAATCGATGTGACTGTTAATAATTTTGTTTAATCCATTGCTAGCAATTTCCCGTGACTAAATAATTACATCGCTCTTATATAAGAAATGATCATGCGAAACTACTATTTTTTCTCTCCAAGATTCTATTTCCATTTATTTGTGTTTCTATGATTCTCTTCTTAGGATCCTATTGATGTTATTTTTTGTTCGTTTATAAATCGAAGATATAATTTAATAACTTTCAAAATATGCTTTCACATTTCTCTGTACATGTACAGAATAGTCTTAAAACAACAGTTACTATATCAACAAACTAAGAAATCATAAGGATTGTTAACTGGTCAACCAAAGAATCATTAAGCTTCTCATAAAGATTACATTTTTTTCAGGATCCCGAGCCAGCGGCTTCGTGGACAAATGTTCGCGTTGCAACTAACTTTGGTCCAAATTGTGCTCAAAGAGATTTTTTCACAAAGCAAATTGTGGGAAGCGATGATTGCTTATACTTGAATGTCTATGTGAGATGTATTACATCAAAACAACGATGGCCAGTTATGGTTTGGATTCACGGTGGTGGTTTTGTATGTGGTTCTGGTGATGAATCGTTTTTTGGGCCAGATTATTTTATGTCGAAAGATGTTGTTTTGGTCACAATCAATTACCGGGTTGGTGTTTTAGGTAAATTTATCACATTTAATAGAAAATCAAAGTTCTTTGATTACATGTTCACATAACTGTCTCGTCTTTCATTCATACTCAGGCTTCTTGAATTTGGACGATGAGGTGGCACCTGGTAATCAAGGTTTGAAGGACCAAGTGATGGCTTTGACGTGGGTACGCAATAATATTGAAAACTTTGGTGGAGATCCCTATAACGTAACGATTTTCGGTGAAAGTGCTGGTGGCGCATCTGTTCATTATCTGACTATCTCGTCATTAGCAAAAGGTATGTATTATTTATGGTTTGATAGGTAGTGCAACCATAAATTTTTGTATTAATTGATAAAATCGCGACGATGTTTTTCATTGGATATTCAGGTTTATTCCATAAAGCTATTTCACAAAGTGGCGTTGCTCTCAATCCATGGGCATACCACTCGAACGTAGAATTGAAAGAAAAAGCGCACAGAATATGTCAAGAATTAGGTCATACCGGAAAAGATGCTAAATCTATTGTTGAATTTCTTAGAATGACTGACATTAAAACATTGATCGAAGCTCAGGAAAAAATTGTATCTAAAGAAGTAAGTAGATAGCAGTTATTTTTCTTTCCTGCATGATATAAGACACGGACGATAATTATGAAACATTATCATTACAGGAAAAAATTCAATTTATATTCTCTTTTGGTCCTACTACAGATTCCAAATCAAAAAATCCTTTTATGCCTATTCATCCCGAAGAAGCTACCTCTAAAGGAACTAAAGTACCTATGATTATTGGCTACAATAGCCGAGAGGGTATGATTTTCTTATCGGGTAAATAAATTCAGTGCTATGATATTTCAAATAAAGAAGAACTACATCCAAATTATTCACCTTATATTTTTCAGATCTACTGTTGGAAAAAAATAACCTCGCAGAGTACATAAATGATTCTGGCAAAGCACTACATTCTAACACAAAAGATACGATGAAGAAATTGTATAATTTGACTGTAGAAAATTTAATGCATATCTATTTTAGAGACGAGACAATAACAAATAAAAATCGTGACAAATTGGCTGATTTTATGGGAGATGTGCAATTCGTGGAAGGCATTCAAAGAGTTATCAAGACACAAATTGAAAACAGTGACTCGCTCACATATTTTTACCAATTTACTTATGACAAAGAAATATCTGTATTCAAGTTAATCAGTAACATTAATTTGACGGGTAAGAATGTTTCTTTGCGTGTCTAATACTTTGTATTTCCGAATCATCTGAAAAAAATCAAACTTATGTTTTGTGATTATAAAACGAACAGTAAATGATAAAAATATCTCAATTTTTAGGTGCTTCTCACGGGGATGATATAGAATATTTATTTAAAACGCACTTTTTCAAGGATAAAATAGAATCCCCGAAAAAAAGTTCCGTCAAGCATAGGATTAGCGAACAGATGATTGAGCTGTGGGTTAATTTTGCCACCACTGGGTACGTACCAATTAACCGTTAAACACTTAATTGATTGCTGATGACTAAATACAATAATTTTGTAGGATACCAACACCAAAATTATCTCGCATATTACCATTTACATGGGAGCCAGTTAATAAAGAAATAGGCCTTCGCTATTTGAATATCTGCGATAATGTACGTATGGAGGTTGCGATTGATATAGGCCAACATTACGCCGCGCGAAAATATCCCAAGAGTATTGCTTGAGAATGCTTATCATCTTTTTATTATTTTATTTGAGGCTCATTGATGTCTCGCAAAAAAAAACTTTCACAAAATTCAGAATATTACCACGTGAAAATAAAATCATGTGATATATGAGGTAATTGTTTACAAGATTACCTAATAAAATATTTCGAATCCACAATGAACTTTGTAATAGCATTACTCACGTACCTAAACAATAAACACACATACAACATTCTCGGAATAGAGACTGAATTTACATGTCTATAAATACTATTACTGTCAGTGTGTAAACACTCATGTATGCAAAAAGAAACTGTTGAATCTAATTAATCATATGACCTGAATCAAAAAAATAACGCAGCAGTGACACGGAGAAAAACAAAAAAAGAAACGCAGCTCATGGCGCAACGGTCGATTCATAAAAACAAGCACGGTAGTGGCGCAAGTCATCGGCGCGTTTAAAAACTCGAAAGATTGCAACTGTCAGTACGTCAAAATCGTTCTGTTTGAACGGTCGATGCAAGAAACGATATAACGCGACATTATAGAAGTAGAATCTTTGCGTGTTCACACGAGTATAATGGACGAGCTAGTTGTGGAGACACGAGCTGGAAAAGTGCAAGGTGCTAAGCAAATCAGCTCTCGAGGTAATGAGTTCTATTCGTTCAAGGGCATTCCTTATGCCAAACCACCCACTGGCAAGTTGAGATTTCAAGTAAGTTATTACTATTGTATGCATATTATAATTAATACTTACGAATTTTCCAATCAAATAATATTAACATACACAACATTATATGATGCAATTTTCATGGCTTTGAAGTTCTTTTCTCAGAGTAGAATATGTTGGTATGAATAAGAAATCTTTTTTTTGAAGCATTAAATTAAATCAATTATTACGAAACTAATGTTATCATTGTCGTGTACTAGAAGAAACTTTTTCTTTCTTGGATATTTGTTCATCTAAATATTACAAAAATTACCAGATCATAAACATAGATTTTATAACTTTTTTAAGGATCCAAAACCTATGGAACCATGGACGGGTGTTCGAGAAACAACGAGTCACGGACAAAACTGTGCTCAATTGGACTTTCTCACTAACGAAATAATAGGAGGTGATGACTGCCTATATTTAAATGTATACGCGAAATCTATCGATGCAAACGCAAAATGGCCTGTGATGGTTTGGATTCATGGAGCTGCTTTCGTTGCCGGTTCCGGCGATGATTCATACTATGGACCAGACTACTTTATGTGCAAAGATGTGGTTTTGGTGACGATCAATTACAGGTTTGGTATTCTTGGTAACTATCATTGATATTGTATTTTAGTAAACACGAATTAAATGAACTATCAAAAATAATTTCATTCGCGTGCTTTATCTTAAAATGTCGCATTGCAGGCTTTTTAAATTTACAAGACGAAGTGGCTACAGGTAATCAGGGTTTAAAAGATCAGGTCATGGCTCTACGATGGGTCCGCGATAACATATCCAATTTTGGCGGTAACCTTGAAAATGTGACAATTTTCGGCAGCAGCGTGGGTGCCGCATCGGTGCATTTTTTAGCTTTGTCCCCAATGGCAAAAGGTATTGTTCATATTGGAAGTGGTTTATATGTCGACGAAAATAATCTAATTGCGTTAATTGTGCAATGAGACTTTCGTCATTGATTGATAATTTCTAATAACTTAACGAAGGTGTTATTAACAGGCTTATTCCACAAAGTAATTTCTCAGAGTGGCAGCGCGTTAAATCCATGGGTATTTTTATCAGATCCCAAAGAAAAAGTTTACCAACTTTGTGAACACTTGGGATTCACGGACAAACAGCCTAAATCCATCGTTCAGTTTCTCAGATCGATCGATACGAATGAATTAATAGAAGCACAAGAAAATTTATCATTAAAAAAGGTAAGAGCACAGACCGTAATTAACCTTATTTGAAAATTAAAAATCAAATAAACATATTAAACTATAATAGGAAGGTATCTGGTTATCGTTTCCATTCGGTCCGAGTTTGGATTCCCATTCAGACGAGCCTTTTATGCCTGTTCATCCGGAAATAGCAGCCGATGAGGGTATACAGGTACCTTTGATCATTGGCCACAATAGTCGTGAAGGAATAATTCATTTGAAAGGTAAAAATATACGTGAAATAGACGAGAGCAATGGAATTTGCAGTGATATTACAGCAACGCGCCGTTGCGTCAGCTAGTTGTCAATCACATGATAGAAAGTGTAAGCGCTAATGTGGTGGGAACGATTCTTCACATTCCACGATGATTTACATAGATTTCCATCATGCGCGTGCATATTTACTCTTTTTTTTTGTAAAACGTGCAATTAATAGGAAACTGATTTCGAAAGCACACCCACTCATATATTTATTTATCTATTTATTTATTTTAACATTGGTTATTATTTCACTTTTAATTCGAGACACCCATCTCGTGTTACAAATGTTTAATTACTTTTGTACAATTCAGACAATTAGTTTATAAATTTTCAGTGAAGTGAACATTATACAAAGAAGTAATTTCTACCTTGCAGATATAGCAAAGCTTCTCGACAAATTCAACAACGAAACCGACAAAGTGTTGCATCCTAACGCAGTGGAAGTTATTAAAAAATTGAACAATTTGACGCCTGAAAATTTGAAACGCATCTACTTCAACGATGAAAAAATAACGGCCGAAAATTTGGAAAAGATGGTAGACTTGATTGGAGATTTGTACTTTGTCGAAGGAATCCACAGAATTTTGAAAAAGCAAGTTGAATCGAGTTGCGCACCGACATATTTCTATCAACTAACCTATGACAGAGGACCGTCTATCATGAAAAGATTATTAAACACGACGATGAGCGGTATGAACACGCGATTTTTAGCGAATAAACTTGGTTGCTATTTCATTCGCATGCTTTCGTATTGTTACAGGCGTATGTCATACAGAAGAGTTAAAGTATTTGTTCAGAGCTCACTTTTTGGACGACAAAATAACATTCCCGGGAATAGGAACAGATGAGTATAGAATAACCGAGCAGTTAATTGAGATGTGGGTTACTTTTGCGACTGTGGGGTGAGTGAATCATTCGCGTGTACGCGAGAATAAAAATAATAATATTGATTTGAGCTAATTCAATAGCAAACCAACGGCAGATGTATCGGCATTAACGCCGTGTCATTGGCTGCCTGTCAACGACAAAACCGTTCTAAGATTCCTAAACATCGGCCAAAATTTACGCATGGAGGTTGTTTTCAGTTTGGAGAAACTTTATGCCGCACGCAAACATCCCAAAAGCAAGTAGTGCATGGCATTATAGCCGTTGTACTTTGAAAAATTTTCCACTCTATTGGAATAATGCATTCATTTGTAATCTTCGTAGCAGTTACAGTAACTCGACTGTATTATTACACGTAGAATTGAAATAAAGAATTTTTCAATTGAACAATCGATAAATCCAAGCATAATTCTCTGATCTCATAAATTAAAAAAATCAAATCACACCATGATATCCTCGAAATGATAGAAACATTGCAAATTCCATTGCAAAATAAATTTGACACAATGTTGTCCCAAGCAATCATCGCTACACGATTGCGAAGAACAGTTAAATAGCTTGGAACAAAGTCGCAGGTGGGGGGAAGAATATACTTGATAAGTATCACTACCGCGCATAGGCCGTACAGTGAGCAGTGACTGTCTTGGTCGGATGCGAACGCTGGTTGCAATCGTCCAGGGTCTAGGTCAGCGTCAACATGGATTTCGTGGTGAACACGCGTGTCGGCAAGGTGCGCGGTATCAAACTAAAGAATCTCGTCGGTGATGACTTTTTCGCTTTCAAAGGTATCCCTTATGCCAAACCACCGGTTGGGGACTTGCGATTTCAAGTGAGTTTTCGTACACTTTTTATCTTTAGCTTTATGTCAGTTGACAGTTTGACGGTTAAAACGTCAGTGATTTATTCGAAATCGTTGGATTTCAGTTAAGCTTTCTTCCAGCTGACGAATTAGCTTAGTAATCATGGTCATCCCGTTTCAATGATTAATTTATTATTGTTGTGCTGCTCAATGAATCGCGCATCTGACGGTTTAAATTCGCGCGTGCGCTCTCAGCTCTATAGTAATTGTCTAAACTTCAAAGCTGAAACGATTATCTTATTGTATGACTGTCTTGAAAATTATATAGCGCTGTTTACAAAGCGCTAGCACGCGCGCACACGCACACACACGTATATATGTATAAAACTTTGCGTAAAATCTTATTTCAAATGAAATATGACTTTGAAAATTTGCTTTTGAGAATTATCCCGCAGAATATAAAAACGCACGCTATATTTCTAGCAGATTAAGTTTTTATGGCTTCGTTCAAAAACAGCTTGTTGGTAATTTAGGATCCCGAGCCCGTGGAGTCATGGACAGGTATTCGAAACGCGGTGAGCCATGAATCGAATTGCGCTCAACATGATATTCTCTCCGGTCGAATCGTTGGTAGTGATGACTGTTTATATCTGAATATTTACACGAAGCACACAGAAATTGGATTAAAAAAGCTACCTGTCATGGTTTGGATCCACGGCGGAGGCTTTAACTACGGTCACAGTGACGATACACTCTATGGATTTGATTACTTCATGCGTAAAAATGTTATTACAATCTCAATTAATTACCGAGTTGGCATTCTAGGTAATTATAAGTATATTAATCATTTCGCTAACATTTGTAAAACGCTCTGGACTTTTGCAGGATTCCTGAATCTGAACCACGAAGTAGCAGCTGGCAATCAGGGTCTTAAAGATCAAGTAATGGCTTTGCAATGGATACGCGACAACATCGCCAGTTTTGGTGGCGATCCCGATAACGTCACGATTTTCGGCCAGAGTTCTGGCGCTGCTGCTGTGCATTACCTTACTATTTCTTCACTGGCAACAGGTGAGTCATTTGAAGCGAGCATTAGGTGAACACAATTGAATAATTTTTGCCCAATTAAATTATAAAACATAGTTCTTGACGGTCAATTGTTAAGCGACTTTTTATTTAAAATAATAATTTATTTTCTTTATTATGTGTTTCTAGGATTATTTCACAAAGCTATTGCTCAAAGTGGAGTGGCATTGAATCCATGGATTTTTCATACAAAGCCTGAAGTAAGAGCACATCAATTATGCCAACAACTAGGTCATACAGATCGAGATCCACTATCCATTGTTCAATTTTTAAGAAAAATCGGTATCGAACGATTGATTGAAGTCCAAGAAAACCTACTCACATACGATGTACGTCAATATTTGTCAAATCTTTAATCTAGCAAATGCAATCACTGCTTGGCACAATTCTTCAAGTTTCCAATATTTCGTAGGAAAAAATTCAGTTCGCGTTCCCTTTTGGACCGAGCATCGACTTAAAATCAAAAAGGCCTTTCTTGCCTGTGCACCCAGAAGTGGCGGCTGCTAAAGGAATTCAAGTACCTATGATCATTGGTCATACAAGTCGAGAAACCACATTTTTATTAAAAAGTATGGTCCATATATCTTCAAGAATCGTTTTTTATGTAATTCGTTACCGAAACTATAGGTGTTCTTTCATTTCAATTTTTGTAGCAATAGGAGAAGATCACGTCAGATTCAATGATGAATTCGACAAACTGTTGCATCCAAATTCAAAGAGAATTTTACGATGGTACGACTTAAGCTCAGAACATTTAAAACACAATTATCTGAAGAACGATGTTATTACAGAAGAGAATGTCGATAAATTGATTGATTTATTAGGAGACTTGTACTTTGTCGAGGGTATACATAGAGTCATCAAAATTCAGGTTGAGAAAAACCTTGCGCCAATTTATTACTACCAATTCAGCTACGACAGTGGACCTTCATTCAGGAGACTGTTATACAACAATTTCATGAAAGGTAAAGAAAACTTATTTCCAGCCAATTATAAACACGAGGACAAGCCAAATAGCGTGAATATGCTTAGCTCGTTTAAGGTGTACCTAAGTTAAATCGACATTCTTTATTTTACAGGAGCATCACACGCGGATGATTTGCATTTTCTATTCTACACTCACTTTTTTGATGGCACGATGGATTTACCGCAAAAGGGTTTGGACAAGCATAAAATTACTGAGCGAATGATCGAGCTATGGGTAAATTTCGCGACAACAGGGTAAAATTTAACATTTTGATGCTTATTCTTCGTAGATGTATTTTTAACTATATATCAATCTGATAAATTCGTTCGTACATAGGATGCCAACTCCAGGTCTATCGAACGTAACTTCGTTTAATTGGGAACCCGTTAACAACAAGACGGTGTTTCGTTTTTTAAACATCTGTAAGGATATGCGTATGGATGTTGTACTCAATTTGGAGCACAGATATAATATCCGTAAAAACAAATAAAAAAAATGGTAAAAAGTAAAAACAAATTGTAAAAAGTCGGGGACGCGCAAAGGTCAGTCATTGCGTTATTGATGGCTCATTGTGCTTCGATCTATTGACTTCCATAAATTTTATATATTTATTCAGGTGAACTTTATTAACTGTAACAAGTTTTGTACGTTGATTGATAATTGTCGCATGTTCTACTATTTTATTCATCGTGTATGCTTTTTGGATGTATGTTGTATTCACTGTGATTCAGTTCATGAATATTATTTGAATAAATGAGAATTATATTTGTTTCGAATGCACGACTTATTTATGATAGTAGCAACGTTCTAAAGAGAAAGAAGCAAGAATAGCTATTTAATCACGCAGTTTCTTAAAGTAGTGCAGTATCGTGTATATTTGTATGGGCTTCTTGCTTTAATTCTAAAGAATGGGTTTACAAAAGTCTCGCACTTTTAAGAAGTAACGAATGTGAATCCAAAAAAATCCTTGATTTTCTTCGCACTATGAAGCTTTCTTCGTTTTTAATACGTTCATCATAGTCTTGAGCTATTTACTTTGCTTGCAAGCGAATTCTCATAGACAAGGTTCCAAAATTACCTCTTGTTTGCACCAAAACTCGATGATAAATTTAACGATCTCGCCTTGCTTGGACTAACAAGCAAAACTCTTGTCACTGATCTTTGGCTACAACTCTAACTTAGGGATCTTCTTTTATAAGATTGATAGGTATTACCAAATTTTATGCCATCAATTTTTATGTCATCCCTTGCAGATTTACGATACATACACTTGGAAGACGTTAATCGAAATTTTCGAAAGTATGTGCAACATCATATTCTAAAGGCACTCGAGATTTAAGGTATGATTTTGGGTAAATTAAGAAATTTGACAGGGAAAAGTATATCTAAACTTAATATTGATGAGATTATTGAAATTTATAACCATGTCCACGTGTGCAATGAGATTCATCATCGAGGATACAACTGTATACTGGCGCTACGTCTACATATCATTACAGTTTGAAATTCAGGATGAGGAAAGACGGATGAATAGATGGCAAATACGAGTTCTGTTGCTCATTATTTAAAATATAATGCGTACAGGGGAGAATTTAATGCACCGTGCGCAGATGGCGCTATACTCGATCAAGTTATTTACAAGGAAACTACCCTAGGTGTACCTCACTTATTTTCTTCATTTTTTGATATATTGTACATCGAAAAATATTTCACCCGTGTCTTTTTGTTTGTGCTAATTCGGCGATTTAAGGGGTGAAAACTACCTCTAAAGTTCACCCCCAAAATGGGTTTTTTCTACATTTCTCGGAAATTATTTCGAGTTTCTCAATGAAACCAAGTAAATATTATTTGTTATTAAAAAATAAGTATTTATGTATTATTTCCATCAATAAAGGTTGCATTTCCTTTTTTTATAAGTTTTGTGGATGAACTTTAGATGTGGTTTTCACCCCTTAAATCGCCGAATTAGCACAAATAAAAAGACACGGGTTAAATATTTTTCGATGTATTACAACATATCAAAAAATGAAGAAGTTTCCTTGTTAGAGCAGGCAGAACGACATTATTCTCTCTTCTAAGAGTTGAGTCGAACTGCCATAGTTGGGGAGGTTGAGAGTTTTTCTCAGCTTCGCTTCCTTCCTTTTCTGTCTCTAGGGGACACCTTTTTTTGTCTTTTAAAAGAGGAAAAATGAGAAACTCGCGTTACGAGTAATCAGCGAGCGCAAAGAGATAAGAATAAATTAAAAAGAGAAAGTTTGAAGCGTCAACGCGGTCACTAGACGTATCTCGCACCCAACATTTGCAGGGAATTAGAGGCGCGCCGAGTAATACGTATGGCCTGCACCCGAATGTTGTCTCACCGAAGGAAGGCGTTGTGGCTTCCTTCGACATAACGTGAAATACGCGTTGAAATTGTATGCGACGGCGCTAAAAAGTGTCGAAGCAGTGATAGGAATGTTAAGAGTGGACGCGTCTTGCGATGGTTTGAAAAAAGCGAAAAAGGGGATTTCCGCCTTGTCGACCGCACGATGAAATGTAACGCGGAAAACGCAAACGACGTCGCTATCACCGCCCTCAAACCAGTGTATGGGCACTTAGTCGAAGGACTAAGATGACTCACACGGATAACAATGGAAAGTCAGAAACAGAATTTTCCCATGGAGCAGGGACAAAGTCCTAAACCCTCAGTGATGAAACTACTTCAGAACAGCCACCGCCGAGTCACGGTGATTCTAGAGAGGAGCGGAGTAGTAGGCAGCGCCTAATGAACATCATGCGGAAACTGCATAAGCTTTGGGTCTGAATTGAAGAAGAGCAGTCGCGAGGAAAGAAAAAGTTGTTATAGCGGCCTTTTCTCCTTGTTTTAAGACCTTTCTTTTTTTTATGAGTTCAGTTCAGTTTGGACACTCGAAGAGACCACTTATTTTCTTTGTAAAATTGCGTCCGTGCGGTCATTGCGTTTATTCGATTAATTTTATTCAATGTAAAATAAAAATTCAGAATCTTAAGCCTTTTTTTAGTCTGCATTTATTATCACTCATTCCCAACCCGAAACACTCGAATGGCCTATCTGCGCGGTCTCACCGAAGGGACCTTGACGATATATTATTTGTATGTGCCCTCGGCAGATTTCGAGGAAAGCGTCAGGGTCTTGTAATTCGTTCGATTTTCTCTAACGTCTCAAAAAAAAGAGAAATAGCCTAAAAAGATGCAAAGGTTGGCATTGACGTGAACATTTGACCGGTACGTGAGGCACACACTTGAGGAAGTGTGCAACCCCACAACACATTTTCTTACGACAAAAATACCACACCTCATAATAAGCTATACTATTACAAACGACGTTCAAAGGTTATCGATAAATAAATTTATACAAAGTCATCATGAAAATGATATTTTTGTTAAGATATTGTAAATGAAATAGCATTTTTTTACCATTTTAACAACTTTTCAACAGAAGCTAACCATGGAGAAGAATGGCATATCTTTTCAAACTATGTAAGTGGGTTACTTTGGAAATAGAACAGCTACACGATGGCCCTGGTGCCGTAAAAGTAATGACAAGTGACAAGACAAATAGTCGAAATGTGGACGAATTTCGCGAAAACTGGGTAAGTTACTTAAAAGTAATTTTTTATTTTTCAAGAACGTTCTTTTGCAGAAAACTAATAGCGAGAGAATCAACGTTGTTACCGGTCGATTGGCAGCCACTGACTAAGAGTTATTAGTAGATTTATTCAGATATTGGCGAGGAATTGGTTATAAAGAAAGTGTTGATTGTGGAAAAAATATATTTTAAAAAAATTGATTTCTAATCATAATTGTCGGTTTGCTCGCATTATTCGATGAAATCGCAGATACTTTGCAATTCACTCGCGTTTTATTGTAAATTCATAAATTTCAATAAAAGAAGATTAGATAACAAAAAGCTCGAATTCAATTAGCGCGTAAACTAGGACGTCTCTTTGTAAATGATTCGTACGATTTACTTAAAAATTTTAAAAAAGCGTGAAACAGGTTTTCTTGATAATTATACAATAATTTTCTATCAAAATCAGCTTTACCGATTTCATTTGATAACTCATAATTTAATAAAACAATTAGTAATGATAAAAAATTAAAAATAAATACAAACATTACGTATAAAGTATATACAGATAGTGCATGTCGACTGCATGGAAATATATAATAGTATGTGTTGGTCATTTAACTATCCAGCTGGCATCAAGCTAATGTATATATCAATTAAATTTTAAGTGTCCCACATTTTATGAATATCGATTTTAAGAATATTGATATGTACAACTAAATCGGTAAATGACAAGTATGCATGGAACGTAGACAGATTATGCGAGTGGTGCGCTTAGGTGTATTATCATACAAAATTATGCCAGATTAAATATATATTAATTATTTTTAATCTATGACACATGTCTCGATATTTGTGCCCGACTTATTGAAGGGAGTAACGACTTAATTATTCATCACATAGATATTCATAAAACTTGGAATATTTTTTCAAATTCATTCGATTTATATGAGCTTAATTCCAGCTGTAGCATTAATACGTATTATACATTTCGATGCCACCGACATGTACTAATTATACATTTTATACGTTACGCCATTATACAGGCGAATGATTGTATTTGTTTCCAACAAGCTTTTTGGAGGGAGTATTTCTGAAAAAATTATCTAAACTATCTAGCGACTTTCTAACATAGTGCTCTTGTGCTGGAGAGCACGAGTGTATATATGGTTAGCGTATAGTTTACTTAAGACTAAGCAGAAAGCCGCCGCCAGGCGTTGGCATGGAAAACGTAAGAGAAAGTTTTGTGAGAATCATCTACCTAATATTTGCGAGAGCAGCCCTATCGGACTTTAGCGTTGTCAGTTTAAAGGAAGACACGTCTGAGTTACAATGTATCAAATCTATTACATATGTTACCTTAGCATTACATTAGATTACGAATAATAACTTTCTTTGAGTTTATTCGAGATCTCGAGTTCAATTAATTGGAACAGCTCTTAACTGAATCCCACAATATTTCAAAAATCAATCAAAGCGTTTATCAACAAAATTATCAAAAAATAAATCGAAGCATTATTGCTGTTTATACCGAATAACACGATAATGTGCTAAATTTGGAGCACTTCTCTGTGTAGCTTGATAAACAGGGAACTAACACAGGCATAACGGTATACATGAAAAGAGAAGCGAAAGAGGCAGGAACGCGATAGCAGTCGAGTTTGCGAGTGCACTGCTTTAGTTGAGAGGATGGAACGGAAGAACGCGGTTGTCGACACGTCGAGCGGTAAATTGCAGGGTTCGTGTCAACGAAGCTGCTTAGGCGATAAATATTATGCGTTTAAAGGGATACCCTATGCTAAGCCACCAACCGGTCAGCTAAGATTTCGAGTAAGTTTTTTTCGTTTCTCATTCATTTTAAAAAAAGTAGAATAGGCTTTAGCAGTAAGTGTGCCTCGCGTGTTGATAGTTCTAATCATCTTGCCAGGTTCAACATTATATAGCTTGATAGCGATTTTTACACCTGGCAAATAATCTATTGTCATCGTTGATAACAACGATTTGATTTTGAACTTTTAATACATATAACACTAACAATGTCTTCAATTTAACGATAGATAAGGTAAATTGAGGTTTCTTATATTTTTATAGGAATATATTTCTTAAGTATTCATAACTGTCTTTTAAGTAAAAAACAAGAATTTTAAAATGATAAATAATTGTTTTTAAACTTCATGTGGTTTAGCCGCAAATAATAATGCGTAGAACCTTCACATATACCGCTTATTTACTAACTACAACTTGCACTTTTATCAGTGAAAGTTTCACACAAACAAATATTATATTATGTTAAAAAATTTTAAGATAAAAACATATAATTTAAAAAAACTTAGGATCCGCAACCAATGGAACCATGGACGGACATCCGCAATGCAATGTCATATGGATCGATTTCAGCACAGTACGACGCTGGATTAAAAGAAGTGATTGGTTCCGAGGACTGCTTGTATTTGAATGTATATACACGAAATTTAGATGCATGTTCGCGAGCACCTGTGATGTTTTGGATCCATGGTGGAGCGTTTCTATCTGGTAGTGGCAACGACGATATGTTCGGACCTGATTATTTGCTCACGAAGAGTGTTGTACTTGTCACTATTAACTACAGACTTGGGGTTTTTGGTGAGTGAGTTTTAAAAACTTAAATGATGTTTTTCCATTTTGGTTAATAGAATAATTGAGTTATATTTGTTCAACCGTAAACGTCATTATCTGTGGAAGTTGTAAATTCGAATATATTAAAATTTTTTATCTATCTCCTCGAGACAAGGTAAATAAAATAAAATAAAGAATTTTCATTTATGTCAATATTTCGATAACCGTTTCACCCCTTTATGCTTTTTTTTAACAATACAATATCAAGATAACTGGTTTATATACGCTGTAAAAATGTTAAGTCAAAATATGATAGTATTTTTAAGAAGATTAATTTTTCTAATGAATTTAAACAATTTGTTTTGTTATTGATTTTTTAAAAAATAAAGCATGCCTGAAGAGGGTAATATGGTTGCGGTACCGTTGGTATACAAGAAAACTCTTCGTATTATTTTATTTATCTTGACTCGTGGAGATTGACAAAAAATTCCAATCATCATGATGAACTAAATCATTAACAATCCTTCAACATATTATATTCTAGCTGCTAACTCATAAAAATTATTGCTACCAAGAGTATAATGCAAAACAAGAAATCAAAATTTGGCCGACGCGTTATTTCAAATAACGCGCTCATAACTTCTACAGGTTTCTTTGATTTGGAAGATAAAGTGGCGCCTGGTAATCAGGGCCTTAAAGATCAGGTGATGGCTTTGAAATGGGTACGCAATAATATTATCAACTTTGGTGGCGATCCTGATAATGTTACAATTTTCGGCGGTAGTGCGGGTGCGGCGTCAGTTCATTTTCTCACAATGTCGCCTATGGCAAAAGGTATGATTATCATAAAATTGAAATGCGTAAATTTTTGACTTATCATTTGCTTTTTCTCTAGGATTGTTCCATAAAGCAATTTGTCAAAGTGGCACTGCAATTAGTACGTGGGCAACGAAGAAGAATCCAAAGAAAGTTGCATTTCAGTTTCTCGATGCTTTGAATTGCAAACAACAAGATCCTAAAGTGATTGTTGAATTTTTAAGGAATATCGAATATACTCGAATAATCGAAGCACAACAGACATTGGCCACACCTTTGGTAGGTAACTTGAGTACATTGTTTTAGGAAATAAATCGAGTGAACACGTTAATATTTTTAGCACATGTTAAGAGGTGACTTTCCCTTCACACCTGGAATCGATGACCAATCTGATGAACCGTTCTTGAATGTACCTGCAGCAGTAGCCGCAGAGGAAGGTGTTCAAGTACCTCTTATGATTGGGTCAAATACCTTGGAAGGTCTTGTCTTACTACGGGGTATGTATTAACGGAGAATCACGGCTTTGACAATTCATCCGTTGGCTCTCACCATCGCCCGTTCACCACTTCAAGCTGAGACTGTGTATGTACTCTCATGCTGATTTTCTCTGTCTTGAGGTGCGGTGATCGAGATGATTGGTGGAGCTAGAAGCGGTCGACGACTGCGAATGAAGAAGAGAGACGGTGAACGCTGGATCGAGGGGGACGAAGGGGAATAATTGACGTGAGAAAGAGAGTTTAAGAGAGAGTCGTCGATTTACCGACGGGTTTAGAGTTGTGTTCGGGCGCGGCAACGTTGGGTTTAAGTTAATGAGGATACACCCCGGGGGACACATTGGTCAGGTTTTGTTGTTGGTGGTGGCTCGATCACACCCAGCCAGATTTGAATCTCGACATCGTGGCGTGTAAAGATGTCCGCGGACGATGCGTGCGATCATTTATTCGATCGGAAAGCAAAAACAGCCTGCCGGTAATTCTATTCATGCGTTTGGGCAGATTAGCATTATCGCCGGAATCACATCTAATTCTATACTGGATTTTTTATGAGCGGCAATGTATTCACCTATTCTCATTCCAACATTAGATTTGCGCACGATTAATCTGCACACACCCGGTATATTATTCAGCCGTCGGAGCGTTCGCGCCTCCTAAATCCATCCCTATTTAAATAATTTGTACAGGCGGCCGCAGGTATAACTCTTCGGGTTTCGTTCGTAATTCTCCATTACAGTATTCATTAACTATCTCATGATTTTACTGCAAAAATGAGTAATTATTGCTATTCTTTCAGCCATAAGAGCACTAGATCTAATAGATATCAATCGGAACTTGGAGCACTACATGTTTTCGAATATCGAAAAAATTCTACAGCGGTACAATTTGACACTGAAAGATTTGCGGCAATTATATTTGAAAAATGATCTAATCTCTAATGAAACTCTACACAAATATCTTGAACTTTTGGGCGATATACTCGTCACAGAGAATATTCACAGGCTCGCGAAAATACAATTTCACAATGGCGCAGCGCCAACCTATCTTTACAAATTATCGTACGAAAAGAATCTCTCGTTGAGTAAAAAACAACTGAACACTGACATCAAGGGCGCCAATCACGGTGACGAATTAATGTATTTATTTCGAGCGCACATCTGCGATACTTTGAACTTGGTGCAGTTGCAAGAAGGAACTGGTGCTGACAGAGTAATGAAACAAATGGTTGAGCTGTGGACGAATTTTGCAAAAACAGGGTATGAATAATCTTACGTTAATTTATCTGTGAGATTTTGATCGACTGTTTTTTTAAATATTTTTAATATTAAAGGAGACCGACTAGCGTCGCGTCAGATTTGTTGCCTCTTTATTGGCAGCCGGTGGGAAGCGACGTTATTCTGCGCTATTTGAATATTGGCGAGGAACTACGTATGGAGAAGGAGTTGAATATCGAACAGCGATACTCTTACAAGAGGAATGATTTTATTATCCATTAATTTATTGATTTTTAAAAACTATGATACTCTGTTACATTTCGTTTATTTTATTTTGACGAAGATAAAAAGTAATAAAAAAAATATTTATCTTTAAGCTTCAATAAATTTAATAAAATAATTGAAAAACAAAGAAAGGCTCGAAAAATATTTCTTTTTTTCAGTCGAATGATGTTCTTAAATGTAATTAATTGAGTTAATCATAATTTTCGTAAACGATATTAATATTTTAATTATAATTCGCGGTTTTTTGAATGCGTAATACGCAACTAAATTTTATAATAAATAAACAATAATTTACAAAACTTCTATCTCAGAAATGTAAATAAACTTAACCCAGCGAAGAAAAGTATTTAACACAAATATAGTTGTAACAAAATATATACAGCACAGAGAATGATATTGACATGCACGAAATTAATGTGGATTGGAGGGTAGCTCTGCTGAATTTCAACATGTACAGTGTGAAGCTTGGATGAATATTGGTTACTCGAGTTGTTCGTGCACCTGTCATGTTTTTGTTACGCAAGGGAACTATCCATTTTTCACAGCGATGTATCGTATAAACTTGATCAATAAACTAGTTGAATAATATATCATTTGACATTCGTTTTATTAATTTTACGGAGTTGTTGTTGGAATATTATCACGAATACAGTAGAAAATTATGTAAATTTATTATCACTCGAACAAAATATTCATAACGCAAGACTAAAGAGCCATCAAAAGGTCATTGCATAACGCGCAATTCAAGTGACATAAATTGTTGGCACGTATGACGGGAACATGCTAACTGAAATTGAAAGACAAGGAGGAATGAAGGACTCGTAGGGATCGAGTAACCTTGGAATGGCTCAAATTAGATATTGTATCTTTAGATATTACAAGATGTAACTTCTGTTATAATGCAAGGCGTATAGCTAAGATCAATGTGGATAGCTTTCGCTCGTTATTTGATCATTTATTTATAGTGGACTTTTCGAAGGTATTCTAGGTTCAATGTATATTATCAATGAGTGTTGCGCTGTAAAATAGTAGATTATTTAATGGCGAGATTGTTTGGACAACGGAAGAACTAACACAATCACATTCCGTCATATTTACGGAAATTTTAAAAGTCTATCATGCAGCGATTACTTTTTTAGTAAATGGTTGATTTGCGAAGTTACATAAAAATTAAGTTAGGCATTTATTATTACAATTAAACAGTAAAATAAATAAGATGAAACAGAATCAAGTGATTTTTGAAATAGCGAACGGCAAATGCGAGATAGTTGTCAGCGAAAAATTGTTCAGACAAGTACTGTGCTTTCAAAGGGATAATGTATGTTAAGTCACCAAAAGTTACCAAACGATGAATTGAGGTTTTAATTGAGTTTTTCATACAAATTAATTGTTCTACCCTGGTTTTTTTATATATAACTTATAACTTGTTGAGTTTTTGTGATATTTATATTAATTAGTGTTAAATTTCTTAATTTCTAAGTTTTATTTATTATTACGAGTATTATATCAAATCCTGTATACAAGTCAGTAATTCACTTCTATGATTTCGGCTCAATACGACTATCCAGTGACCAAAATAATCGGTTTTGACAACTGCTTAAATCTAAATGTATATACAAGAAGTTTTGGTATAAATTCACTAACACCTGCAATATTTCGGTTCAAATTTACCATCGGTTCAATATTATTTTCTTATTAGGTTTATACAATAAGGCGATCGATCAGAGTAGTAGAGCCTGGAGTCCTTTAATGATAACAAAGGAACCTAATCAATT
Organism: Phymastichus coffea; assembly: GCF_024137745.1. Classification (NCBI taxonomy): domain Eukaryota; kingdom Metazoa; phylum Arthropoda; class Insecta; order Hymenoptera; family Eulophidae; genus Phymastichus; species Phymastichus coffea. The sequence continues at coordinate 394,388 of NW_026706896.1, read as the reverse complement.
GGAAATTTAGGTTGCAAAACTACAATCTTAAAACGATCGGTGATTTCTTCAATTATATATTTACACATCAAAATATATGAAATGGCGTGGAATTACATTGAAAGAATTGCGATATTTTTACTTAAAAAATGAACCGAGAACCGAACAAATAAACTAAGGTTATTAAAATTTTGACGCGATAGCGCTGTGACATTACGTCCAAAAACTTGTAATATACATTTACATGGGCTGAGAGTCAGCTTATCTGTACAAACTTCCGTTTGATAAGAATCTGTTGTTAAGTAAAATGCAAAGAAAAACTACTGTAATTTGCTTTTCACATTCTCTATAAATTGAATAGTCATGTTGATACAATTCTATGAAAGAAGTTAATCAAGTTGATGAACTGATGTATCTACTCAGAGCTAATGTCTATGACACTTTCAATCTGGACCAATTGCAAAACGATACAGGACGTGATCGAGTTATGAAGCAAATGGTCGATTGTGTGAACAGATTTCGCAAAGACTGAGTATGTTGCATCTAACAATGTACTTGATTGATTTGGGTATATTATTGCAAACTTGAAATGAATTTGGTCAATGATAAACGTCAGCAAATAATTGACAAAAGTATTTTCATCATTTCGGCAAAAGTTCAATGTATCATTCAATTTTCGAAGGACATTAAAAAGATTGTATTTTTACACTATAATCAATAAAGTAGCAAATGACGTCAGTATGTGAGCATTTATAAACGAAACTAGTTCGGAGAGTGAACTAATCGATAAAGCTGTATTGTACTCACCGATGCTCTGACAGATCCAAATGCCGAGCATGTCGAGCTTGAGGAGGCACCTGTAGACCGACTCGCCGTAATTGAGATTCATGAAGACATGATAGAGGAACGAGCCGATCCATGGACTCACCGCACCAATCAGGTGACACCACGACAAAAATCCTGCCAATGCACCACGACTACCCCATGGTAACAGGTATGGCACTGTTGCCAAGATGTAAACGATAGCAAATCCTGCAATAAAAACGTTAATAGTTGTCGAGTAGTTTGTAGAGTAGAGAATTCGATTATGTTACCTTGATAAAGAATACCTATAGCAAATCAGGTAAAGAAGTACAGAATCATACAGTAAAATCTGTAGGTAATTATGTTTAAACTTCAGAATATATTTATGCACCAATTTCTACACAGGTAGATGCATAGGTTTACATGGATATGAATGGATGCAAAACGGAGCATGATTTCAAACTCAATCCTGTATCAGCGTCTGCTGAAAACAGTATTGAGATTTCCTCGTTTATTAATCGCCTTAATTGGAATTTTTTTCTGCATGCAATTGTAAAAATATTTTTATGATAAATTATGTTCTGCATAAATTTTAACAAATGATATGTACAAGAATCACGGCAGGATTTTCTGTAAAAAATATAGGATTCAAGAAACTTAATAGTACAATATCTTTACGGACATATCCATACTTCTGTCAAGAATTCCGAAACGTAAGAGCATGCAACATAACTGAACCTTTTCCTTTTTAAAATGGTCTTGTAAAATAATTTGTTATAAAAAAATGAGCAGAAAATTATATAGAGTAACCTGCAGAAAAAGATGTAGAATTTGATTAAGAAAATTAAATATATTTCTATCGAAAAAAGTGCATACATTATATGAGAGATAACTGTATAGAACATAAGCAGGTACTTGTGTTGAATGCTATACTTCTTAACAGATTTTTTGTAGATATTCTCCATAAGGGTAGTTCTCCTATACTATTAGTAATTTTTTTATGGTGCAATAATTCTTTATTTTCATATTTTCCAAAACTTTTGTTTTACTATTTCAAAGTCCGACAATTGAAAACGTGAGCTTTTTATATTAATATATAATAAACAAAAGTTAATCTTCTTAGTAAAACTTATATTATAAATAAATTTTTGATAACGCAAATAAAAATTTCATTGAAATGCAAAAGTCAATTTTCTAGCATAAAAGTGCAAATTAGAAATGTTTACAGCAGAGCTCTTTCGTTGTAAATTATTTTTTCTCTTCCACGAATTTAAAACATTCCAATTTCAATATTTCAAAAATTTAAAATATTCAATCCAACAATAAACACTTTCACCGTTCACAGTATTTCACTTTTAGATAAATTATGATACATATGACTACGAAAACTTAAATTCATAACATTCGAAAGTTTGATTAATAACTGTCTCTGAGAATTCCCGTTTTCCTCCTACATCAGCATTGTGCGATAAAAAATATTTGAACGGCTAGGTCTATAAAAGTAAGCAAATGTCGAGAGAAAAAAGCCTATAGTTCACACTCGATTGCATCTTTGATTAGCACGCCGGAGCGGAGGAGCCCTTCTTTCGAGTAGACTCTTCCAAGACGGCTTTTTCTTCTCGCAAACATTTTCAAAAGAGATAGCCCTCGCTACGCGCGCGTGTGTGTGCTCCAAACGCGCCCTTGAACTTGGAGCGCGTCGGGAGATAAAAGATAAATGTGAAAAAGGTCTCTATCCACTTATTTACACACTGCAGCTCAAGAGAGACGAAGAGATAGAGGAGCCACCACGTGTGTTGCCGGACAGAAGAGAGAGAGAGAGAGAGATCGATCCTACCCCGCAAGAGAGGGAAGCACTTGAATGGCCGTTATGCAGTCCACGAGCAATGTCAAGGTTGCTCGAGCTCGTTTTTGCAAGGAAAACTAACGACGCGATTGCTCCTATGCTTCTTTTACCTTTTTCCAGCAGTAATGGTTTGTTAAACTTTTATTTATTTTATGGCCCTTTGTAGGCTTGACTTGATGATAAAATTTATGAATATTCCTACGTCGATTTGGTTGAACAAGTTATTATACAGTTTATTTTTTCAATATTTTTAAGCAACGTTGCTTACTCTATAATAAACCATTGTAATTGTCACTTTTAAAAATGTCAAATACAATTATTTTTATACCTTTCTTTTAATTAGATCGGCGAATATTGACGATCCTCGTTAGAATCAAAGCGAATGCCAACATTTGAGTACCTCCAGTGCGACAGCTTGCAAATTTTTACTATTTGAATTGAGATATAATGAATAGCGGATATCTTGGCGAGACTGAGAAAAATTCATATACCTGTTTGTGTTTGCAGTCAGTGTTCTACAATCACGTTTTCGTTGCGGATTATCCTAATGCTCTTTAGAGTTTGTCTTTGAAAGCTCAAATATAATCGACTTTGAGGGATTTGATCAAAGGTTTACGGTAGGGATGCATTCATTAGCAAAAGAAATTTGCAGGTTTTTTTTAATCTACATACAATCAGTTTTTCGAGTCAATTACGTTTACAAACACTTATAAGAAAATACCGCAATTTGAGTTGTTGGAGAAATAAAATGTGAATTGATGTATTGTTATTACGTAAATACGAAACCAGCAGCACAAATATTTTTATATATGTAAAGGAAACTCGTTGCCTTGACTGCTGCCAAGTTGTACTCTCTCGGCCAAAAAAAACTATATGTTTTGCGGTATACATTGAAGTCAAATTTAATTCAACTCGGACGGGCGTGAATTGAAGGAAATGGGGGTAACGAGGGCACATGTTAAATTAGAATCTGTATAGCAGGCATGACTATTTCGTTTGATTTTATGCGATATGCAATGGCGCATTCAAAGCTATTGAAATCGCGAAAAGTCAGTTCACGCGTTTGATGTTTTGATGTAATAATATACCGCGGATCATCACGTTATTATAACTGATAAATCAATTAGCCTTTCAATTTGGAAGGTACGTAATCTAGTGATCGTCATTAATAGTTAAAGAGTGAATAACAAACATCACTACTTTAAAATTAATTGGATTGCATAGAAAGGAGGAAAGAAAAATAGAGAATTGAAAGCAACAATAAGAACATAAAATCTAATATATTATTTTTCAGCGAATACAACCTACACTGGTAAAGTCGCAAATGTGTGTTGTCGAAGAAAATTAATCGACGATGCCTCGAGAACACGCACCTCTTTAAAGAAACTATTTTTACATCCACGACTTTGCTTTCAAAATCAGATAAAAGAACTCACCGTGCGACAAAATATTGACAGTTTCGTTGTGGCAGGCAAAAGATGCTCTTGATGCACTCGGCCGGTGTCATGAGTGGCCGATAACCAGACCTTATGTGCGGATTAAACTGCAGATGTTGTGGCATTTCGGCCCAGTGCCGCAGTCGCGACGACGAGCAAGAGTCCGTATCTTTGATTTGATTGTCGCTCATCGTCAGCTCGTCTTGAATTTTCGTCGAGCTCGCGACGGCGGCCGCGGCCTTTGTCGAGCCATTGTCGTCGGCAATAAGGAGGCGCGATGCCGCCTCCTCTTCCTCCTCCGAGGTCGTCAGCTCGCTAGTCACCTGCAGCAAACCGTTGAGGCCTCCGAGCAGGCCGGCATTACTCGTCTTGGTGCTTGATGATTCCTGTCGCTGATGCTGCAAAAAACAGACGATTATCAGTAGAAATCGCGAGGTTTGGTCAGACTGGACAACGGCTTTCTCGCGTTGCATTTTCTTATTTTACGCAAACAAATGCCTGCCGAAGAGTATGTACGCACGTATCATTGCCATTCGGAAAATCTTATTATAAATATTACAGAACTCAGAAAATTCCATATATAATTCAAAGATGTGTGAAGAGTATACGTGAATGCACGCTAAATAAATCACGTCAATATATTCTACCACGACTGACATGTATTATATACATAAGGCCACAGTGTGAAATTGTGTGTCGCTAAAAAAATAACGTTATTACGTAACAGTTTTTCTCTATTATTTTTATCTTACTTTGGCGATATTTAATGTATCTCGGTCTTAAAGTTGCTGAATAACATGCGGTGCTATATTGGAAAGTCAGATAACAAGTGTTATTATGAAAAAAAAGTAATAAACATTAAAAAATAATAAACTGCTGCGTCCGCGAATATCATGGAACCAAATAAGTTGACTACGCCTAACACATGTACATCGGTCCGCAAAGTTGTAGGTACAATTTGCACGCTTGCAGTTAACGATATGTCAGAAATTAAATTGGCCATCTTGTAGTACGTTCGAGAGAAAAATCGATATTACGGGCTATTTACTTTTTTTGTTATATCTCGGATTATATTGATTAATCCGCGTGTATCCTGAAAATATTTGCGCTTTGTTTATCGTGGACTTTTCGAACTGCAATATTTCTTGCTGCTCGAGACGATTCCATTCATTCTCGACAATTCGACGAATAGAACAAAAAGAACAAAAACCAAAACAAAAACAGAAAATGAAAAAAAGAAAACAACGGAAAGCTCAATTTTGATGTCGACATCAGCAGTGAACAATAAATCTCTCTCAGCTGTGCAAACGCGGTAAAATTAAAACGCCTCTGGTAAGAGAAAAATCTCGCGACCTTCCCTTGCATTTACCAACAAACAACTCGGTGCAACAAGAACGTCAAAGAAAATCTTACTCACCTCGTGAAAGTGTGTTGGCCAATGAATTCGTCTGGATATCGCTGCGTTTATCCGGAAAAGAAAAGCTTTAGGCGTCGAAACAATCAAACGAGAAGTCAATCAGCGAGAAAGAAATAGAAAAACAGAAGAGGCGACGAAGTGAAAGCGAAGGAACGAATTGCTGCTACTGCGGCACGCGGAAGCACGGAGGGTTGACTACCAGTGAGTGAGTGTGTGTGTGTGTGAGTGAATGTGTGTATGTGTTGTTTGGAGAGGAGCGCGAACGGCTACTGAGAGAAGGAGAGAGAAGAGAGGAGCCTCGTCCGCGCAGTCGTCGCCGAGGAAACGATCGTATCGATCCACCTCCGACCTGCACACGTGCGCTGCATGCGCATTCGCTTCGACCGAAAGAAAAAGTCAACTCGCGAATTTTGAAAAGTATATTTTTTTTTATTGCGTGCCGAAAGAGGTTATACAGCCTTTTGTGGTTCTTTTTTTTGAAAATGGATGCGCACTGTCGTGTGACGTTTTTCTTTTTCCTTTTCTCAAATTGAATGTCGATGCGAATGTTGAACAGGTGCCAATTTGGCGGCTTTTCGAACGAGAAGGTTGATTCTCAGGATTTTTTTTTGTCTGAATGAATGTCTTATAATTGGATTTTCGAGAAGAGATCGTATTTGGTAACGATAAAATATTTGCAGTCATCACGAAAGAAAAAATCAATGTCACCGCGCGCATTTGGAAAAGCCCATCGTGAAGAATTACAAATTTATTGCATCGATTGACCTCCCCTCTAGCACGCAAATAAGGATAGACCTAGAGCGGAACAAACTATTATTATTCTGCATTCGCTCTCTTTCTTTCTTTCTCCCTTTATTTTACGCGAACTACTTTCCCTCCGAGTTCAGGTGTAATAAGGAAATACTCGATTCCTCTTGATTGCCAAGAGACGAGAGGCTTTATAATCCAAGGACGGAAAATAAATATTGGACGGCGAGTAAAAAAAAGGATGGATCTCTTGTCCGCTTGCTTTTGTTAAAAGAGACTCTTCTTTTCCATTTGGATTCATTAAAGTTAACAATGAGTGTACAAAATAAATTCGAGTGAATACAAAAGTTGGCTGGCTTAAGTGGGTGGCGAAGCAGAGAAGATATTCTTTGATCCCCAGCCGAGCTTTTCTTTTCCCCAAGTATGCGTCCCCAATTATGTGTGTATAGCTGTCGCAATGTTTTATCCATTTTCTGTACATTTACTAATCATTACACTTTCTTTTCTCTGATTTAACAAATATTGGATAAAGTTTTTCTTTTTCTTGCATTTTCAAATTAATTTATTTATTCAAGTATGAATGGCTTGAAATTTTAAAGTTAATTAATCTTCCAATGACGATAACGTCTACGTAGACTTTTAATTTATTGTTTTGTTCTTTACACATGCTACGAATAAGAAAATCTATGTCGTCATATTGTAGCAATAATAAGTTTGTAAAACTCCCGTAATAGGCGATCATAAAAAATGAAACAATACGAAATCCAAGTACCGTTAAAAATTACAGGCATTTCCACTCAAGGGTCTATATAGAAGCTGCAGTAAAAGTAAACACACTCACACAGTCTACGTGGAACCCTTGAGCGTGCTGACCTTGCTCTATAAAAAAATAATAGTAAAAAATAAATGAAAGTGAGAAAATATGTCAAGCACTAATTGATTTATAATCACGTCAAGTCGTGCACATAGCAGCTGGCCGACACACATATTTACGAGAGAATTGTGTCGGGACACTTTACGCAAAAGGATCCGAGATCCATTGCGAAGTTTGACTGAAAGTTCATCGGATTGCACGCGCGGAGTTTGAAAAATCGCTACGACTCATACCCCCGGAGCTTGCGGAGAGAGCTTTCGACTGCTCAAATTCTCGGCATCACGCACGCTCACGTGCGATTTTACTTATACATGCCAGGCATATGCTTGCTTGTTCTCCTTTTCCGTAATACTAGAGTCGAAATGCCGCATGACTGCATGCTGCAAAGCTTGCTTGACTGAAATTTTTAGTAGCATTGCGGATAGGTTTTGTCAGAATTGATCGTATGTGCATTCGCTTTCTTGCGTTTATTTTGTTTTGTTTTGCTTTTTTTCTATTTTTTCAGTGTGCTTACTGCCTTGCTTGGAAATTTTTACTGTCAAGGAGAAATCGTTTGTGACTGATTACGACATGTAAGTTTTCAGTGTAAAAATCTTCGATTTGTTTTAGAATGGTTGTGTTGTAAAAACAGCACTTTTATTTATTTTCTTATGTACAAATAAAAATTTCAATGACTAACAAAGTTATTCGATCTAACAAGCTTACCCAAAAATTTCGACCAAAAATAAATCTTTGTCGCACATTTAACTCGCTATGGTTCGCGAGATTCAAAATGAGATTTAAAAAATTAATAGGTGCTTAAAAATTTCAATAGGTTACTTTAGTTAATTGGTACTCTTTAAATTACATTTAGACCAACGAATTAAAATAACTAATGAACAGCTATTATGATTAACTGAGGATTTAACCTTTGTAATAAAAGTTAGAAGGTCCATGCGTAACTTGTAAAACAAAGCTGAGGAAAGCGGTACATTAGAAAAACTTCAAATCGCCTTATCGAAAAGATGCGCTCAAATGTGGTTTACAAGCGACGTAATTATTTCGCCTGCTCTTCGAGCGTCTAATTCTTGAGTTGAAAATAGACCTGCAAGATGCTATTCGATTTTTAGTTTCAAGAACAAGTCCCTAATGGTTGGATGCTCTCGTGAGCTGGTACGTGTGTTTGCATATATATCGAAAAACCAACGAATATCATTGTTACTGTGAATTTATTATGTGCGGTTCTGCTTGTTCACTTATGTAATTGTTATAGTTTTGTTATTGACGATTATAGCGATCGATCTGCAACGACAGCTTGTCTATTTTTGTTGTACTTTTGTTTAGCCGCACTGCGTCGCATCGATCAACGTAATTTTGTCACGACCATCTAAATGCAAATTGACGAACGAAATAAAAGAAAAAAAGAATCAAGCAAAGCACATGATATGACTCATCGTTTATCTGCATTGTCGCTGTTATAAAAGGGCAGAGAGTGCAGATAAAGCCGCATCTTTGCCAACGGATACATAGCTCAACATTTAGGTAGCCACATTTACTTTACGTAAGCTTTTGGATACATACTCGGCGTTATCTTCGCCTGCGCGAGCACGTCGCGATGTATTGCAAATATATGTAATTCACACGTGCGACTGATTTGGCACGCTTATAAAAAAAAGCGCGGGACAATTAGAACGATCTCGTCTGTCAACATTGTTGAGTGTACTATTCGCGTAGTTCTTAGGCTTCATTATTTATTTTACATACAGTTTTAGTCATCATCGTCATCGCGTCGCTTGCTGCGTGAGTAAAATCGCGCGATGCTTGAATTATTACAGTGTCCGACTTCGCGCGTACACGCATACTAATCGCACGACTTATTGTAATCGTATGTAAATCTTTTTGGGATCGCGGTGTGTAACGCGCAATTTGTTATGAATACTAGTGTCGCCGTACAAATAACCCGAACAAGTTTCAATCTGAGCGAGGCATGAAAAACAAATGTTGCCACATTTCCTAAGAGTTTATCATAGTTGAAGAAAGCAAAAAAGCAATCGTTATCGTCTTTCGCAGCGTGCCACGAAAGATCATCGCGGAAGATGGCTAAAAAGCAAGCAATCGTTTAGGGCGTCCCTTGAAAGAAAAAAAAGGGCGCACTGGGCTATCCGGGTGCTGACAGGTTGGCCCTTTCCGAAAAGTCGAACTGCGACGTTTCAGTAAAGTTCGCGGTGGCGGCGCCCACGCACTCCTCTCGCACGCGTGCGCGCGCCGACTCTTGCTACCGTCAACATCAGCGGCAGGAGGAGGAGGAGGAGGAGGAGGAGGAAAAGGGTGTGAGTGGTCGTTGTTGCAGTCCGCTGCAGTGCTCGAGCGAGCATGAGCTGGGTAGTCACCCAGCGTCAGCTTCACCTTGTTTTCCTTCGATCCCGGCGACAATTGCACTCGACGCCAGCCGCATGTCATTACATTCTCGAAAGACTCGAGAGATGCAAGGTAAAACACGAACGAGTCATAAAATCTGTTTTCATCGGAAGACCGGGTTTTGCTGTTGACGTTTTTTGGTCTGTTTCCTCTCCGCTCTTTTCTTGAATTGCTGTTGTTTATATGTGGCGGCGCGCGCGCTCCTCGGCCTTCACACACGCGCTTCGTGTGTTGCCGATATATTGACCACGCGATGATGACGGTCGCACTCCCTCTATACTTCCGCGCGCGCAGCTGCGCGCGCGCCCAAAAGGAGAGCCGATAGGATTTCTAAGTCAGGGACGCGTGGATTTTGGTAACACACTTTCCTTTCGGGATTTATCGATCCACTTCAATTGCTTGCCTTTTACTCAATGCGTTTGTAGATTTCAGAAAGAGAATTCTGGCAGTTCCTTTGCGCACCATAATTAATATAAAATTGGTGAATTTTTCTTTCTACTTGGTGAAACTGTCGATCGATCGTACGTATATGTAGGTCGTATCGATACTGCAGAAATTGCTTTCGTATGATATGAACGCTGTCACTCGAAAATTCAAAACTGCCAGCATTTTTTGCTTGCAGAACTATACAATCAATTACAAGTAGCTAATAGTTCAATTACAATTTCGGAATGTATATCCGATCTTTTATTATTTTTCAATCTCTATGCATGAATGAAGTGTGTATTTAGTATTGATTTTGATAAAGCTTTCTCGTTATGATAGGCTCATTCAAATTGCAGTAATCATTGTCGCTGACAAATTACATGCCTTCACCAATGCTACATTCTAGTTGAGAAGTAAAATGCAATTAAATTCTTAATTTAATTGAATATATTTTGATTTTAGTTTGATATTTGGGAAATAAAATTTATTGATGGATTAAAAATATTATTTATACGTATTTTTAATATTTCAGGATATTTATAAACTGACTTCACAATAAATTTATTTTATAATATTTAAATTAGAAATGAAGTTTGATAGACGACAAAATTTAACTGATGAACGATCGATTATAATCAAAATCACAAGAATCCGTCCAGTTAGAGTAAAAAACGTCGATTCCATTTCAGTTGGCATGCAAAAAGCTGTGGATGACATCACTAGATAACGTGTTTTCACCATCAAAGCCATTGTCACCAAAAATAATTCCCGTGGAAAGTAATTTTAAGAGACTCGATAAGAGATCGCACATTTATTCATCAACCGGATATTTGCTAGCCGTACAAGTATGTATTATCGTCTATCACTCGATTAACCATAACTGTTAATAAAGATTTTACTACTTTTATGTTAGTTTTTTGTTCTCTCATTTGGAGTAACTTCATATCAACATTATTGTGAAAAAGAACTTACGTTTATATATTTTTATGATTTTTTATCTCCCAATAATTTACTTAGTAGTACCATTTCACCTAGATCGTTACATTAAACTGTATTTATTAACCTAAATTGAAAAAAACCTAGAATATCGTAGAATTAAAACTTTTTCATAGCTTAATTGTGCCTCATCAAAATTTGTATTGCTGATGTAAATAAAAGTTCAATTACATTTTAGTATTTTTATATTTATGTATTAATTGGCCTACTATGTATAATCAATAGTCTATTTGATTTATTCTATTCGATCGATCGAAAACTTATTTGTATTTTTAGCATATTAACTATATTTTTAATACTAATTTTTTCCTGAAACCATCTTAGTGATAAATTTTATAAAAATTTAATCTACTTTAACTTTCATAATTATTTATTTAATACTTATATTGTAATACCGTAGTTTGCTTCAGTAAAATTATATATTTTACTTTCTAAATAAATATGTCTGTCACCAAAATTAGAATGGAACACGTCAAATTGATAAATTTTTTCGCCTCTATAGTAAAATGCATTACTGTAATTAGTTAATTATATTGATGAATTCATTTACTTAATCCTAAATAAAACTTGCAAAAATCTCGAACTAAAAATGTACATGTGTATATTATTTGGTAAAAAAATTAGTCTTTAAAATAAACACAAACCATGTATATAAATAAGCCGTAGTATACATTATATCTATATAAATAAGCAGGAGGGAAAATGTCAAAAATAAACCGAAACACTCAAGTATTAGCATAGCTAGATTATTCATCATAGATTACAACACAAGCCAATGAACTTCTTTACACGTGTCATACTTCACACAAAGCTTCCTGGTATTTCTTAATTAATGCTTCTTGCGTTTTTCCTACTAATATCTTTTATACATACACACGATATCTGCAGAATCCTCTTCTCGCGTTTAATCTTAAATATTTCCCATGTGTGTTTACGTTTTGCTCGTCACATTTTCGTGTTGTGCATGCGCGCGCAGAGAACGAGAGAGAGAGAGACCCAATAGTGTCAGAGTTTACTGTCTATAGTAGTAGTAAGAAACGAGAAGCTGGTGGGTACACGTCGTGTTTGTGTCGTGTCAGTAGTCCACTTTAGAGTGAATGGGGCCGTCGACACCGGTTCCTCTGTGCCTCTGATCATCATTGACATGATGCTCTGGGGCTATTTCAGTATTATCTGTAAGACTTTTCTCAGCCGTTGGTGGCTTAGCCGTGAGGTATTTGTTCTATAACTTTCTTATACTCTTATTACTCTTGGCTGCACTTCCTCTATTTTTTTAAACCTTAATTCATGCGTATAAGGGGGGGGGGGGGCACCAGAGAAAAAGAAATGTATTTTCCCATCCTTTTCGCGAAATAAAGGGTGAATGAAAAAGTCCTTTATCTAGTGTTTAGAAGGTAAAGTGCATGTTCTGATTTCTTTTTGGAAACATGGGAATAGTAGCTCTAATAGAAAAAATGTTTATCGAAGATACCGTAATATGATAACTTCTATACGGGTGATTTCTAAAAATTTTGATCTGCGATCGTCCAATGTTATTTTTAACCTTCGCAATCTTATGAAAAAAAATAATGTAAACATCATCTATTGAAAATCAAGATCAGCGAATAAAATTTTAGTGGGACCATTAAAAAAAACGAATAATCAAAAAACGTATAAACAAACACCAACAAAAAATGAAAATGGCTCCCCTACTCTGCGAACAGGTGATACCATTATTAAAATTAAAATTTATTTAATAAGATTCTGAGGGAAAATGTGAGAACTTGTTTTATAGGTTAGTGAAAGCCGGTTTCCTTATACGTGTCACATGATATTTCGTCTTTAGCAAGTAAAAAAAAATTCTAAAATATCATTATTGAAAAGCCCGTTTGGCAATACTATAGATATCTTATCTGTATAGTAGAATAATAATTCTGTTTCCGAGAAACGTCTATTGCAGAAACAGTACTAGTGTTTACGTTAGGATCGGATTATACGCCTCGTGTTGGCTTCTCTTAGGAATTTTCATTTTTTTACTCATAAATTATTCACCTACCTATATACGCTTATATAGATTCGATACTTTTTCGAAAATTTTCAATGTAATTAAAGAAGTCTTCATAAATGACGCATTCTGTAGCTTGAGCTGGCATGTAATTTTTGATTAGCTTTGGTTGGCATGATAAAAACTGTTCACGTGTTCTCAAAAAATATCAGATAGAACTAACGCGCTGATCGAATTATTACCTAAGATTTACATTAATAAGCTGTTTTGGTTGAGCTTGTGTAACGCTTGGTCAATGAATTCGAATATCACTAAATTTTTTTATTCGTATAGCAATTTGAAGACAATACACTATAAGTGAATAGCGTACAGGCAATCGATTTGAAAGTTTACGGTATTATCTTTGATTTGTTACCTTATCATGATTGCTACCATTTGTCTCATAAAATACTCTCATTTAGTCATTTTTGTCATCCAACAAATTAAACAGAATTTGTATATGTGATGATGTATATACTGTGCGTGTGTGTGTGTATGTGTGCGCGCGTGCGCGGGTATATGTGTGTGTTTGTGTATAACATGCGTAGTAAAAATGAGTGTTAGATATTGATTTGAAATAAATTATAGTAATATGTTAATTTATCAACATTAATAAAGATGAAGAAACTCGGCAGGAAATCGTCTAAAATCGTCTCAGAAAAATTGTAGAAAAATTGCACTTAATTAGTAAAGATAGCAAAATTCATTAATAACTTCACGTAATTCAGTTTTCATTAATGAAATAGTTCCAAAAGTTGATTATTCCCAGATCAGTAGAAACTGAATTAACATAGCGTTTTTATTCGTCTTTATATAAGTAAATGTGTTGAACCATTAGCAAAAATTATGTGCAATTTTTTTTATCTAATCAAATTATTATAATCATTAGTTAATCAAACAAATAAACAATATTTCTCAATGTAACGATATACACATCTGAAAAATCAATCGGTAACATAGATCTTCGTTTTTGTGGGATAATTATAATTATGGCAGGCTTTCTCGAGTCTATGTTATCTACTGATATTTATACACACATCGCTTTAATGAGAAATATTGATTTCTTTAACGACTAGTTTTAATGATAATTTCATTGCACAGAAGAAATGTACGTGAGTTTTGCTAACGATTTAACACATTCACTTCTATAAAATACAGAATTAAAACGCTACGCAAATTCTATTTCAATTGATCCGGGAGTATTCAGACTTTGAATTTCTTTTATTAACGAAAACTAAGCTGCGCGAAGTTATTGAGTTTTGCTATGCTCATGAATTCTTACTAATCATGCGCGTTTTTGTATAATTTTTCTGGATCGATGTTTTTCGATTCTCTATGAGTTCCTTTATCCCATTCATAATAACTATTAAATAGTCAGTTTATTTCATTTCTATTTTCTTCACAATACATAACTCATATTAATAAATAAGAGTAAATTATTTATTTTTATAACGTTAATCATAATTATAAATAATTATTTTATAATTGAAAATCACTATCCACATTACAGCTCTCAACGAGTTAAAAAATAAATTAGTAATATGGATTATTTTAATCAAATAGTTCTTGTTGTGCAATTAATGAACATATTTCATAAATAATTCATATAAAATTATTAATTTTTCACTGGAAAATTTAATATTTCATTCATATAAAAAGGAAAACAAAATGTAATAGTTTTTCTTTCGCAATAAAAACAACTGAAATCGTAAACTTCAACCGATGCTGGCAGTCTAATTCAAAATTCCCGCCAGGATAAATCGTTGCGTGTATATCCGGCTTGACTCGTGTAGACTCGTATACTTCCGCGCGTATTTCTCGATGTTTCCAGCCAATCCCATCGATCGCTTTCTGAGAGTGAGATAGCAATATATAGCTGTGTGTGATGATGGCTTGAGGGAAAGAGAGATAGAGCGAGTCCTAGAGCTCACTACACAGTACAGTTCCGCGTCACGACGCAGCATCAGTTTAGCTATTAGCTTAGGGACACGCATTAATCCAGAGCAACATACACATCGCAGTCCACAGATAGCGTGCATGTGCCTGTCGAGCTTTATTCGTACCAATAAAAACTAAAAGCAAATAGCCTTTGTAAATTAAGATTGCACGGTAGTTTATCAAAATAAAGCTGCTAATCAATCGGATACACGAGACCAGAAGCAGTAGGCGAATCACCGTAAGTGTTGCGTATCAGCTGGGTGTCGGCAGCGGTGTTACGTGCATTTCGTGTGTCATGTTGCTATGTACGATAAGAGTGAGTTTTGACGTTTGGTCTTTGTTTTTAATTAAGTTGCCTTAGGTTTTTACGCAGCAGATTTGCATTTGGAATTGATTTTATTTAGAATTATTGCATTGAGATATATACGCAAAGACGCGGCAACTTTACGTACAGTTGCATTTCTCCCATGCTGGTAGATTAGATACGCGGTGGAAGGTTTGTGACTGTCAATCTTTCCCGTGTGCGCAGTTGTTGCTTCGGAAAAAAGGCGCGCATCTTCGTTTCAGATTCGTTTTGCTATTCTCAGATACCTTTCAGCATCCTGCTAATCTTATTAGCAGGAATATTGTTTTAATTTGTCTGATTGATAATAGTATTTTTTGTTTCTGTGATTGTCTCTAAACAGTAAATATAATATTCACTTTTTTCAATAATGACGTGTATCTTACGCGATACTTTGATTTTAAATTGCAATAAACTGAAATAATTTCGTTACAATAGTAATTATTAACAGTAAGTGTTTGAACTTAAATTAGAAGCTTTTATAATTTTATTTGTTTTATATCTTATATAAAAAACTTTATGTCTTGATAAAAGTGTAAGACTAGTAATTGCGATAAAGTTTTTGTTGAGCCACTGCATATACGAGAGGTCATTAAGAATAGTTGTTATGATTATTAATAAAACTATAACTACTCGTAAACGTAAATACAGATCTTATCATTGAGTACAGTATTTGATGGTCATGAAACGGTTAGCAGACGAGCGTTACAATGAGATAGAAACAAAGATACAGAGCAGATATTCCAAAATGGCGGTCGAATCGTGAAAGTTCGTCTCGAGAGCAGAGTATACCTGCACGGTTTATCAGAGCATATTTAACTCAAGAATTTCGTTGATTTTCTGTTTGAGAGCGTGTATTTCACAAGAAACATGTATCGGTTATAGTTTTCGCTGATAAAAAGTTTCTTATTTTGCCAATCTCTAAGTGATTTGCATATTATATATAGTTACTACGGCTGGAGTTGACACATTTGCTGTCGTTCACATCTTTGCATTTCAAGGTCTTTATTCATCTATATCACAGATGTCTTTTCTTATGATTCCAACTTGAAATAAAAATTTTTTAATTTGTTTGGTACTTAGATTATTCAAATTTTTTGGACTTGTGATTTCATATTACTATACTTGGTGAAAGTGCTATCAAATAATGGGCTTATTCTTTATTATTAAGATACTTATTTACTTATTTTAAAAAATTTTAATGGGTTGGAATATTGTACAGCTGTGATGATTTCAATATTATGCTTTGTGTATAACCATTGGCTAAAAAGATACTCAAGCATTGCATGTTATGCCATATTCACATTTTTAATATAAAATTTGTAGTGGGAATAAATATTATTAATATATCATTTAAAGAAAATGATATACCTTGTACATACGTAAGCTTTAAAAAAAAATTAAAAAAAAATTAATAACTATTGTTTAAAATTATATTTTGCTTTAACTGACAAACTTCAAAATAATAATATAAATAAACAAGCAACTCAACATTAAATTCTTTATCACAAAACAAAGTTTATTAAGCTGAGGTGTAAAGTTTCTCTATGTATTTTTGTTGCCATACCTGCATCTTAATTGAAGTCATTTATAGTCTAAATAGTCACTCATCAATTTTTCTTTTCACCCTTGCATTTATCATCAACACCTATTGCAGAGTGTTTTGAGCAGATGTCCTCCTCATCTGCCTCAATACCACAAAGCAGTGTTGTACCACAGCAAGCTTCTTTATCGTCATTCACTTCATCCTCACGTTCTTGGATATCATCACTCTTCAATTTTGTTTGGGACCAAGTGAGTCTCTTCCGACTTGCTAACGTAAGTGAGGAGTGACTCCCTTATCTCATCATCATGCTCATCATATATTTATATTGATTTTGCAATATTTATTTTGATTTTATGGTCATTTGTATTGCAATCAGCGACAATTTTCAGCTGTTCATTTTCTTAGCTATCATTGAGTGTTTATTTCCAAATAAATAAGTTTCTAATGTGTAGTACACGAATACTTTTTCTAAAGCCTGCTATTATAATTTATTTTTAAGAAATGTTTGCATGTATAATTGATCTTAAATAACAGATGAGTGCTTTATAATAATTAGCATTCCTTTAATTTACAAATTTTACAGTTCGTTTATAGTAAGTTCTAATTTTATTTAAAAAATTGTCTCTAATTGATTTATTTTATATAGATGCCACGAAGCAGAAGACGTCACCGCTCGCGAAGCCATTCGCGGTCACATACACCAGCTTCTCCACAATATGACCACAAGCGGAGACGAGTTGATTACGACAGTCCACAGAGCAAAGGAACATACAGGTAAATTTACAATTTTCATGAAATGGTGATTCAAAAACATGTGCTCTCGGCAAATAGGAATCTGTATTACCTACTGTAAGATAAGTAGATATTGATCTAAGAAAATGTAAATTAATTATGTCATTTCAAATAAATTGTTATGTAACTTAAAATCATAGAGGACTTTAAGCTGTCATAGATAAAAAACTATAAATTGAATCAAATTAGGAAATGCATTTTATTATTAAAAACTACACAAAACCTAGCATTTGAACAATGAATAATGTGCTATCAATTTATTTTTCTATATTGCAGTAGTGTGATTCAGATTTCTACTTCGATATTTATATTTAATAAGAAACTATTTATATTTATAAATGTTGATTATTGTTTTTATGTGTCACTGAATTTATCTCATCTGAACTGTTATTTCGTATAAGCAAATCCAACAAATAAAAAATTAATTCAGAAAAAAGCATCCTAAACATCAATCGAAAAAATTAAGTCATAAGAATGGCCGTTAATCTTTTCCTTTCGAATGTTACGATCTAGAAGAAAATAGCAATTAAGAGGCTAGTTCTACAATAATCTATTAGCAACACAATATGACAATATTTTGATATAAGCACGTAATTTAATGTAAAAAATATTTACGTAAACTTTGGTGACGTAAGCTCACAAAAAAAGTCAGAAGTTTCCGAGATAATTGCTAGTAGCTAGTAATAATTCATGAGGGCTACAATCTATAAAGTTTCAGATAAGATTCGCCTATGTAGGAAGCGACAGGCTAGTCTCTTACTACAATTTTGCCGTGACTGCGGAGGATTGACTTTCTTTATATACACACGCCTATGTGTAGTGCGCATTACCCTGTTGGGCAGTGTTATTACGAAAATGAGTTTGCCTTTTTTTACACGCACATGATTATTCATAATGGGCGTGTGTATTGTATGCTAAAAGGGGTAAACATTTTTCTTTCTTTTTTAATGTTTAAAATGGCGAGAGTGTGTGTACATCAATTGATCAGTAGTTTGCATGTATTGATGAGATCCATCGTTGCAAGGAGAGGGACAAATTTAATTTGATAAGTTTTAATAACTTTTCTTACGGATAGTAAAATGGCCAAATTGCATGTCTACTCAGATGATCTTGGCAAAATATGCATGACGCAGAAAGGTATATTTGCTCAGCCATGAAATGTGCTATTATTCATGGTTCCTTTATGATCGGTCGTCAATTCAATATTGTTTACATCCTCTCAACTAACTTATACTCGAAAGCAAAGACGTCGCTATCCAACTTATTCAAATGTTAATAAACAGACACTCACGCATGCAAGTATATACGGAGGCGTATCACTGAAAAACCACGAACGTTGCAAATCAGCAGTACACTCGACAAAAGAATGTCTTATTTTGGCACGCGTCGTCCTACTCCCTCTTTTTTTTTTCATTAGAGCTTGCTATCCCTCCTCTTTTCGCCGATCGAGCGTCGTCTCCCACCGCGCGCGCCGCGACGACGTTGTAGCGCGTACACATCATTCAATATCCTCGAGCTGTGGTGGTTACCACACAGTCGCTCGCCCGGCGTGCTGCTCGTAAGAGCAACCACCTTTTTTTTTCACGTACAAGAGTTAGTGTGTACAAAAGGCAAAGAAAAGGTTTGGACATTTGTTTTATTTCTCTAACTCCGGGAGAATTTTGAATTTTCGTTTCATGCAATCGTAGAGCAGAGCCTTGCCGGACGACGTTTGCAAATTCTTTATGTTACGTGCGCCAAGGTAGTAACTAAGATTCTACGGTCTTGTTTAAAATTTTATTTTTCCCAGTCATACGCTCTCGAGTACGTTTATTTCTCTACAAATAACACGGACCGAACATCGAGTTGCGCGATTCTGTGGTTTTCGCATAGACGCGTGTGCTACCGCGAGGAATTGAATTCGCCTGGAATTCAAGCTCGGAGAGGCTTGTTTTGAATAAAAACACTGGAAAAAGCTAGCGCGAGCGTTCACGGCCTACAGCATAATTATCCATTCGTTGCATCGCGCGCGCTGTTTATTTTTAAAAGCGAAGCGCGGGAGTTCCAGAAGACAAGCGTTTACCATTTTGGTGCGGCGCGTTTCAAGCAGCTCCTTTTCCAGTCGCAACTTTGTCGAGTACGCAAACCCGAAATTCTCCCACGCACTCGCAGAGTGCAGAGTTAGTGCGGATAGCGCGCCAGAAGTAGAGAAGATTCGTCTGGATGATGCGCCGTCTGTGTTGGAACAGCGAATGTGCAGCGAGTAGTACGCCGAGTAGGCAGCAGTGGTGCGGCGGCGATTTCACTCAGCGGCGAGTTTAAGAGTGCTATCATGCCTGCTCTGGCTGTCTTTCTACTGCAGAGGTACTACTACATATTCATGATCGTTCAGGGTGCCACGAAAATATGCTCGAGCTTAGATGGCCGCGACGCAGGCAGAGTGTGTTGTGTTCGCTAACACCTTAGCCGCGCGAGAGCGATGCACAAATACGGCAACGCGATCGTGCGCATGAAAACCATTTCCACGCGTCTAATGCGTAAGAGCCATTTCGTTTATCAGACGACTATATTTCAATGCGTAATTGAGTCGCGCGCGCCTAAGGCATTCGCAAAAACAACGTAGCTGTCTTTTCATTCCCGATAAATCACGAGGTGCATTAGGAGGAGCGTGGGAAAGTGCGAAGCGGTCGGGAGGACCCTCCTCCCGAAAAGTTCAATTGTATCCGCGCGACAGCTGGAATCTCTCCAAGTCGTTCACTGCGCATCCATGGCTTTGCGCACATGCATATTGAAAGAGAAGAAGAGCACAAGTTCGTCCTTTGGAGGAGAGTCGCGAGGTCGCGCGCCACGCTCGTCCAACGGAATTTTTTTCCCTCCCTCTTTGTGCACCTTCTGCCGGAAGTTCCCCATTCGCGAAAGAGCTTCTCTTGTCTCGCGCTTACTCGTTGCTTTTTTTTTCTTTTCCGAAAGACGCTAACCAGCTGCAATTCAGCGCTTGTACTGCTGCTCGTTGACAGTCAATTCACGCGCACGCGACGGCTGATTCGTTATAATGCTAGGAATTCCTTTGTTGCCCACTCCGCAACCCTTAATTAACAATGGCACGTTTCGTTATTTCTTTTATCATTGCTGTAGCTTTCAATTCGGAGAAATGTTTTTTAATGGCTTTCGATTGTCAGCCAGCGGCAGGTCAATCGGCTTTCAATTTGTATTAGTCGTCAAACAAAGTCGTCAAGCTCGTTTCGCAGCAAAAAGCACGTCTTTCTCTTTTCTCTTAGTTGGAATACGTTGAAAATCGACGAGCTCTCGATTTATAGCTGAACGATTCACCGTTCGGCTGGCAGTCGCGTGCCTCGAAATGAAACGCTCGCGACGCTGGGCAGCGCAGCTCATTGGAGCCACGGCGTGCTCGCGGCGAAGCCCCGGCGAAGGGTGCAATAAGTTGCCGTTGCGGGCTTGACCTCCATTCGGTTTTGTGCTGTGTCGCCTAGAGACACTCTCCCTCGTTAGATTTTCTCTCGCTCCCTCCGTTCCAAGGCCTTCTGGACCCGGTCCAACGACTGCTCTGCCAGAATCGGTCCTTTTTTTTCCTTTCGCTCCGCTGTGGCCGCAAATTGTCGTTATTTTTCACTTTCTCGACAGACGGAACGGAAAGTTTACCGACTCGCCTTGAACCTTCGCATCTTCTCACGGATGCGCCACGCGGATGCCTAATTTGTCGATTGCAAAAGGAGCGAGGCAAGTGCAAGGTTAGAATTCAGAGCAGACTCCGGCTGTGAGTCATGCCTTCGGGGAATTTTAATTATGCGGCTTCGCGCGGTTTATTTCTTTGCCGGATGGCTGCGGCCGCCTCGCTCCGTTCGTGCGCGTGGTGCGCGCGCCACCGAACGACTATACGGCCAATTCGCGCGTATATAGCACCTGCGCGTCGGCGCTTCTCTTCGCAAGCTCCGTCGCAATTATGGTACGTTGACAACTGCTTGTTGTTTCGCGCCCGAACGGACAGCGCTAAGTTGCTCGGCGACCTGTTCTCGCGACTCGCGCCTGCTTGCTTCGGGTAGGTGCAATTGTGAAACTGCTCTTGTCGAAAGTCCAATGTGTTATGAAGTGCGCCGCTGATCGAAATTCATTGTGTTACGCTCGAAGAAAATCTAATCTGCCGATTCGGGAAAAATTGAGCTGGAGCGCGTCATTTCCCGCTGATTCACCTCCTGAAATCTGGACCGACTTGGAAATCCGCTTGTTTGTTTTTTCTTCTTCTGCTCTTTGTCGCGCGAGTCAGCTTGATGTAAAACACATCCGGAAGCTCCAACTCGCGTGCAACTTTTCAAATGGACAACTGAAAACGTCCGAGTTATCCTGTCTCTCTTTCGAGAAGGTCAAGGGGACTATGTGCGCCAACAGTTTTTCCATCTATCGGCGAAAGAATCCAAGAAGTCAGCTTTCCATTCATCGAAAATAGGAACGTCGGCACATGCAAAACTCATTAGGAGATCAGCTGCACGTACAGTTTTTTTCACGTTATGTCGCAATGCGGCGTATATTGCCACGCGACGATCAATCGACACTGGAATCTCTTCAAACACAGACACACACGCATACAGCAAATAAAGCCTCAATGCGGGAGGTCGTTAGCATCTGCCTCTCTCGCTTTGTGAATTGGACGCATTGTTTTCCGCTGTTGAGCTTGTTACACTCGATTTTTATTTTTGTCGTTCTCGCTCCCTCTGATATTCTTCGCTTTTTTTTTCTTTGTTGTGCTAGGAAAAGTTTTGTCGCAAATTTCAACGTTTCATTAATTCTCAATCTGAAATACAGTTAAAGTTCATTGTACGCCAGCAGCCGACTGGAGCGTGGATATCATTAGCTCAGGATCGATAACTGCTGTAGAACGTCGACTGCTCTGACCCCGAAATCAACGTTACATTTTTTGTTAATGTTCGAAAGTTTGCATGGAACAGCAGTGAGTTCCGCTGAACACTGTTCTCGAATGGTCGTCTCAGTGACACAATTACAGAACAATGAAACTGCTACCGAAACGCCCAGTGCAATAAAAATCGAATGTGCATTCCCAATGAAAATGGTATATAAAATTGTGCGTGTATTAATTCGAAAGCTCCCACGCGTGCAGTCAGATGAGATAAATGCAGCAGCAAAACTCACATTGCGAGGATTGCGAACCGTAAATTTTTATCCGTGTCGTCGAACGGTATTTGAGAAAAATGTCGAGCGAACGATAATTCATGCACGATCATCCGAGAAGACAACTAATTTGAAACGAATGGCTCTTTTTCTCTCAACAGTGGCGAGAGGGTCTTACGTTCCCGTCAGCACGAGCGGGGCACGTCTCAGGAGCGCCGTTACAAGCGCTCGCACCGTAGGTCGCCGTCTTCGTCACGCCAGCATCATAACACCACGTCGTTCCATGCGGTGGTACGCGAACGCGAAAGGGAGCGCGATCGTCAGGAAGCCGCCACGGCGGCAACCTCAGCGGCACTCGCGGCGAACCATTCGACTCATCCACCGATGTCAACGGCAACCGACAAGACAGCGTCATCGACAACGTCGTCGTCATCTTCGAAGCGCAACAAGGCACACCGCCATCGCTCGACCGCCACGCCACCGCCATCCAATCACGAGCGACACCGACATCGTTCACACTCTAAGAGTCAGGTGAGTTTTCACATGCGACGAAATTGGCCGACGTTCCGACGGACCTTGTGGTCCTCCTCTTTTTTTTTCTTACCCTTTTCCTTCTTTTTCTTCTTCTTACTGTATGCTGTTTCATAAATACACTTTGCACTCGATGAACGGCTTTGAAATGTGTGTTTCGATGACTTTGACGTTTGCGTTCTTTGCTCATTCTTTTTCAAAACTAAAGAATAGTTTTGCTCTCGAGTACAAGAATTTCAAACAATTGTAATATAAACTACGACAAAAGAAATGACAGAAAGCAAGTGAAAAAATAAGACACTAATCACCGAGAAACAAGAGGTCTGAGATCGTGAGAAAACAAAGAAAGACGTCGTAATCTTACAACCAAAACCGTTCGGTTCGTCGTCATTCACACCATCGTCGTGAATGAAATTAACTGCACTTTTTTCCTTTACATAAACAGATCAACGCGTGAGTTCAGCACGCGACTGTTAAATACCAAATTCGATCGGGAGAAAAAAATGTGAGTCAGTTCGACTCCAAGACAACGCTTACGCAAGAGCACCGTTGATAAAAAGTCGTCGAAATCGCACTTCTGACAAAACCGTTTGCAACTTTTCACACATGCACCCTCGGAAAAATCATCATCCTCGAAGAATTCGCAAAACTTGCCCCTGGCGCGTCTTTGTTGACATGTGGGCCCTTTTGTGTGCGCGCGCTGGCTGCAGCGGAGCAACTTTCCTTTTTCGAAAATCCCGATCTGCCGCGCGCTTTGTTCGAGGACTTCCGCTTGCGCTTGACTCACTGCAGCAACGCAGTCCGCGCGCGTCAAGTCGATTTTCTCTCTCTTTCTCTCTCCCATTCTTTCTTTAAGCCGCGAAGTAGTAGTAGCAGCAACAACTCGAACTCGCGGCAACAGTCTCTCGCGACGACTCACAACAGTTCGACATGAAGTGGCGAGCGTTCGTCAGACTCGACGTCTTCTACCATGAGGTGAGTGAACGCGACGCGGTTAATTAAACCTTGCAGTTTTATATTGTCGTCAAAGGCTGTATGTCGTGGCAAAACGAACTGCGTGACCGAGCGAGTTTTTTTCATTTCCTTCGAAATTATTATGTTGTACTTTCAAGTGACATGTGAGTTAAAGACATGTTAGATGAACAATGCGGTATTTACCTATTTGTGCAAACAGAAATTGTAATAAGTGGATGCATTGTTAATGTGCTCTTATATTAACACTATTCGATAACAACGGTTGTGATGACAATCGTCAATCCATCATTTTGCAATAGTTGACAGTTTATTAATAACTTTAAATTTATTATTAAAAAATGCAGTGGTATCCGACATGTCTTTAATTTCTATTCATCTATTTTTCTAAATGGTACGCGAATCCACAACATTATTCTTTCAAAAATATCAAGTCAATAGTACGGTTTTTTTTGTGCAATTAATTTAACACAATCGAGGCTCGTTAGCACTACTATCAAAGCTATACAATTCATAACTAACAAAAATAGTCAAATATCGAATTACCGTAAAACGTTCGCAATTATCTCCTAAATAAATTCGATTATATCCTCAAATTACTCGCCCTAAAAAATCTTCATAATACAAGGCAAATCGATTACCCGATGGAAAGAAAAACCACGTAGTGAGCAATTTCATCCTCGTTTTCCGAAGAAAAAAAATAAATAATAAAACGACGTTGATAATCTCATTTGTCGTTCTGCGCGCTTGGAAGCCTTGACTCTGCGCCCATTTCTACGCGGGTTCGACATCCTGAAACTCGTGCGTTTTTTCGCAACGACCTGCGCGCGCGCGTTTTTCTTTTCGGCATCACTTGATTTACCCGTGCAGTTGTAACGAACAAGAGCAAAAGAATAAAGTCGGCGTTAAATGGTCCCGCGTGTAATGCATGAACTCAGTCGATCGAACAGAGGCGCACGCGCACGGATGAAAGCCGATCGAACGAGCGATGTAAAGCGTAGCGAAGGTTCCGCATTGAAAAACGGAAAAAGGCGTACATGCAGAGTATTAGTTATCTATGGGTCAGTAGCATAACGAGTGCCATGACACCGGACGAGGATATGTTTTCAGTGCAAGATAGTATAATGAAAACATTTCCCCCTGCGGTAAAGTGGCACTCATTTCGCTGCTGATGCTTAATAAATTTTTTGCTTCTAACAAGGCCGTATGAGAGTTTTGCATGCAGAGAACAGTCGGTCGGTAAATGAATCATATACGGCACAACTATTCACAGATAGTAATATATTGAGTATAATACGTAACATTTTTGTTTTTCAAATTTTACATCTAAAATGTTATTTTCTTCAGTTCCACTATCACTTTCATCACTAATTACCCCATAATCACGATTATCGGCTGAATTTATTTTGTAAGTATAATATAAATCTGTACAAAATACGGCAACGTATACAAAGAACACTGAAGAATAATATCTACCGGTACAGATCTGCGCTGCCGTCAACACTTTGACACTTGACGCGTCGAAGTAAAACTACCATTTATTTAGTTAACTTACGCTCCATGAATGAATGAATCCCTTTTCCTGCCTCCTCGACTGTAATAGTGCTATTACACTATTCAGGAACTGCTCGCGGGTATGGGATCCATTTACCGATTGAGTGTCCTCTGCATGAAAAACCCGAATATACGGCCACCTGAAGTGAAAAATGTCCTTTCAAGCGAACCATACATTAGATAATCATAGTTAGTCGTTTCGTCATCGCGCGATTTTTCTCTTTCTCTCTCTCTTTCTTTCGCCCGACTTTTACCCACGTACGAGAACAATGCGAGGGCGATTCCTACCTCGCTACACACCAATGTCTTAATTAGGTGGCTTCGCTCGCGAGAGTTTTCGACGTTGAATTGACAAATGAGTTCTGTCCTCTCGATTAAAACGAGTTTTCGATCTTGATGTGCGTGACAAGGAGGTCATTCATATTTATGAAACCGGAGGGGAAAAAGATTTGCGCGTGGTTCTTGTTGGACGTAGCAGAGAACTTCTCAGAAATCGGTACTAGATAGTTGAATGGATGCCAAGATCGCCGCCTGGATTACGAAGAGGACAACGGATTTTCAATATACATCTTGGGCGTATGCGCGTTACGATCTCCGCTCGAGATGTACGCGACGCCCTATGCGTGCGCAAAACTAATCAATGGCAACGTTACCAAGTTCGCTTTTGAAATTCCCCGATGAAAGCTCCACCGGGAATAAACACAGTCGGATGAATCATGCGAGCGGGAAAAGCTCTCTCACGATTCCTCTCTCGTTTCGTGCGCATGCGGTTGCGAGAAGGTCAGAAGCTACTCGTTACGGCTGATAAAAAGCGTCGTGGCGTTTTCAAGATTTACGATTTGAACCGACGAGATAAGCACAATCGAAGGCGCGCGATTGCGGAACACAGGCTATCTCAATATAGTGCCGCGTTTTCTAATAAAAAAAATTAATAAATAAATAAGTGAAAAAATAAAAAAAATAAAAACGCATCCGGAGGCGAGGCTCACCGTCGTGGTTTATATTAAACCCGAAAGGAAACCTGCCGATGAGAAGCCGCAACATAGAATCTCGCATCGAAAGAGAGAGAAAGAGAGATAGAGAGCTTTTACCCAGTATAAACTCAGAGACTCAGACAGAGAGGAGGCCTTCTCATCTGGTGCGGTGGCGGTGTGTGGAACTCGGCGGCTCGGCTGCTGCTGCTGCTGCTGCTGCTGCTGCTGTTGCTGCTGCTACTGCTGCTGCTATTTTGGATCGCGCGCTCTCCGAAACTCGCGCGCGCAAGCGAGTGCAGTACAAACTCGGCGTGGTCGTACACCGCCGCCGTGTCACGCAGTTGATCATCGCTTCCTCGCTATTCGAAATGTCGTCGTTCGGCGAGCGCAAACGTCTGCTACAGCACCACGAGGTACGCGGTGGCTGGTGGCCGCCGGATCACCAGCAGAGTCAGCAACAGCACCAGCGCTGGCCACCGCCGTGGCCGCCGGACGGGTCGGACGGCGACGTTGTAGTGAAGCCAACGATGGTCTTTATCACGGAGAAACCACCACCGCCGCTAAGACAGCGATGCCAAGTGCAGATGCAGATCGCTCGACACCAATCTACTATTGCTACTGCTGCTGCTATTACTACTACTACTACTACTTCTACTGCTACTACTACTACTACTACTACTACTGAGGTTCGACACACTCACACGCACACGCGACAAACGATCGGATGATTTAATTTATTTTACGTTATGTAATCGAGATACGAGCACAACGGAGGGCAAAAGAAAAAAAAATGTTGCCACGCTGATATTACGTGATATTCAGCGCGGCGGTGGCTTACTTCTCACGGGCTGTCGTGTGTACTCCTCGAACCGACTATTAATAAAGCACACGCGTCCGAATATCATAAACACGCGCCGACTGTCGCAAATGTCCAGTCCTCAGCGCAAATTCCTTTGCTGGCCACTAACAGCCCCGAGACATGCGTGTTGTTATCTGCAATGTGTGTTAACCAAACAAACAAGCGCACGCCGCTCGCGCGATCAGGCGCAAGGCGACTTTTGACCTGCAGCGAGGCAGAGGCAGCGCGCCGGCCGATATCCTCGTGCTCCCTACCGCGTCTGCGTAACCTCGTTTTTCCTACGCGAGCTGTTGCTCGCGCATGCGTCGCGCGCCTGAGGCAGCCGACGACCGGGAAAAGGCTCCCTCTGTGCGCTTCGCGAGAGCTCCGCGCTTGCGATTATTTCGAAATGGAACGCGCGGAGTCGCCTCACTCGAGTATTCTCTCTCTCTCTCGTTTTTTTTTCCTTCGGAGGGAAGTCGCTTGCGCGGGATATTTGGCACCGGAGCCCACGAGCCCACGCGGCGAGCATTGGAGTTTTGCCTTTGCAATGTAAATATTGGCAAGAGCTCGCGGCGTTTACGTAACGCGCAGAGCCGTGATTCGCGGCAGCGTCGAGGGCTTCTTGGCTGTCGTGGAAAGCCTTCGCCAGTCTGGGCGAGATGCGAGTGGAAGCTCGGCTAAGGTCGAAGCATCTCGCCGGCGAGGGAAGTCGGCGTTTGGAAAGCACAGCAGGGGCCGCGCGCCAATGCCGCCGTTCGATCGTCGAACCGAGCGAAGGTGTTCGGTCGGCCGTTTCGTCAGCGGCCTTCTCGCGAACTAGTTCGGCGATCGACCTAATAACGATTTTTAATAATAAACGTTCTCGCTGCCCACGCGCCCCGCCCTCCTCTCGGCGCCGATTTACTCGCGATCGGGTGCAAGCCAACAGCGAAGTCATTATAACGCGCAAGCATTGCGCCGCGTCTCAAGTTTTGTATAAATAAAGCTCCTCTCTCTCTCTCTCTCTCACTCAGCGCGCGCAAGTGAATCATCATTTTTGTTTTCCGGGAGGGACGGCGATGTCAAAACTCGCGCGTGATATCGAGAAAAGTGCGTCGATTGATCAAGCGCCCGACATGATGTAGGCCGTTTGCCGCGAATTCGAACGCGAGTCGGCTTTTGCGTTCGCCGACCGACGCGCGCGTACTGGCAGAAGCTCCCAACGTCGCTATCGTATTTCACGGTGAATGCTTTGTGTTTTCCTTGCTTATTATTATTATTATTTTTCGTGCGTAGATCTTTTCTGTGCAATCTTGTGAAAAGTCTCATCTCAGAAACATAGGCACGTGGATTTTCACGATATAGAACGGGCAAATGAATACGCGTTGAAAAAATAAAAGAGAAAAAATCGCTCACCCGAAGCGCGCGGCTGCCCGTTTCCCGCGGTCTTTCCAGCGAGCCAATGTAGCTTTTTCAAGTTCAGAGGTACGACGACGAAATATTTTGGCCGTGATTCTTGCCGTTTACGCGGAAAAACAGCAGCTCTGAAGACGCGCGTGCGCGCATGCATGCATGCATGCGGTGACCTTGCGCATCCAAAATTCCGGACAAAAGAAAAGCCTGCGACGAAACCTCTCCCTCTATCGCGTCCTCGCGTAGTATCTATCTCCGAACGGATGGTTTAGAATACACACGAGCACATAGCGTAGCCAAGATCTCTCACGAGTACACGCACACGCGAGTCCACAGCGGAGGATTGTATTTTTAGTATCAGTCGCGCTGTGTGTACGTGTGAGTGCGCGCGCTTGAGAGGCTATTTGGCGGGTTGCACGAGCGTCGCTCGTCGTCGTGG